>NW_016107474.1:5388804-5400804 GCF_001604975.1 Cebus imitator | reverse complement strand
AAAAAAAAAAAAAAAAAAAAAAAAAGGGCAGTAGGACAAACCCCTCTGCCGTGGCAGCCCCAGGGTGCTCTGCCACCGAGCTTAGGACCCCTCCTCAGCGCCTGCAAATGTGGCCATGTTCCTAGAAAAAGGCCAGCGTGCCTGCAGGCCTAGACGCTCATCACCATGTCACCAGTGGCTTTTAAAAGTCATTCAGGACACCAAGAGCTTGAAGCAAAAATCCCTATCCTGAAACGGTCTCCATCCCCAGAGCGATTTCTCTAGAAAGTCCCGGGTGTGACAGGTCTTCCCAAGGACCCCTTAGCAGACGGCTTCTCCAGCTTTTCCTGCAGGGCGGCCTGGCCGCTGGTGTGTGTCCAGGCTGCGTCCCTGGCACGGCCCGGCAGGAAGGCCCGACGTCTCCCCATTGCACTTGGCTGAGACCCCAGGGCCTGGGTTGTATGCTCCGCGGGCCGTGCTCCCCCTCCCTCCCAGGGTTCTGGAGCAGATGCCACACGTGTGCGTCTCATCGCACACCCCGTGTCCACGTGCTCAAGTCAGGAGGCTTCCTTAAAATCCTAGCTTCTGGCTTCTCTGCTATTTCAGGAGGGGTGGTGGCCCTGGGTCTGGTGACAGGGCTGGGGGAGCCCCAACTCACGCCCCCATGTCCCATGGTGCCGCCCAGCCCCTTGACTAACAGCAGCCTTCTCCTGACAGTCTCCACGACCGTCCTGTGTCAGAAGCTTATGCAGGTGGTGCCCCAGGAGACATAGCCCGGAGGCCAGGAGGCTGCGGAGGAGCACACAGAGCCCCGAGCCCACGCCAGTTCCCCGCCGTCCACAGCTCAGCCGCGCACCCAGCGTCCCTCGCTGTCCCTCCCAGGTCAGGCAGCCGAGGCTGCTGTGGAAACTCTGGTACGAATCTACGAATCTCGTCCCTCAAGTGAGGTCCGCCTTGGGACCCAGGCGGGGCCTGCGCTCCTGCCAGGAGCGGCTTCTGGGTCCTTTTCCTCCTTTGTTTACTTGTTTTAACTTAAATTCTGGGTCAAGTCGACACCACTAAGATGATGTTTGAAGGGGCTCGGAGGGCAAAAGCCTTCCTGTTTCCCCTTTCTCCCCTTTTTCCTCCCGCACACCAAGTACCAGGGACCAGATCACTGTCCCTGGGCGAACAGAGCTACTGAGCCGTGGAACCTCATCGTGACCGCAGACCTGCACTGATGGCCGGACAGCCGGCCCCACACACACGTGCTTGGCTTCTTCATTTTTTTATGGTTATAAATGCGGCGACATTCTTAAAAACCGCCCCATGGGCTTATGTCTCTCTGCCTTAAAGACCCAAGATAGGAGCCTCCCCGCCAGTCCCAGAAGAGACACGGCCACTGCAGAGAGGGTTTGCAGAGCAGAAACTCAGCCATAGGGCAGCACCAGGGTGGAGCTGCCTGGAGTGGGTCGGGTGGGGGGCCGGGCAAGGTAAAGGATCCAGGGTGGGTGATTCCGGGGGTCCTCCCAGGAGGTGCTTCAGGCCTGTTGGACTCCTGAGACACCATCCTAAGCCGGTGAGCAGCCCTGGGGAGTGGGCGTGCTGGCATCCCCGCCAGCGCCCACCCTGGGCCCCACGCAGCAATGTCCCCAGCCTGAGGTTGCCGCTGCCCTCAGGCTCCAAAGTACTGGCCTCTCTGCCACCCAGCACCCCACAGCAGCCCCTTCCGGCTGGGGCTGGGTTCCTGCTCCTGGCCGAGGCACCTCCTCGCCCTTCCTGTCACCCTCACGGCCTGTCCTGGTCCTGGAGACAGTGTCAGGCACGGCTCACCTCTCTGCGGCCTGCATCCAGAGGCCCCCGGACGCTCACTTGGCCCTCACCCCCTGTGGAGAGGCGGAACTAGCAGCCCGTGTTTTCTTTGTTCCTGTTTCTTCCCTGGGGGAGGCAGCTGAGGCCTGGCCGACTCGGCCCACTTTCCTGAGCTGTCTCTGCCTCTGTGGAAGCAGGAGGGGCCCACAGAACAAGAATACCGCCCTGCAAGGCTCCTCCTGAGCTCTGAGGGGGCTCTGCCTCCTCAGCCACCTGCTTCTCCCCAGCGCTCAGCTGTGGCTGGAGGAGCAGCCCTGTGGCACAGCCCCAAGTCCCCCAAGCCAGAAGGCCCTGGAGCAGGCTGGACACAGCTTTGCTGACCAGCTTGCTCAAGCCGCCAGCTCTGAGCAAGTGCCCGGTGGAGCCTGCCACCCTCTGCCTGGCACCAACCCCCTCACCATCCAGTGGGCCCACAGAAACCTGATGAACAGTTTGGGGTCCTGGGCCAGATGTCCATCTCTCCTGCTCAAGGAATGAAGACCTTTATTCCAGAGCCCAGGGACCCGTCCAGCCCTGGCACCCTGCTTCCAGCTGTACATGGACTGGCTGCCAGTGTCTGCTCGTAGGAACTGCATCTTTTCTGGGGCCCAAGGGATCAGCCCACTGTCTGGAGGCCGAGGACCGGCAGCAGCAGATGAACTGACTCTACTGGATGAGACGACACCAAGTCCCTCCCGACCTGTTGTCCTGGCCGCAGATATGGACAGAGCTGGTGTCCAGCCTGCCTGGAGGGCGCTTGTGTGAACCCAGGAGGCAGTGAACGTTGGAGGCAGTCGCGGCCCTCGAGACCGGGGAGGTGCTCCCTGGACGCACCCACCACTGGGAGCGTTCCACTGGGGCCGGCAGGGCCTGTGCGGGTGTCTGCGCTTCCTGCCCCCAGTGGGGGCCTTGGGATCCCGTTCTGTTGCAGCCTCCTGCTCTGGAGGTGGACATGCCTTAAGGACGCAGGAGCTAGTGGCCTGCCCATGAGACACGCTTGCCTGTTGGCTGCTGCGGCCGTGGGCAACATGGGGGCTGCCCGTGTCTGTGGCGGAAAGTAGCTCCTTAGTGAAATCACAGCAGCCGCTGGGGTCCCTCTTCACACTGCAGAGTCTCCCAGGCATCTGGGTTGTGAGGGGGAAGAACTCCACAGAAGGTCATGGGGGGGTTGTCCAGTCTGATCCTTGGTGCTGTGTCCCCCAACCCAGCCCAGGGACCCCAATTCAGAAGGCAAGGGCCGTGTCCGCTCCCCCTCCTGCCGTGCTGGAACTCCGCAGGGGGCCAGGGCCACCACAGGGGCTGTCTCAGAAGACTTCCCTTTTCTCCATACTCCACCGACAAATGCCACAGTGGTTTTCGCTCGTGGGTCTCGCGTGTTTTAGAGCACACCCACCAAGACAAGCAACGTTTTCAGTCGTTTCGCCTTTTTTGTGTTGTGCTAACGTCTTACTAATTTAAGATGCTGTCGGCACCATGTTTATTTATTTCCAGTGGTCTCGCCCAGCCTTGCTGCTCTGCGTGGCACAGGTGCCACGCCTGCTCCCTGTCTGTGTCCCAGCCACGCAGGGCCATCCACTGTGACGCCGGCCAAGCAGGCCGGACACCCTCTGCCGAGTAATGACGTGTGTGGCTGGGATGTCTTTTATTTTGTGTTAATGGCTAACCTGTTACATTGGGCTGGGCTGGGCAAGGCATTCTGGCTTTTTTGTGGGGTTTTTGTTTTTAAAGAAACACTCAATCATCCTACGACTGACGTTCTTCTGTGTTCTTTTCTTCAGCGCCGGGTTCTAGGTGTGGGAACGTTCCTGAGCCCCCCTTGGCCACCCCATTCCTTCCACCGTCACATATTCATTCATTCATTCAACCAATAGCCCACTGAGGCCACCGGGTGGGGGTGGGCCGTGAGCAGGCAGCACAGGCCCCACGTGTGAGCACACACCCCTCCAGGGTGATCTGCCTTGGGAGTGGGCAGCTGGGACATTCCACTGGAGACCACGGGGTGGAGGGGGAAGGTTTCAGTCCCAGGGAGCTGCAGGGGCAGAGTTGGGAAGGGCTTGGGGGTCACCCGCTGGGAGGATACAGGGCTCCAGCTCCCAGGAGGTCAGGAAGGAAGCCTTTCTCCAGCGTGGGATCACAGCAAGAAAGGAGGCAGCACCGATTCTGGGTTCCCAGGACACCCCCAAGCCTCGGAGGGCAACCATGGGGCCCCGTCCTGGAAACTGTGGAAGCGCCTGTCGCCAGAACCCATGCAGTCTCATCCCACCTGAACAGGGGGTGGGGGACAGGCATTTGGGTCACAGGCCCTCAGTGGGTCCCAGAGGCTGAGTCTGATCCTGGAGACACCGAGTCCCACCTGCTGCTGAGGGACCAGGAGGGCCCCAGGTGCTGGGAATATAAATTCTGGAGTAAGCCGTCAGCTCCACGAGGTGTTAGCAAAGAGGTCTTCTGGGACTGGGGGTTGGGCCCTTCCTTTAGGGAGACCTTTCCCAGCGGCGGGCCAGAGGGTTCTGGGGTGCAGCTGGGAGCCTGTGCAGCAGCCGGGGTCACCTGGAGCCCTGGCCCAGGACCTGTGTGAGCCCGCTACTCTGACCACCCAGACAGCAAGGGCCCACGCACCTGCACCTCTCGGGGCTCTGGGAGGCTTCAGGTGCATTTTAATAATGCCTCCCCTGGTGGGAGTTGAAGCCCAAGCCTCTCAGTGCCATTCAAAGGCAAATGTGGGAGAACTGGCCGCCCCTTAAGGGGCTGGAATTGGAAAGCTATTTTGGAGCCGGGGACCTTGGATGGCCCTGGCAGGTGCACACCCCTTTGGGGACTTGACCATTGGGATGGGCTTGTTGAGGCACAGGAAGGAGAAGAGAACTCAAACTCTGACTGCCCCAGCCCCTGACGCCGGCCACTCGAGGTCACTGGGTGGAGCAGCCCTCACCTGCAACTGGAAACTCCCTGGGACCTGCTGAGTGATAGCTGAGGGTGGGGCTGGGAGCCACGGGCAAGCGGCCCCGCTGGTGCCACCAGAGTGGTGAGCAGCCTTGGCCTCCGCGGCCCTTCCCGCTTCCTGGCGACACTCCAGTGGCCCCCGGCCCTGACCCAAGCAGCTCCTTTGCGATGTTTGGTGCCAACGTAGCGCTCAAAGAGCCTGGGCTTCTGGAAACAGCGAAGGTTAAGAAACCGGGCCGGACGCGGTGGCTCACGCCTGTAATCCCAGCACTTTGAGAGGCCGAGGCGGATGGATCATGAGGTCAAGAGATCGAGACCATCCTGGTCAACATGGTGAAACCCCGTCTCTACTAAAAAAAATACAAAAAATTAGCTGGGCATGGTGGCGCGTGCCTGTAATCCCAGCTACTCAGGAGGCTGGGGCAGGAGAATTGCCTGAACCCAGGAGGTGGAGGTTGCGGTGAGCCGAGATCGCGCCATTGCACTCCAGCCCGGGTAACACATGAGTGAAACTCCATCTCAAAAAAAAAAAAAGAAACCCCGACCCCTGTGTTCCAGAAATGGCTTGTGCAGAGAAAACCCTTCCCATGTGACTTGGGTGAGACTCGGAGATGCCCCCACCCCGGGTCTACATAGAGCAAGGCCCGGCCCAGGCCCTGAGTCCCCTTGGCTTCTCCAGTGATCCCCAAGGGTGCAGTAGAGCAAAACACTTGTTGACCAAACTCAGCTCAGCTGCTCTCCTCCCAGGCCTAGGACTGGGACTCTCTCAGCCTGGGCCAGCCTGTGACTCCCCACTCCCTGAGACCAGGCTGGCTCATGGAACTGCTCTATCTACTGCCCATCAGGCCCCCCACCCCAACTCCCCACACATATTCTAGCCTTGTACATGCCGCCCATTAAAAAAAAAAAAAAAAAAAAAAAAAAAACCCAGGCCAGGCACAGTGGCTCACACCTGTAATCCCAGCACTTTGGGAGGCAGAGGCGGGTGGATCACCTACGATGAGTCTGAGACTAGCCTGGCCAACATGGTGAAACCTCATCTTGACTAAAAATACAAAATTAGTTGGGTGTGGTGGCACATGCCTGTAATCACAGCTACTCAGAAGGCTGAGGCAGGAGAATCGCTTGAACCCAGGAGGTGGAGGTTGCAGTGAGCTGAGATGGTGCCATTGCACTCCAGCCTGGGCAACAGAGCAAGACTCTGTCTCAAAAAAAAATCCCCTTGGCTAACCCGGGAGCTCCCTGCAGACCCTGCGGTGGGAGCAGAGGTCCCCCATTGCAAAAGCCCTCCGTGCTGGTATGACCTTTCCAAGTCAGCTGCTCTTCAGGCGGATTGGCTCACACCTGTAATCCCAGCTACTAGGGAGGCTGAGGCAAAAGAATCCCTTGAACCCAGGAGGCGGAGATTGCGATGAGCCAATCACACCACTGCATGCCAACCTGGGCGACAGAGTGAGACTCCGTCTCAAAAACCAACAAACGGAAAGACAAGCCTGATGGTTCTTCATCCCTCAGCCCCCTGCTGAACAGAAGAGCTCCTCATGCCCTGAAGAGAAACGCAGACGCCCCACAGAGCCTCAGCCTCACCAGGACTGGCCCTGGCCAATCTCCCTTTTCTGGCCCAGCTGGGCCCCTGCAGCCCCGAAGCTCTGCCCCACCCAGGGCTTTCCGCTGCCTTCTGCCAGCCTGACCTGCTCTCCCTCCAGGCCGTCCTTCATGGTCAGACACCTGCCCTGACGACGCCTTCTGCCAGCCTGGTGTGGGTGTTCTTGTAGTCACCCATGGGTACCGCCCTGGGAGGGTTCCTGAACACAGGTCCTCATCTGCCCTGTCCCCTGCCAGGTCTCCCAGCTCTAGGATCTGGTCGAACAAAAGTCTGGTCAATATTTGTGGAAGAAATGAAAAGAAAGAAGCCGGCACCCCTCTCAGCTCGGGGGCCATGGGCGAGTGGCGACTCTGGGGCACAGGTCTGTGGGAAGATGGGAGGGGCTCCCTTCTGGGCTCCAGCAGTTACAGGTGCCCAGAGAGTGAGCAGCAAGGCTCTGTCCAGCCCTGTAGATGGAGGTGGACACAGGCCGGGGAATGTCAAAATCGAAACACAACCTAGACTGTTTCTTTTTTTTTGAGACAGGGTCTTGCTCTGACACCCAGGCTGGAGTGCAGAGGCACAGTCTCAGCTCACAGCAGCCTCTACCTTCCCGTTCAAGTGATCCTCCTGCCTCAGCCTCTAGAGTAGCTGGGACTACAGGTGTGCACCACCACACCTGGCTAATTTTTCAAACTTTTCGTAGAGATAGGGTCTCGCTATGTTGCCCAGCTGGTCTCAAATTCCTGGGCTCAAGTGATCTGCCTGCCTGGGACTCCCCAAGTGCTGGGACTACAGGTGTGAGCCACAGCAGCTGGCCAGTCCAGATGCCATTTTTTTTTTTCAAGACGGAGTTTCGCTCTTGGTGCCCAGGCTACAGTGCAATGGCATGATCTCAGCTCAACACAACCTTGGCCTCCCAGGTCCAAGTGATTCTCCTGCCTCAGCCTCCAGAGTAGCTGGGATTACAGGCATGTGCCACCACATTGGGCTGATTTTGTATTTTCAGTAGAGATGGGGTTTCTCTGTGTTAGTCAGGCTGGTCTTGAACTCCCGACCTCAGGTGATCTGCCCACCTCTGCCTCCACCTAAAGTGCTGGGATTACAGGTGTGAGCCACCGTGCCCCGCCTTTTTTTTTTTTTTTTTTAATTGAGATGGGGTCTCTCTCTATCACCCCAGCTGGAGTGCAATGGTGCGATCTCAGCCCACTGCAACCTCTGCCTCCCAGGCTCAAGTCATTCTCCTGCCTCAGCCTCCAGAGTATCTGGGATTACACGTGCATGTCACTGTGCCTGGCTACTTTTTTAATTTGTATTTTTAGTAGAGATAGAGTTTCACCATGTTGGCCAGGCTGGTCTCGAACTCCCGGCCTCAAATGAACCGCCCACCTCAGCTTCCCAAACTGTTGGGATTACAGACGTGAGCCACCGCGCCCAGCCAAAAGCTTTCTTTTGTGGGGGGTGTGAACAAGCTTGGAAAGGATTCAGCCTTGTTCTTTGTTCTTGTGTGGGGAGTGGTGTGGAGGCCTGGTGGACAGCAAATCAGCTTCCCCGGGGGAGTCACTGGCTGGCCCAGGCTAAGGGAGTCCAGGTTCAGGGCCTGTGGGAGGGAGAGGAGCTGAACTCGAGTCTGGTCAACATGCATTTTGTTCTGATGGATCTGTGGGACAAAACAGCTCAGGGGATCATGGATGAGGCCAAGAAGTGGCTGTGGACAGCCTGGCCTCATCCCGGTGGACCCAGCAAGCCCTGCCCTGTGAACTCTGCCCTCCTTCCAAGTGGCACTTTCATGCCTTGAGCACTGTGGGAGATGGTGACCATAAACTAATGGTTTGTGCAGCTCCCTCTCCTACAGAGACAGGATGGTGGGGAAGAACGTTTGCTAGCGGCAGGAGTCCCAGCTGCATTCAAATGAAGCCTCTTCTCAGGTGCACCCTCCCAAGGAGAGCAGGGCTTCCTAATGGAAACAGTGACCCATCCTCTCACCGACCCTTAATTGCAGAAAGCCTGCGTCTCCCCATGGCCGGCCCTCCTCTGGTACCTCGCCCTCCTGCAGAGCTCCTTGCTAGGACCCTGTCTCCCTGTGAGGTCCTGCTGGACTGAACTCCCAGGTGCAGCTCCTAGGACCCTCTGGGACCTGAGCACCTGGAGGACCTGAATACCTGGAGGACCCAGGTACCTTGAGGAGCCACACACCTGAAGGACCTGAGCACCTGAAAGACCTGGGCATCCAGAGGACCCACACACATGGAGGACCTGGGTACCTGGAGGACCTGGACATCTAGAGGGCCTGGGTATCTGGAGGACCCACACACATGGAGGACCTGGACACCTGGAGGACCCCCACACATGGAGAACCTGGGCATCTGGAGCACCTGGGCACCTGGAGGACCCACACGCTTGGAGGACCTGCGTACCTAGAGATCCTGGGCATCTGGAGGACCCACACACATGGAGGACCTGGGCACCTGGAGGACCTGGGCATCTGGAGAACCTGGGCATCTGGAGGACCCACACACATGGAGGACCTGGACACCTGGAGGACCCACACACATGGAGGACATGGGCACCTGGAGGACCTGGGCATCTGGAGGACCTGGACATCTGGAGGACCCACATACATGGAGGACCTGGGCATCTGGAGGACCTGGGTACCTGGAGATCCTGGGCACATGGAGGACCTGGGCACCTGGAGGACCTGGGCATCTGGAGGACCTGGGCACCTGGAGGACCTGGGCACCTGGAGGACCTGGGCATCTGGAGGACCTGGGCACCTGGAGGACCTGGGCATCTGGAGGACCTGGGTACCTGGAGAACCTGGGCACCTGGAGGACCTGGGCACCTGGAGGACCTGGGTACCTGGAGAACCTGAGCATCTGGAAGACCTGGGCATCTGGAGGACCTGGGCGTCTGGAGGACCTGGGCATCTGGAGGACCCACACACATGGAGGACCTGGGCATCTGGAGGACCTGGGTACCTGGAGATCCTGGGCATCTGGAGGACCCACACACATGGAGGACCTGGGCATCTGGAGGACCTGGGCACCTGGAGGACCTGGGTACCTGGAGAACCTGAGCATCTGGAAGACCTGGGCATCTGGAGGACCTGGGTACCTGGAGGACCTGGGTACCTGGAGAACCTGGGCATCTGGAGGACCTGGGCACGTGGAGGACCTGACTACCTGGAGAACCTGGGCACCTGGAGGACCTGGGCACCTGGAGAACCTGAGCATCTGGAAGACCTGAGCATCTGGAAGACCTGGGCATCTGGAGGACCTGAGCATCTGGAAGACCTGGGTACCTGGAGAACCTGGGCATCTGGAGGACCTGGGCATCTGGAGGACCCACACACATGGAAGACCTGGGCACCTGGAGGACCTGGGCATCAGGAGTACCTGGGCACCTGAAGGACCTGGGCACCTGGAGGATCTGGGCATCTGGAGTACCTGGGCACCTGGAGGACCTGGGCACCTGGTCTACCATCCGCATGACTGGTCCTACCTTCCAGCCCATCCTCCTTCTGGGCCTGGCCTCAGTCCCTCACAGCACAACCTGCGCGCAAGACACCTGGCTCATCTCCAGGGGAAATGCAAACCCTCACCCCCAAAGGTGCCTGTTGTGCTTGTCCAACCTTCTCCCCGAGCCAGAAACGCCTACATTCCTGTCTCTTGTGCATATGCAGCCACACCAAGCAGGCCCTGCACTGACCTGTTCACTGACGGGGGTCCAGTTCCTACAAGACCTGGCCCTTTTCCTCATAGCCAAAGGGTGAAGATGTTCTGCAGGTGGAAACGCAACCTCGTGACGAAAGTCAGCCGGGGAAAACGCACTGGCGTCCTGGGTGGACAGATTCTTCATAAAACTAGTCTTAACCAGTTTCATTCCAGATTAAATCCTCTCTGGGTCAAAGAGAAATGCCTCCAGAATCTGCCTCTCCCTCACTGACAGCTGCAAAGATTAGCTGGAGAATGGGTGTGTGGCCCTAGCCTCCCCCCAGCCAGGGCAGGGTTCTTACCCGTAAAATGAGACCCCAAAGTCAAAGCCATGGTGTCTGGCGTGACCTACCTCTTTGGTAACTGCCCCTCCAAACTCTCTGAGTGTCTTCTGGGCGGCCCGAGCCCACCCCCTCCTCGGCAAAAGGCTCCAGCTAATCCTGCTGCCGTTCCCATGAACGGCCCAGAGAATCCCCTTAATCCCCCGACAACTCCTGACAGTTGGGAGAGAGGCGTGGGCAGGTCCCGGTGAGGACACGATGGGCTTGGACCCAGACTCGCCCTGACAGGTTGCGCGCTCGGGGGCTCTTCATCTCCAGGGGGGTTTCACCATATTCTCCGGCACAACTCACTGCACCAATTTCACTCTTTAATGACCACGTTTCAAACACTGGCAGGGAGCCAGAAGGAGCCTGGATCCTCCGCTGGCCTCCTCCCCCTCCTTCAGCAGTGGCAACGCTTTTCCCAGCATGTGCTGCCCTCTCGGGACGGCGCCGGGTCTCAGAATGCACCAGGCAGGACCGAGGCCCCACGCTGGCATCTTCCATTGACGCCGCTCCTGTGTTATTTCTGAGCTTGGCTCCATCCCTTGAGTTGAGCTGAGAATTCCACAGAGAATAAATTGTCAAATAAAAAACAAATCCGGATTTAGTAAGGAGAGCTTGATTCCTAAAGGATTATTGCAGAACTTGGGAGGGGGGTTCTCACGGCAGGGGCGCATTCCTTCCAACTATGGGGTCTGCAAGGTCTCCAGAGTCAGGCAAGGGGCTTTTCTTTTATGGAGACAGCCAACAGGGCTGGAAAGAATCAGTGGGGGAGGCAGGGAGGGAGCCTGACGCAGGGCAGATACAGCAGGTCCCCCTGGCCAGCCCAGTATCTCGGGGGGCTACAGTGGGGGTTACAGGCTGACCAGGGGGAGACAGGCGAAGGGGTCTCCTGGTTCAGGGCTTGGGGGAGGCAGAGGAGCTTAACAATCTTTTGTTGTTGTTTTGAACAAGCATTTTTGTTCTGATGGATCTCGGGGTACAAAACGGCTCAGGCATCACTGATGAGGCCAGGATCAGGCCTTGTCTCGGGCGGACCCAGCATCCTCGAGTGTCATCTCAGTTCAAACCCAGTCTCTGGCCGTGTTGACCAGGCTAGGCTTGAACTCCTGAACTCAGGTGATCCGCCCACCTCGGCCTCCCAAAGTGCTGGGATTGCAGGCATGAGCCACCGCCCCCGGCCAACTCCGTGTCAAAAAAATCCTGGCGAGTCTATGGGGCTTGATGAGAGAACTCTGGGTTCCTCCCCAGGGAGAATTCGAGGCGGCCCTGGGAGTTCACCTGGCACGGAAATGTTGTTGACTGTGATGGGGTGAAGGGCACTGTGAATATCCTAGTATCATGAACGGAATCTAAATCTCGGGGCCCCAGATCACCAAGCCAAAGGGAAAGTCAAGCTGGGAACCTGCCTCCCATTCTCCTTGTAAATGAGATTGGCACAGAGATAAAAAGCCACATTCCTCCAGCACAGTTTGCCCGGAAGGAGACTCTGTGGGGCTCATAGACAAATGTGCCCCATTCCCTCCTCTGCCCTATTGTTTGACTCCGCCAGACTGAGGCGCCAGGGACTATCCCTGTCAATTTCTCATTCAGGGAAAGGCTAATCAGAAACTCAAAATAATCCAGCCGT
>NW_016107474.1:5385006-5387850 GCF_001604975.1 Cebus imitator | reverse complement strand
ATTGGGAGTTTCACTCTTGTTGCCCAGGCTGGAGTGCAGCGGTGCGATCTTGGCTCTCTGCAACCTCCGCCTCCCCGATTGAAGTGATTCGCCTCCCTCAGCCTCCAGAGCAGGTGGGACTACAAGCATGCGCCACCACGCCTGGCTCATTTTGTGTATCTAGTAGAGACAGGGTTTCACTATGTTGGCCAAGCTGGTCTCGAACTTCCGACCTCAGGTGATCCACCCCCCCCTTGGCCCCCCAGTGCTGGGATTACAGGCGTTGAGACTTGTCTGAGATACTTTTGGGTTTACAAAACCATTGCACTGTGCACTTTAGATGTGTGTGTGAACTGCGTACTAGGTGAGTTATATCACCACAGAGATGTTACCAAAAAAAAAGCAAAGGTCTGCAACCGCCCAGAGGTTCTTCCTGCCAGCTGCATGCAGACAGACCACTGCGCTGTAGTAGAAAAAGACGGAGTTCATCCTCCGACCATCTCGTCCAAAGCTCGTAGATTAGGGGTTTTTCAAAGGCAGTTTGCAGGGAGTCGGGGAACCTGTCCTGCAGCCAAATTGCTTCTGCTGGGGCCACGGTATCCGGGCTGGAGGTCCAGGTGGAGCCACGGAGTCTGGGTGGAGCTGTGGGTGTCAGACATGCAAAACACCTGGCAAGATCTCTCAAAAGATACCTCAATCTACAGCAGTGGTGCTATTTGCAGGAGTAATGGAGGAAGCTGCATATCTTACCATCTCTGGAATGATGCGTGACAGTCCTTTGCGTCTGTGCCTTAGCAGGACTCTGGTTCCCATCTCCCGGAAGCCTGCGGACCTCCCATTAGCTTTACAAAAGCAGGTTTGGGGCAAGGCCTATTGTCAATCATTTAAATAGCCAATGTCTTCCAACATTAGCTTAATAATTAAGGGAAAGGCAGGATAGGGACTGGGTTAGCTTAGCTTGATGTTATCATTGTTTCACTGATAGGACTTTTGTCAAGGCGATTTCAGGCGCAGAAGCCTGAGTCCCTGGGGTTGGGCAGGAAACCCATTTCCAGGAGGCTTCGTTCTGTTCCTGTTGAATTTTGAATCACGTGAATGAATTACCCATTCATCAAAACAGTGGTTTTCAAATGCAGTTTTGAGAGTCATCAGGCTGTCTGGGAAGGTTGTCCGGTGGCTTGGTCTGTCGCATGGGCTGTGTGGATGCACTTGGGTGGAAATTCACCATGCTGTGCAGAGCTGCGGGAAGCCTTATGTGGTTTTCCTCGAGTATGTGCCGAAGGCTGCCATCTGGCATCTGTTTTGGGCCTTTTCCGCATGCCCTGCAGACCCCAGGACTCCACCCTGGGGACATCTGCCAATGCTTCCTCTCCAGCTCAGGCGTCTGACTTTGTCTGACTTTGACCCTGGACCCCTGGCTCCTCACAAGCTATGAGGGAGGTGTGGGGTCCCCGGTGTGTGGGTGGAGGAGGGATGAGGGTCTCCCCTGCTGCCCCAGGGATGCTCCAGGCTGCTCCTTGTCTCTGCGGGTCCTGGGTCGGCCGCCCTGGAGCGTTGTCCCTGGCTGCTCAGCCTCCGAGGGCTGGGGCCTCCGATAGGAACCCCAAGGGCAATGTAAGTACCAGATGCCTTTGAGACTCCAACAAGTCTACATTTATTTGCTCCTTGAAAGCCAGATTCATTGATTCCGTCTCTGCTTCCATGGGCTATGTGCTGACCTCTTCAGGGGTCACCTTGAAGGAGGGGGGAAAGACCTTCCTGCTGCCCCTGGAGCAGCACAGGAGCTTCCACTGGGACTCATGGGGGTTTCTCACCCACAGGCCCCACCTTGCTGTCCTCGGTCGCTCTGGATGGCCCGCCGTGTCTTGCTGAGTGACAAGCCGTCCTGGACTCTCAGACTGTGGAAACTGTTCCTGGAGGATTTGACTCATAGGATTTTTTTTTTTTTTTTTTTTTTGGAGATGGAGTCTTGTTCTGTCACCAGGCTGGAGTGCAGTGGCGCAATGTCATATCACTGTAAACTCCGACTCCCTGGTTCAAGCGACGGCTGCCTCAGCCTCCCAAGTAGCTGGGATTACAGGCGCCCACCACCACACCCAGCTAACATTTGTATGTTGAGTAGAGACAGGGTTTCACCATATTGACCAGGCTGGTCTTGAACTCCTGACCTCACGATACACCCGCCTTGGCCTCCCAAAGTGCTGGGATTATGCTGTAAGCCACCGAGCCCAGCCTTGACTCACCGGATTTAACCAGCCTGCAAGTGGGATGGAGGGAGACAGGGCTGGGGCACAGGCCACAGCTTCAGACTGCCACGAGTCAGAGTCACAACGTGAAATGCCCGCACCAAGGAGGGCCTGGGCCTTGGTTTACAGATGGAGACGGTGAGGCTGGGGCATGGGGAGTTTGGGGGATGGATTTCAGCCAGGGATGAGATAGAACAGCAGAATGACAGGACTCCGGTTAGGATTTTGCCTTTTTGTATCAAAGAGGATGATCTCACTGTTTCAGTTAATTACTTATTTTTGAATAGGCGGTATATGCAAATAGCACAAAATTCAAAAGGTGCAAAGAATTCTCAGCCACAAGCAGGCTTTCTGCCCAGCGCCTGTCACCAGCTGCCTCCCTAGCGTACCCCTCGCCAGGCTCCTGGGGTCCTTTCAGAGGAATTCCTCCTGCCAGGGACAGTGGTGAAATGAATAGATTAGGCTTATGTCACTGGGCTTGGACAAGCTACATTCTAGGGTACAGAGAGAAAGAGCTAGAAAACACCACCACTCAACCAGTTTCAGCAAACCCGAGGGAACTCTGGAAGACGTGGAAGCTGCCGACGGTGCTCCCTGCAAAAGGGGCAGACAGACGGAC
>NW_016107474.1:5372972-5384306 GCF_001604975.1 Cebus imitator | reverse complement strand
GCTCTCTGCAACCTCCGCCTCCCCGATTGAAGTGATTCGCCTCCCTCAGCCTCCAGAGCAGGTGGGACTACAAGCATGCGCCACCACGCCTGGCTAATTTTGTGTTTTTACTAGAGACAGGGTTTCTCCATTTTGTCCAGGCTGGTCTCGAACTCCCGACCTCAGGTAATCCACCCACCTCATTTGTAAACATCGTGGTACTGGTGGGAGTGTAGCAGGCAGGAAGACTAGAGGTGAGTCTCACCTATCTTGGTTTTGTTGGGATTTGGTCACTTCTTTACTGCACCGTCTTATCAGCAAGGTCATTATGACTGTGTCTGGTCCTGACCTCCTATCTCATCCTGTGACTTAGAATGTCTTAACCATCTGGGAATGCAGCCCAGTAGGTCTCAGCCTCATTTTACCCAGCCCCTACTCAAGATGGAGTTGGTCTGGTTCACACTCCTCTGACACACCCATCACACCCCTGGATCCACCGGCCTTCCTGATCCCAGGCGCTTCTGGGGAGCTCAGGCCCAGGGCGGCTCCTGGGCTGCGGCTGTTCTGTGGTTGAACTTCCTGGGACTCGCTTCGGGAGCGGCTGTGGCTCTGGGGTCCGGGGGAAACCTGCCGGCTGCGTCTGCAGAAGGCCTCCTCTTAGTGCCCAAGGCTCGTGTAGGAGGCAGCTTCCCTCCTCTGGACGCTGCCGAAGGCCCCTGAGGCCTGACGCTGCCGACCGTGCCAGAGCCCCAGGAGAGGAGCGGGGATGCAGACACCGCCGGAAGCACACGCTCCCTCTGGACGCCTGTTGCAGAAACCAGCAGATGTCCTCGCAGCTTCCCCAGTTTGACTTGGGTTTCCTGTTCCAGGGGCAGTCCTGTGTGACCCCAACACTTTGCCTGCAGCTTTGAGGATTTGACCGACAAAGCTGGGTGCCTGGGCCACCTCCAGCAGCCGGGGGCTGCGATGAATGTTATTATCGTGGCTGTCACAGCAGCTGTCCCTTCCAGGACCCACTCAGGGGGGAAGTTGCTGGCTGGCTTGGTCCAGGCCAGGGGTGGACGTTGTGGGGTGTGACCCAGATGGTGCCCACACTGAGCCTTGCTCTCCCCAGGTGCCTGCCGTCGGTTGTCAGCTGAGCCCCTGGCTTGCCCTTAGCCCATAGCTGTTGCTCTTTGCTGGTGGCCAGCGGCCACATGGCCATGGGGCAGTATGAATGCCTTCTGGCTGCGGTCACATCTACCACAAACGGACACGCAGGGTGGCTTAGACAACAGGAATGCACTGTCCTAGCTCCAGAGACAGACGTCTGCGGTCAAGGTGACAGCAAGGCTATGCTCCCTCTGAGGAGTCTTGGGGAGGGTCCTTGCTGTCCCCTGGCTGGTGGCTGCACCACCGGCTCTCAGCCTTGCCCTTCACACAGCTCTCCCCTGAATGTCTTCCTCTGCCCTCCCTCTGCTTGTAAGGGCCTAGCCATAGCGTTTAGGGCCCTACCAAACTAAGGTGCGTGGGACCTCATCCTTGCTCCTTACATCTGCAAAGCCTCTGCTCCCAAATACCGCCGCATTCTGGGGCTCCAGGTGGATGCCCATTTTGGGGATGCTCTTCTGTGTGGCACGTGATGGAAGCGGGTTCTCACCGAGGGACTTCTGCATGGGGCCTCACTCTGATTCTTCACTTCAGTGCTGGGTACAGGGCACTGGCTCCTTCATGAAATTCATCAAACGGTGGACACTTAGGGCATGTACATCACGCTTCGTTAAAAAGCCTGCATTAACATAGAGGGTCGCAGATAAACCAAACATAAAGAAGACACAGGCGGGGCGTGGCGGCTCACACCTGTGATCCCAGCACTTCAGGAGGCCAAGGCGGGTGGATCACTTGAGGTCAGGAGTTGGAGACCAGCCTGGCCAACATGGCAAAACCCCATCTCTACTAAAAATACAAAGATTAGCTGGGCATGGTGTCGGGTGCCTGTAATCCCAGCCACTCTGGAGGCGGAGGCAGGAGAGTTGCTTGAACCCGGGAAGCAGAGATTGCAGTGAGTAGAGATCGTGCCATCGCACGCCAGCCTGGGGGACAGAGCAAAACTCTGTCTCCAAAAAGAAGAAGATACAAATCTACTCATCCCACAAATGTGTACTGAGGCTGGGTACTGTGCGTGTTTCCTGGCGGCTGTAACTGATGACCACACAGCTGGTGTTGTGAAACCGCATGCTCACCGCCTTCCGGTTCTGAGAACAAGCATCCTACAGGGCCTCACCGGGCTAAAGTCAAGGCGTGGGCAGGGCTGGCTCCTTCTGCAGGCTCAGGGTAGGCGCCATCTCCGTGCTTTTTCCAGCTTCCGGAGGCCCCTCTTCCACCTTCAAATCACTCCTCTCCTGTCTGGATGCTACCTCCCTCTCAGAAGGCCCCTGTGACGACATTGGGCCCCCTGGGTAAGCAGAACCCTCTCCCCATCTCTGGGTCCTTGCCACAGTCGTATCTGCCATGTCTCTCCTGCCACGTGAGGGACGTGTCCATACACAGGCCAAGGGCGTCGGGAAGGGTGTGTGTCTTGGGGCTGTTCTTCTGCCGACCACAGGGGTCAGTGCCATGGGGGTCAGTCTACCCCGGGAACCTGCATCTTCATCCACCTTGAAGCCTGAGAGAGAGGCCGGGAGCTGGACACAGAGCTGGGCCTGAGCCAAACCCATCATTCCTCCCTAGAACCTGCCCCAAGCCTGGTGGGTCTTGGGGATCAGGGGAGTCAGGCCAGATGATGCTGAGTTGGATTGGAAGGGCAGCACCACCAGGGGCCTTTCAGAGCTGGGATGCAGGCTGGGCACGGTGGTTCACGCCTGTAACCCCAGCAGTTTGGGAGGCCGAGGCGGGTGGGTCACCTGAGGTCAGGAGTTCCAGACCAACCTGACCAACATGGTGAAACCCCGTCTCTGCTAATAATACAAAAATCAGCCAGGTGTGGTGGCAGGCGCCAGTAATCCCAGTTACTTGGGAGGCTGAGGCAGGAGAATTGCTTGAACCCAGGAGGCAGCAGTTACAATGAGCCAAGATTATGCCACTGCACTCCAGCCTGGATGGCTCACAGCACCTAGGCCAGGCACCGGGACCCAGGCTGCCGACCAGCCTGACGCGGGGGTCCCTGCTCCACCTGTTCGAGCGTGTTGTTTGTACCGCCAGCCGAGCCAGGGAGGTGGGAGGATCTCCTGGCCCCAGGCTGGGTCTTGAGGCTCTGGAAATGCTGACTGCCTGGGAGTCAGGTCTGGGGGGGTCGTGGCTGATCTCTGATCCCAGGGAAAGGTGTGGAGTGCTGACACAGATGCCTCAGACCCACCTGTGGCAGCCCTGGGATTTTCCCAGAATGTTCTAGAAGGCCATAAACAGTGGGGATAGCTGGAAGAAATCCCTGAAGTGAATGGAGATCTGTCAGGCAAGCCGGCCTGTGGGCAGTGCCTGTTCTCGCCACTTGCAGTGGCCTCTCTGGAGCCTTTGTCCTTGCCCACCCTCCTCCCCTCACCCTGCCCAGGCCCCTGTTCTCCTCCGACATCTGGGACTCCTCCTTTCCTTCCTCTGTGGTGTTGATAAGGATGGAAGAGGTGAAGAGGGTGAGCAGTGCCTGGGAACGCACTTCACAGAGGAGCTCGCTCTCAGGATGGAGGGTCAGCACCCGAGAGTAAGCAACCCTTTTATTTGTTTTTATTTTTAAAAAGACGAGGTTGGCCAGGCATGCTTGCTCACACCTGTAATCCCAGCACTTTGGGAGGCCGAGGCAGGTGGATCACAGGGTCAAGAGATCGAGACCATCCCGGTCAACATGGTGAAACCCCATCTCTACTAAAAATACAAAAAAATTAGATGGGCATGGTGGCGCACACCTGTAATCCCAGCTACTCAGGAGGCTGAGGCAGGAGAATTGCTTGAACCCAGGAGGCGGAGGTTGTGGTGAGCCGAGATCGTGCCACTGCCCTTCAGCCTGGGTAACAAGAGCGAAACTCTGTCTCACGCTGGGCGCAGTGGCTCATGCCTGTAATCCCAGCACTTTGGGAGGCCGAGGAGGGCGGATCACGAGGTCAAGAGATCAAGACTGTCCTGGCCAACATGGTGAAACCCTGTCTCTACTAAAAATACAAAAATTAGCTGGGCATAGTGGCACGTGCCTGTAGTCCCAGCTACTCGGGAGGCTGAGGCAGGAGAATTGCTTGAACCCGGGAGGCAGAGGTTGCAGTGAGCCAAGGTCTCGCCATTGCATTCCAGCCTGGCTTTCGGCAATGGAGCAAGACTCTGTCTCAAAAAAAAAAACAAAAACAAAAAAAACTCCGTCTCAAAAAAAAAAAAAAAAAGACAAGGTTTCACCATGTTGGCCAGGCTGATCTTGAACCCCTGACCTCAGCTGATCCACCCACCTGAGCCTCACAAAGTGCTGAGATTACAGGTGTGAGCAACCGCGCCCGGCCTAATTTTTGTATTTTCAGTAGGGACGGGTTTCACCATGTTGGTCGGACCAGTCTTGAACTCCTGATCTCAAGTGATCCACGCATCTCTGGAGGAGAAAAAAACAGTGTCAAGAAAATCCAAAGACAGTCCTGGCAGCGGCTGCTGTGGGGCCTGCCAGGGCCTTCCCTGTGGCTCCATGAAAGTGTTCCTGTTCACCAGCTGAGGATGTGCAAGGATGGAACGAGACCTCAGAGGCCGCCCCTGGGGGCCGCAGAGTAGAGTCAAAGTTTAGTGCAGGCCATGGGTTTGAGTCAGACGTCTGTAAGGCCATTTGCAACCTGGGATTCCAGGTCAGCAGGAGAAAGAGAGAGGGTAGGCCGGGCGCGGTGGCTCTCGCCTGTAATCCCAGCACTTTGGGAGGCCGAGGCGGGTGGATCACCTGAGGTCGGGAGTTCGAGACCAGCCTGACCAACATGGAGAAACACCATCTGTACTAAAAATACCAGAAATTAGCTGGGCATGGTGGCGCATGCTTGTAATCCCGGCTACTCGGGAGGCTTAGGCAGGAGAATCGCTTGAACTGGGGAGGGCGAGGTTGTGGTGAGCCAAGATCAAACTCAGCCCACCCTGGGCAACAAGAGCAAAACTCCCTCTCCAAAAAAAAAAAAGAGATAGGGTAAGGTGATAGTCAAGGTCTCAGGTTCTAGAAAATTCTCTGGCCATGACTTCCACACTGAGATGGCTCAGGTCCAGATGTCACAAGGGACGCAATGTTCCTGTCTTGGCAGTGGCCTGGCAACCACCCCAGGTTCAGATCCTACAACGTGATTGCACCCAGAACGCTTAGCATACAGCAGCTCTGTTCAGCGCCTCAGGCCGCAGCAGGCTGGGCTGGGGTGGCTTCCTGCGGTAAGTGTTTCCTCCTGGACCCATCCGTTAATTTCCCCGTGTTTTCCCTACTCACTCATCACCTGGTTTCTGCTGCCTCTTGCTTGGAAGGCGCCAGTCACACAGCGGCAGCTTATCACTCACTTTATCAGTTTTCAGCCCCACCCGGCCTGTGCAGAGCCTCAGAGAGCAGCTCCGTAGGAGGGCGTTCGGCGTGTGCTCACTCCCCAGGTGAGGCTGGGGACATTCAGGCGTGCTGTGAATGCCATGGTTTGGATTCAAGATATTGCAAAAGGTTTCAATGTTCCCTATGAGAACATGTAAAGATACTGTCATGTTTGATGGAACCGAGAGAGCATTCAGTATCACGGTACACTGACAAATCATTCTCTTTATTGGACTGAGGCCTTGGACGTATCTGATCCAGGATGCAAGGGCCGCTCCAGCACAGCTGGGGTGCAGTTGGCCTGGTGGAAAAGCTGGCAAATGAATCCATGATAAATCCATTACATCCTTGAAAGGGGAGCCTGGGAAGGGACGCAATGTTTCCGTGTGCACCCGGACCTCCAGGGAGAAGGTCCAGGCAGACAAGCCTTGGCCTCAGAGACTGTGCTCCCGAAGGAGCTGCATTCAGGGTTGTTGTGAGTGATCAGGCCCCATCCATTTTTTTTTTTTTTAAAGACAGGGTCTCACTCTGTCACGCAGGCTGGGGTACAGTGGCGAAATCTCGGCTCACTGCAACCTTTGCCTCAAAGGTTCAAGCAATTCTCAGGGCTCAGGCTCCCGAGTAGCTGGGATTACAGGCATGCGCCACCACACCCGGAAGATATTTGTATTTTTAGTAGAATGTTTGTATTTTTAGTAGAAATGGGGTTTCCCCATGTTGCCCAGGCTGGTCTGCAACTCCTGGCCTCAAGTGATTCACCTAGCTTGGCCTCCTGAAGTACTGGGATTAAGGTGTGAGCCACGGCACCCAGCCTGACCTTTTAATTGCCATTCTGATTTGTTTAAGATGGTATCTCACTGTGGTTTTGATTTGCATTTCTTTAATGATCAGTGATACCTTTTTTTCATGTTGGTCGGCTGTATATGTCTTTTTTTTTTTTTTAAGACAGGCTTTCACCATGCTGGTCAGGCTGGTCTTACAACTCCCGACCTCAGGTGATCCGCCCGTCTTGGCCTCCAAAGTGCTTGGATTACAGGCGTGAGCCACCGCACCCGGCCATATATGTCTTCTTTTGAAAAGTGTGTTCAGGCCGGGTGCGGTGGCTCACGCCTGTAATCCAAGCACTTTGGGAGGCTGAGGTGGGTGGACTGCCTGCACTCGGGAGTGCCAGACCATCCTGGCGACACGGTGAAACCGCAGCTCTACTAAAATACAAAAAAAAAATAGCCAGGTGTGGTGGCGTGCGCTCGGAAGTCCCAGCTACCCGGGAGGGCGAGGAAGGAGCATCGCTTGAACCCGGGAGGCGGAGGTTGCAGTGAGCCGAGATCGCGCCACTGCCCTCCAGCCAGGGCGACAGAGTGAGACTCCATCTCAAACCAACCAACCAAACAAACAAAACCAAGAAAGTGTGTTCATGTACTTTGGCCACTTTTAAATGGGGTTGTTTTTTTCTTGTGTATTGAAGTTCCTCATAGATGCTGGATTTTAGACCTTTGTCGGATGCATACTTTGCAAATATTTTCTCCCATTCTGTAGGTTGTCTTTTTACTCTGTTGATAGTTTCTTTCGCTGTGCAGAACCCTCCTGTGGAGCTGTTCTCCGAGCCCTCCACACAGGCCCCCCCGGCGGCGCTGCCTGGCCCCGAGCTGAGAACTCATCTGGCTGAGAAAGGGATGGATGAACGGCCGGCCGCTGTGTGATTTGAGCCTTCAAGGCAAGAGGCAGCGGAAACCGGGTGATGAGTGAGTTGGGAAAACGTGGGGCAAACGAAAGAACGGGTTCAGGAGGAGGCGGTTCCTGCAGGAGCTGAGTTCACTTACATCCCATGCGTCAGTTTTTGTTTTTGTTGCAATTGCTTTTGGTGGCATCTTCATGAAATCTTTGCCTGTTCCCGTGTCCGGCGTGGTATTGCCTAGGTCGTCTTCTAGGGTTTTGATAGTTTTGGGTTTTACTTTAGGGTCTCAATCTCTCTTTTTTTTTATTTTTTGAGTTGGAATCTCACTCTGTCGCCCAGACTGGAGTGCAGTGGCGCAATCATTGCTCACTGCAGCCTTTGCCTCCTGGGCTCAAGCAATTCTCCTGCCTCAGCCTCCCAAGTAGCTGAGACTACAGGTGTGTGCTACCATGCCCAGCTAATTTTTGGATTTTTAGCTGTGACAGGGTTTCACCATGTTGGCCAGGCTGGTCTCGAACTGCTGTCCACGGGTAATCCTCCCTCCTTGGCCTCCAAAGTGCTGGGATCACAGGCGTGAGCCACCAGGCCTGGCCTCCTTGTCTTGTTTTCTAATCAGCACCCAGCACTAGAGCTGCCCAAGCTCATGACAGGTGTGGGATGAATGGACCTGACTTCCTCCAGCAGCAGAAGAGGCTCTGCTGTCACCGGGGGTCCAGCCGCTGGGGCTGCTATGGGGTGCAGGCCCCCGCATCGCACCCATCCCTCTGTGCTGCTGGTCCCAGCCCCAGGTGCCCAACCCCTCAGCAGAATCACTTCCCCATTTGGGCAGCTTTGCCTCTAAGGGCTCGGAGTATTGGGGAATTTGGCTGCTTTGCTGTGGCCGGTGAAGCCCAGGGTGCTGGCTAAGAGAAGGTGGGCCTCCAGGGGAGTCTGGGGGCAGTCTCACAGGCAGCCACACGCAGCCAGAGTCACCAGCACACCTGCTTCGAGGACCCCGCGTGGGAGGAGACTGTCTTCTCTCTTCTGGCTTTTCTGAGGGAGGGGTGTGGGGCAGGGCTGTCCCTTTCATGCATGGCTGCCCCTTTCACGCATGACTGCTGGGCTCACTCTGCCCACCTCTGCGACTGGGGCCTGAGCCTTCCAGCCAGCTTCAAGGGCTCTCTTGTCCAGGGACTTCTAGTGGGGCCAAGGACAGGAGGCCCGCTGGAGAAAGGGCTCAGCCTGTACACTGCTGTCCGTGGCCTGGTTTGGGAGTGGCTGCACTTTTCTACAGCTGTGTGGATGGGGTTTGCCCTAGAATCTGCTCTAGTCCTCACCCCTGTATCTGTGAGTGTGACCCTGTTGGGAAACAGTGTGTTTGTGGATGTGATTATCTAAGATGAGTCACACTTACCAAAGGGCTGGCCCTAAACCCAATGACAGGTGTCCTTATAAGAAGGGAGAAACTGGCTGGGCACTGTGGCTCATGCCTGTAATCCCAGCACTTTGGGAGGGTGAGATAGGTGGATCACGAGGTCAGGAGTTCGCGACCAGTCTGACCAATATGGCAAAACTCCGTCTCTACTAAAAATAAAAAATTAGCTGGGCGTGGTGGCGGGTGCCTGTAATCTCAGCTATTCAGGAGGCTGAGGCAGGAGAATCACTTGAACCTGGGAGGCAGAGGTTGCAGTGAGCCATGATGCTGGGGGACAGAGTGAGACTCCATCTCAAAAAAAGAAAAGAAGGGAGAAATTTGGACACACAGAGGAGAGGCTGTGTGAAGAGGATGGCAGGGACTGGAGTGAAGCCAGGCACCAAGATTCCGGGGCCACCAGGAGCCGGAAGAGGAGGGGGGGAGCCTCCCCCGCAGCTTCTGGTGGGAGCGAGGTCCTGTTGACTTTGGGATTCCAGGCTTGAGTCCTCCAGGACTGAGGGGTACTCAGTGTGTGTTGTTAAAGCCGCCTGGTTTGTAGAACCTAATTATAGGAGCTGGGGACACGAATGCCACAGCTATGCCTGGGCTGGTGAGAATCACTGCCTGGCAACCCTGCAAGGGGATCCGATGCCCTGGGTGTTGGTGGTGCCTCTGCACCTCCCGGCTCCCAGAGGGCTGTCCTCAGATCTGCGGGGACCCCACAGCGTGCAGAGGCCCAGCAGTGTGCTGACCGATTCCACGATGGGCAGAGATGGACAGTAGAGATGCTGCGGAAGCCACAGGTGTCAGGAAGGTGTGGACAGGCCTGAGCCAGTTGTGCCGGCTTTGGGTCCTGGCCTCAGCACTCTGTGACCCTGGGGCAAGCTCCAGTGGACTCAGTGGTACAGAAAAGGACAATGGTGATGTTTCTCGTAGAGTCTCTGGGCTCTACGGGCCCCAGCAGTGCCGTGATGAGGGGGCTGGATGCTGAAGTGTGGTCAGAAGTGACGAAGTACCTGCTGCTCCCCCGGGGATGTGAGAGGGGCAGGAGGAAGCTGTGGGCAAACCCTTCTGGGGGCCCCACACAGGATGCCTCTACAGGGCATCTCTGCATCGGCCATGCCTGTGACAGCACTCCCCCCACCTCACTACCCCACCACCGCCCCCCTCCGGCCTAAGGCTGTGCAGCCAGGGGTCTAGGCAGCGCTGCTTCAGTTCCTACGGCCACTGCAACAGATGGCCACAGGCTGTTGGCTTGAATATTGATCCTCTCATAGTGCTGGAGGACAGAGGTTCAAACTCAAGGCTGGGCACGGTGGTTCACACCTGTCATCCCAGCACAGTGGGAGCCTGAGGTGGGCAGATCACTTGAGGCTAGGAGTTCTAGACCTGCCTGGCCAACATAGTGAAACCCTGTCTCTACTAAAAACACAAAAATTATCCAGGCGTGGTGGTGGGTGCCTGTAGTCCCAGCTACTCAGGAGGCTGAGGCAGGAGAATTGCCTGAACCCAGGAGGCGGAGGTTGCGGTGAGCCGAGATCGCGCCATTGCATTCCAGCCTGGGTAACAAGAGTGAAACTCCGTCTCAAAAAAAATGAAAAAAAAAGATGGGGTCACACTGGAACAGGGTGTACCCCAAATCCAATGGCTGCTGTCCTATTAGGAAGAAAAGACACAGAGACACATGCAGAGGAGAGGCCACAGGAGACACAGAGACACGCGCAGAGGGGGGGCCACAGGAGACACAGAGACACAAGCAGAGGGGAGGCCATGGGGGAGACACAGAGACACGCGCAGAGGAGAGGCCACAGGAGACACCCAGACACATGCAGAGGGGAGGCCATGGGGGAGACACAGAGACACATGCAGAGGAGAGGCCACAGGAGGAGACACAGACACAGAGACACATGCAGAGAGGACATGAGAGACACAGAGACACGCTCAGAGGAGAGGCTACAGAAGACACAGAGACATGTGCAGAGGAGAGGCCACGGTGGGAGACACAGAACTCGCCATTGCCCTCCAGCCTGGGTGACAAAGCGAGGCTCCTTCTCAAAAAAAAAAAACAACAGATTCCTGGCTGGCTGCGGTGGCTCATGCCTGTAATCCCAGCAGTTTTAGAGGCCAAGGTACACCCCACCGATTTCACATTTCAAAAAGAAAAATTTTTGACTTCCTTTTGAAAAAAATGGAAGATTTAGTCATCTGGGGCTGACCATCCCAGAGCGTGGAAGCGGCTGGTGCTGCAGCCCGTTGCCCCTTGGTTGCGGCGTGCCCCTGCATTTAACCACCTGCCCACTTCACTCATCTCTCTCCTGGGTCTGGCTGGGCCCTGTAGCTCTTTGTGACTTCATCTTCTGGCCTGTATAAAAACCATCCACAAGAAGACAACAGTCCAGATGAGGCCAGCGCGCTGCAGAGCCCACGTAGCTGTGTAATGTGGCTCAGGCCCGAGCACCTCTCCTCAGCCTGGAGCTCACAGGGAAAAGCAGACTGGAGGTGTAAAGGTCCCAGAGACAACGATGGGACGTGAGATGGTTTCCACGTTCAGGACAGTCTGCCGGGCGGGACAAGGATTGCAGGTGTCACCACTGCCCTGTTTGCGCCACTGGCATGAAGCAGGAAAGGTCACAAAACAAACCTCTCCAACACCGAACTGGGAAGGAAGGGGTGATTTATTCGGCTGGGGGCAGCAGTGGCCTGCTTGCCTAACAGCGGAGCTCCCCAGCAAAGAAAATTCTTGACTTTTTAAAAGTTTATAACTCTAGAAATTACATGTGAAAGGGTCCTGGGTTTACA
>NW_016107474.1:5356974-5372346 GCF_001604975.1 Cebus imitator | reverse complement strand
TAGAATTACATGTGAAAGGGTCCTGGGCTTACACCTCTAGAATTTACACGCGAAAGGGTCCTGGGCTTACGGTGCTAGAGATTACATGTGAAATGGTCTTGATCCGTGAAGTCGGCGTGGAGTACGTGACTTAGGTGGGGTTTGATCCTGTTTAAGTAAAAACAATGCCTTCCGGAAAGATTCCTCCACACCATGCCTGCGATCTGCAGGAGTGCGATTCAGGGTGGCACTGAGGTCCGCCAGCCTCTACTTCTCCTACGGAAATGCGATTGGAAGTCTAGGGCGAAGGGCCTTAGAAACTTAAGAGGATTAAGGGGCTCATTCCTCGGCAGACATAACCAGTCGATGACAGCACTGTCTCTCCCAGCCTAGGTTTTTCAGTCTTGGTTATTGGGATTTGGGGCCGGATCATTCTTCTCTGTGGGGCTAATTGGTTGTTTCCTGTGCGTTGTAGGATGCTCAGCAGCATCCCTGGCCTGCACCAACTGGAGGCCAGCAGCAACTTCCCCCTCAGTTACTTGTGACAACCCAAAATATTTTACACCACGCTTGTCCAACCTGAGGCCCACCGGCTTCATGTGACCCAGTGCAGCTTTGAATGAGGCCCAACACAAATTGACAAACTTTCTGTCGCCCAGGCTGGAGTGCAGTGGTGTGATCTCAGCTCACTGCAACCTCGGCCTCCCAGCTTCAAGCAATTCTCCTGCCTCAGCCTCCCAAGTAGCTGGGACTACAGGCACCCGCCACCACACCAGCTAATGTTTGTATTTTTAGTAGAGACGGGGTTTCACCACGTTGGCCACTCTGGTCTCGAACTTCTGACCTCAAGTGATCCGCCTGCCTCAGCCTCCCAAAGTCCTGGGATTACAAGCGTGAGCCACTGCATCTAGCATCAGTTTGTAAACTTGCTTAAAACATGAGCGTTTTAGCCGGGCATGGTGGCTCACGCCTATAATCCCAGCTCTTTGGAAGGCTGAGGCGGGCGGATCACAAGGTCAGGAGTTCAAGATCAGCCTGACCAACATAGTGAAACCCTGTCTCTATAAAAAAAAAAAAAAAAGAAAGAAAGAAAAGAAAAAACATGAGACTTTTTGGCCAGGCATGGTGGCTCACACCTGTAATCTCAGCACTTTGGGAGGTCGAGGCAGGCGAATCACCTGAGGTCAGGAGTTCAAGACCAGCCTGGCCAACATGGTGAAGCCCTGTCTTAAAAAAAGAGGAAAAAGAAAAAAAAAAAGTGAGACTTTTTTTGCAATTTTCTTTTAGCTCATCAGCTATTATTAGTGCATTTTATGTGTGGTCCAAGGCAATTCTTCTTCCACGGTGACCCAGGGAAGCCAAAAGACTGGACACCCCTGTTCTAGTTGTTGCCAGGTATCCCCTGGTTAAGAACTAAGTTGAGCTGCAAACAGGGCTGCCGGCAGCAGCAGCAGCCCTGGGAGCTGGTGGGCGAAGCCCCTTTCCCGCGTCTGCTGGGGTGTGGACTGTGTGGCTTTGCGTATGTGCGCTATGTGAGGCGCCTGGGTCATGCTCCCCCTTCCCGGTCCTCCTTGGGTGGCAGCATCTCAAAACGCAGACAGCCATGCTGGCTCCCATTGTCGCTGTGTGAATTAAAGGGCAGGGCTGACTCCTGAAAGGGCCTCCCCAACCCTCCCTGTCCTCCTCCACCTCTGCTTAGGGGAGCCGTGCCTTCAGGGGTGACTCACAGGAAAGCCTGCCTTGTCCCAGGTGGGGGCAGTGCGTGTCACGGCAGCTCACAGGAGCAACTGGACCATGTTACACCCATCATCTCCAGTTGTGTGGGTGCCAGCCTGCACACAAAGGGTGCAACGTGCTCTGGGGTGAAAGAGGAGCCCTGGGGCACCTCCATTCCTACCCCACCCGCGAGCCAGCCACCACGGCTTAATGAGCTTCTTCCAACGCCACTCTGCCCCGGCTGCACCCTCCCACGCTGGATGAAAGAGAGGCTGGTGGCTGATGCAAGAGGCAGATGAGATTAAAGCAGAAGTGTGGGTTACAGCCCTGCCTGGCAGCTCCGGCTGGGAAGGCGGCTGTGTCTACACCAGGTGCCAGCAAGGCAATTAGAGCAAGTAGTGGGGCCTTGTGGAGCTCGGTGGAAGGAGGACCTGAGAGAGACCCACAGAAAAGGAAAGCCCCCTCCTTCCAGATTCGTTACAAATGCATGTGGGCACAGAAGTGGGAGAGAAACCGTAAGGGCCGCCCTGCAGGCGTCTCCCAGGACAGGCCCTGTCAGGGCTGGGTGGGCGCTGGGCTGGTGGGGAGATGACCGCAGGGAACAGAATCTCCAGCCTTCGGCAGGATTGAGCCCTGGGGATGGAAGGGAGTGGTGGGCGGTGCCCCAGCCGCAAAGGGAGGGCCCTGGGGTGCTGGGATGCCAGCTGCAGCCCTACCTGGCGGGATGAGGGGCGGGGCTACAGGGGTCTGGGGAGAACACGGCTCCTTTGACAGAACAGTTCCTGCCACTTCTGTTTCTGACACATGTATGCGTGTCTGTGAATTTCTAAGCATGGGTCAGGTTAAGGGAGGTTGATAGGTTTCGTCCTCAGCCACACGTCCCATGACCACAGTGGTGTGACTTAGTCACCTTTGTATCCCCAGGCACCCTAAAGCTGCCACATCCTCTGTGTGGGGGGCTGCAGTGACTTCACCGGAAGGGCATGTTCTTGGAGGGGTGAGCCGGTGGGGGGTCTCCCTGGGCGTCCTGTCCCTCTGCCCTCCGCCCTCTGCTCTGATGCGCATTCCCCTTGGCCGTCCCTTCAGGCTTGGTGGTCCTGGCCCCTGGGTGGCTGATTTTCCCACAGCTTCTGTTGCCCCTACTGCCCCGGGCTGGGCTCCCACCCTACCCCAGCCTACCCCACCGTCCTCCAGAGCAGGGGGAGCCACGCCCTACTCATCCCTCATAAACTCAGATTCTTAGAGCCAGTGGGCTCAGCTTGGGCTGCTCAGACTTCCTCTGGGAGAACTGGGGGCCCAATTATACCCCAGAATCAGGTGAGCTGCACCTTCTCGGGTGTCAGAACACAGGGCCAGCTGGTCGCGGTGGCTCACTTCTGTAATCCCAGCATTTTGAGAGACCGAGGCAGGTGGATCACCTGAGGTCAGGAGTTTGAGACCAGCCTGGCCAACGTGGTGAAACCCCGACTCTACTAAAAATACAAAAAATTAGCTGGGTGTGGTGTTGCGTGCTTGTAATCCCAGCTACTTGGGAGGCTGAGGTAAGAGAATCTCTTGAACTCTGGAGGCAGAGGTTGTAGTGGGCCAAGATGGTGCCACTGTACTCCAGTCTGGGCGACAGAGCAAGACTCCATCTCAGAAAAAAAAAAGAAACGGACCCTGTGGAAAGTCGGAGGTCCATGCACCTAGGACAGGGCAGGGGCCAGGTGCCTGGGGCGCTGTGTGCGGGTCTCAACTCTCACTTCTTCCCCGCTGGGTGAGCCACAGGCAGGCGGGTGTGTGGCCGTGTGTGATGATGAGTCTGACACAGGAGGAAGTGGGCCACGGAGAGACGTGGTCCCTTGCCCTCAGCAACGTGGCTGGGCGGGATTGGAGGCCTGAAGGCCTCGAGGTCCCAGAGACCACCAGGAACGGTCAGCCTCTGGGGAAGGACGGATGAGGGCCCTTCTGCCTTCTCTCTCCTCATGCTGCCCCTGCCCGTGAGAGCTCCAGACTGGAGATAAAGTGTCTGTCCAGGTGCTGTGGGTTTCACTGAGCAGGTGCCTTCCAGGAAGGATGGAGTCAAGGGGTCTCCCAGGAGTCCTCCGCAGAGAGGCTTGTCAAAGCTGTGCTGTTTTCCCTCCGACCCTCCTCAGCCAAGCTGGTGCCGCGAATGTGGCGGGAGGGAGGGTGGGATTCAGGGAGTATTTGCCAGAGTGGGAAGGGCCTGGGAGACTGAGGCTCCGAGAGAGCAGGAGCAGGGCCCCGCCAGCTCAGGCAGGACGGGAGGGCCCAGAAGGCCCCAAGATCCCTGCAGCAGGGAGGGGCTGCTGGCCTTCCTGGAGGAGCGTGTTCCACAGTGGAGCTGCAGCGGGGAGCTAGGGAGGAAACCCAGCCACAAACCCAGCTGGAAGCCACAGTGGGCAAGAGAGACCCCCGTGGGCAAGAGAGGATGCTGGGCCTAGAATAGGGTGGACACAGCAGAGGGGATCTGGAGGCCCACACCCTTCAGGTTGGGCAGGGCAGGGCTGGATAATGACACCAGGCAGCTCTGGGCAGGCAGGGATACCAGGGAGTGGGTAGGTGCCTCCAAGGCAGAAGAGCCACAGATGGGGGGCAGGAAGCTCTCCGTTCCACATCAGCACACTTGTTGATGTTCCTGGCATTGAACTTCAAAAAAGCTTGGTTGGGCAGACGAGGCTGGGACAAGCAGTGACTATAGACCTGTGCCCAGGAGGCAGTGTCAGGCCCTGACCCGTGAGTTGCTGAGCCCGCCAGCGCCCTCCTCCACAGTCTCCTGGCACCCGACCTCTCTTCGTCGGGCATCCTGCCAGGCCCCTGCTGCACAGACTTCCCCAGCACCAGGAAGGGGCACCTCTGTGGACTGCAAGTCAGGAAGGATGTCATGAAGGACGGTGGTGGAGCGCTCATCACGGTCTCTCCCTGCGTCGTCTAGGCCATGAAAGCTCTCGGAAGGGCCGCTGCATAGAGCTGCAGTCTGTTCACTGCACAGAAGCACCTGGCGCCAGCCTGTGACTCACGTCGCCCCGTGCACGCTGGCCTGGGCTCCTCCAACTCCAGGGTGGGACCTCTGTTTCTCTGCGCAGAGGTGGCGTCTACTCCTGAGACCGTGTCAGCCCAGAGGGAGTGCTGTTTAACAGTGCGTCCCCCAGAGCGGGAGACTGTTTTGGTCCTCGCCAAGTTGCTTGCTTGGGCTCTCTATTGCTGCAGACAAAATAAGCCCAAGACGTAAGGCTTAGGACAATACTGTAGCAGTGCATGAGTCCAGCACAGTCTGGGCTCAGCTGGGAGGTTCTTGTGTAGGTTCTCCCCGACGGTTGCAGTCAGGTGGCAGCCAAGTCTGGAGCCCTCCCACAGCTTCTTTGTCCACGTGTGTGACCCCTGCACTGGGAGCGTTGGAATCCCTGGGGCTGCTTAGGCAACTGTCTCTCCACGTGGGCTCCCCATCGCCTGGCAGTCTTTGGGGGGTGGGGTTTCTCACATGGAAGCTCCTTGCTCCAGAGCAACTGTTCTAAGAGAAAGGATGGGCCGGGCGTGGTGGCTCACGCCTGTAATCCCAGCACTTTGGGAGGCCGAGGCAGGCAGATCACGAGGTCAAGAGATCGAGAGCATGCTGGCCAACACGGTGAAACCTGGTTTCTACCAAAAATACAAAATTAGCCGGGTGTGGTGGCACATGCCTGTTATACCAGCTACTTGGGAGGCTGAGGCAGGAGAATCTCTTGAATCCAGGAGGTGAAGGTTGCAGTCAGCCCAGATTGCGCTACTGCACTCCAGCCTGGGTGACAGAGTAAGACTCTGTCTCACTCTGTCTCAAAAAAAAAAAGTGGGGAATGTGGGAGCCGCCAGCATCTTGGGGCCTGGCCTGGAATTGCTACTGGATTCTACTCTTCCCCGCATCCCATGACACAGCAGGAAGGAAGTGCGTGGTCATCACTGCCGTACCCGTGCTATATGGACTGGGCAGCAGTGGTCTGGTGCAGGGCCCTGTACCAGGAACGGGAAGGTCCCAGGATGAATGAACCCCCACCAGCACATTCTGGGAGCTGCCAGCCTCATCAGGCAGACGAGCGCTCAGGGAGTGCAGCACAGAACACCGTCAGGGTGAGCTGCAGCAGGATGGGCTTGGCTCCCCAGTCATGTCCTTCCTTCTCCCCCTCACTCCTGATGCCGCAGGGGCTATGAGGAGACAAATTTTAAAAAACAAAAAGGAAGCTAAGCGCCTCTGCATGTATTGTAGTGCCTTATGGTCATGCTGCGAGAGGTGGCAGGTGCCCACAGAGAATCAGGTGTTTTGCTTGTTTGTTTGTTTTTGAAACAGAGTCTTGCTCTGTCACCCAGGCTGGAGAACAATGGTGCAGTCTCGGCTCACTGCAGCCTCTGCCTTCCGGGCTCAAGTGATTCTCCTGCCTCAGCCTCTCAAGTAGCTGGGATTACAGGCGCGCGCCACCACGTCCTGTTAATTTTTGTATTTTTAGTAGAGACGCGGTTTCACCATGTTGGCCAGGCTGGCCTTAAACTCCTGACCTCAGGTGATCTACCCACCTCGGCCTCCCAAAGAGCTGGGATTACAGGTGTGAGTGCCTGGCACAGAAACAGGTGTTTGTGTCACTGAAACCCCACTCCAAACATGGCGGTGGCAGTGGAAGCTTGCAAGGAGCCATGGGGCCCTCCTGGCACTCAGCTGGGACAGGAGAGGAGGGCAGGGGCCTGGGCTTGACCAGGGGAGGAGGAAGGGTGGGAGGTCAGAGAGGCACCGACCATCCAGGTGCCACGTGGCCCAGTGGTGAGGGATTCCAGGGAAAATGTGAGGGGCGCTTGGTCCATCTCAGGCCCCTGGTGTCTCTGTGACTAGCTGGCAGCAAGAGCTGCTTTCTCTCTCTCTCTCTCTCTCTCTCTTTTCTTTCTTTTTTGAGATGGACTTTTGTTCTTGTTGCCCAGGCTGGAGTACAATGGCACAACCTTGGCTCACTGCAACTTCTACCTACTGGGTTTAAGGTATTCTCTTGCCTCAGCCTCCCAAGTAGCTGGGATTACAGGTAAGCGCCACCACACCCGGCTAATTTTGTATTTTTAGTAGAGATGATTTCACCATGTTGGTCAGGCTGGTCTCGAACTCCCGACCTCAGGTGATCCACCCGCCTCAGCCTCCCACAGTGCTGGGATGACAGGCGTGAGCCACCGTGCCCAGCTGCAAGAGCTACTTTCTGTGGCTGATGGAACATGTGTCTGTCCGGCGCTGTGGGATTGAGTAAGCAGGTGCCTTCCTGGAAAGGTGGAGTTAAGGGGTCACCCCAGGAGGCCTCATGGCAGAAGTGCCACAGCAGAAGCCTTGGAGGCCCATGCAATTTCAATGTGTGCAGATGACGGATGGACAGAGGGGACCAGGGCGTCATGTGAGGCAGGAAGCAGCAGACAAGGTGGAAGCTCCCACAAAGGTCCTGGAGCCTGGGAGAGGCTGGTCTCTGAGGGACCCGCAGGTCACGCAGGAGGGTGTGGAGGAACTGGCTCCCTGGGAGGGGTGGTCTCATCCACTGATGGACTCAGGCCCCTGGCAGTTCAGACCATGGGAGAGAGCAGTGCGGTCTGGGGTGCTCTGTACCCTCAGGGGCCTCCCGTGGAGACCTCTGGTCAGGAGCCGCCTCCGCCTGGGAGGTCTACCCGCCTTCTCCAGGTTTCTATTCCAGGCTGACCTGGAGCAGAAGCCTGGAGCTTGACACTGGGGTCTTCTTGGCCAGGCACCTCTCTGTGACATTGTGTCTCTGTCAGGCGCCTCTGCTCTGACTGCACCGGTCAGAGAACCCACGGGTTTGAGCTGGAAAAGGCCCAGGAGATCTGCTTGGCCAGCATCCTCACTGAGAGGTGAAGACACGGAAACCTAGGGAAGGGAGAGGTGTGCTCCCAGCCCTTCACCCAGGGAGAGCCGTGGCAGGAGCTATGGCCACAACTCTTCTTGCAGGCCGATTAGAAACACAAAATGTGGTCAGGCACAGTGGTTCATGTCTGTAATCCCAGCACTTTGGGAGGCCGAGGCGGGCAGATCACCTGAGGTTGGGAGTTCAAGATCAGCCTGACCAAATGGAAAAAACCCGTCTCTGCTAAAAATACAAAAATTAGCCGGGCGTGGTGGCGCATGCCTGTAGTCCCAGCTACTCGGGAGGCTGAGGCAGGAGAATCGCTTGAACCTGGGAGGCGCAGGTTGCAGTGAGCTGAGATCGTGCCACTGCACTCCAGCCTGGGCAACAAAAGCAAAACTCCGTCTTAAAAAAAAAAGTAAACACAAAATGTGTTGGACTGACTGTGACCAGCTTCTCTCCCGTCCTCTGCCAGTTCTGCTACTCAGGGCTGCACCAGCCCCTCCCTCTTAGTCTCTGGAGACCACAGAGGAGATGAGAAGCCAGGTGTTCCGCTGGGCACACTGTGAAATTACAGACCCCTCCATTATGCACATAAATCATTTTCTGTTTTTTTTTCTTTCTTTTTTTGAGACTGAGTTTCACTCTTGTTGCCCAGGCTGGAGTGCAGTGGTGTGCTCTTGGCTCACTTCGACACCCGCCTCCTGGGTTCAAGTGATTCTCCTGCCTCAGCCTCCTGAGTAGCTGGGATTGCACAAACCACCACGCCTAGCTAGTTTTTGTATTTTTAGAAGAGACAGGATTTTGCCATATGGGCCAGGCTGGTCTCAAACCCCTGATCCTGTGATCTGCCTGCTTTGGCCTCCCACAGTGCTGGGATTACAGGCATGAGCCGCCTCACCTGGCAGATAATTTTCTTTTTTTTTTTTGGAGACTGAGTCTCCATCTGTCACCCAGGCTGTAGTACAACGGTGGGATCTTCCTCACTGTAACCTCCGCCTCCCAGGTTCAAGTGATCCTCCTGCCTCAGCCTCCCGAGTCGTTGGGTTTACACGCACACGCCACCATGCCTAGCTCTGTTTTTGCTTTTTTAGTGGAGATAGGTTTTCACCGTGTTGGCCAGACTGGTCTCTTAATCCTGACCTCAAGTTATCTGCCCGCCTCAGCCTCTCAAAGTGCTAGGATTACAGGCCTGAGCCCCTGCGCCTGGCCTTTCATTTATATGTATTTATTTATTTTCTTTTTCTTTTTTAATTGTTTCTGCCGGCTGAGGTACAGCATTTCATTTATATTTGTTACGCAGACTCTAGCACTGAAATGTGTCACTGCCACTGCTCCTCAGTCCTTCCGTGCCCTCCACCACTTTGGTGGCCTGGAAAACGTTGCAGCTAGCACCACCTTGGCTGGAGGTTTTCTTTCTTTTTAAAAAAGTATTGATTGATTAATTGAGATGGGATCTTCCTCTGTCATCCAGGCTGGAGTGCAGTGGTGTGATCATGGTTCACTTCAGCCTTGAACTCTCGGGCTCAAGTGATCCTCCCACCTCAGCCTCCGAAGTAGCTGGGATCACAAGTGTGCACCACCACACCCGGCTAAATTTGGTATGTTTTTGTAGAGATGAGGTTTCGCCATGTTGCCCATGCTGGTCTCAAACTCCTGGGCTCAAATGATCCACTCACTTCAGCCTCCCAAAGTGCTGGGATTGCAGGTGTGAGCCACCGCCCCCCGCCTGTAGAGGCTTTCCTGTTGGATGCGGTACCCTCCCCAGAAGGCATTTTGGAAGTTTGTGGGGGCTGTTTGCAGCCTTCCTAGGATGAGTAAGGGTAGGGAGGCTAAATGTTCTGTGATGTGGAAAAAGTCCTAAATAATGAAGGACCCGTCTTGTGTGTGTTTCCAAACGTGGAAAACCTAATTAGAGCTACCTGATTCTAAAACCTACCATTCTTTTCTGTCGTCGTTTTTTTTTTTAAAGACGGGGTTTCACCATGTTGGTCAGGCTGGTCTTGAACTCCCGACCTCAGGTGATCCACCCACCTTGGCCTCCAAAGTGCTTGGATTACAGGCGTGAGCCACCACGCCCGGCCTGTTTTTTGTTTTTTTTTGAGATGGAGTTTCACTCTTATTGCTCATGCTGGAGTGCAGTGGCACAATCTTGGCTCACTGCAACCTCTGTCTCCCATGTTCAAGTGATTCTCCTCCTCAGCCTCCTGAGTAGCTGGGATTACAGGCATGTGCCACCATGCCCGGCTAATTTTTTTTTTTTTTTTTTTTGGTAGCGATGGGATTTCTCCATGTTGGTCAGACTGGTCTCTAACTCCTGACCTCAGATGCCCACCTTGGCCTCCCAAAGTGTTGGGTTGACAGGCATGCGCCACCGTGCCTCGCCAGCGTTGTTCTTATTATGTTTTGCCAATGGACAAAAAGTGGGTTTGTCGGGTTTTTGTTTTGTTTTTTCTTTTTTTGAGAAGGAGTCTCCTTCTGTCACCCAGGCTGGAGTGCACTGGCGTGATCTTGGCTCATTGCAACCTCCTGGGTTCAAGCTATTCTCCTGCCTCAGCCTCCCAACTAGCTGGGGTTACAGGTACCTGCCACTACGCCCAGCTAATTTTTGTATTTTTAGTAGAGACGGGGTTTCACCATGTTGGCCAGGCTGGTCTTGAACTTCTGACCTCAACTAATCTTACCGCCTCGGCCTCCCAAAGTGCTGGGATGACAGGGGTGAGCCGCCGCGCCCAGCCGCTTTGGCTGGGTTTGGTAAGTGCTGATATTTGTGGAGATGAAACTACTGTGCAGATGAAGGTTCTAGGTTCTGACTGGAAGCTTACCAGGAGATGCTCACAATTGTAGAAAATCCCCACCTTGGCATTTGTGCCCCAGTGCTCCTGCTGCTGCCGGCATTTGTCCCTGCCGCAGTGACAGCAAATTTACATGTGAGTACAGCGTTCGTGTTTTTATTATATCTTCCAGCAAAGCGCAGCCTTAGAATTGACGTCTTGAAATTCGTATCGCTTTATTGCCAGCCGTTGCTCTTTTCATGCTTCATTTCTGCCTTGATTTATTTCTCATGCATAGATGGTCCAATATGTATCATGTAGATTTTTTTTTTTTTTTGAGACCGAGTCTTGCCCTGTCACCCAGGCTGCAGGGCGATGACCCAATATCAGCTCGCTGTAACCTCCACCTCCCAGGTTCAAGCGATTCTCCTGCCTCAGCCTCCCAAGTAGCTGGAATTATAGGCACCTGCCACCACGCCCAGCTAATTTTTGTATTTTTAGTAGAAGTGAGGTTTTACCATGTTGGTCAGGCTGGTCTTGATCTCTTGACCTCGTGATCCACCTGCCTTGGCTTCCCAAAGTGTTGAGATTACAGGCATAAGCCACCACGACCAGCCGATTTTTTTAAATTCTGTGTATTGGCAAGTTATAGTTTCTGTGGATTTCATTTCAGGGTTGAAAGGAGGCATTGAAAAATATCTGTTATAAAAAGAGGACAATAACATGGTAAAACCCCATCTCTACTAAAAATACACAAAATTAGCCGGGTGTGGTGGCGTGCGCCTGTAAACCCAGCTGCTCAGGAGGCGGAGGCAGGAGAATCGCTTGAGCCCAGGAGCTGGAGGCTGCGGAGAGCCGAGATTGCGCCGCTGCACTCCAGCCTGGGTGATAACAGTGAAACTCCGTCTCAAAAATTTTTTTTAAATAAAAACTAAAAGGGGGCAGTGAGACTGAGGGGACCGGGCTCTGTCTAGAAGGAGGCCCCCAGTCTACCCACATGTAAACAAATGTTCACTTTCCTGAAACATTTGGCAGATGTGACGGCTGTTCACCAATCCCCAGTTCTTTACGCACGGGCAGGAATTCTAGTCTCAGACTTCGGGAAGGCCAGTGGGCTGGGGGTGGAGGCGATGAGTGTCGCTTCTTGGTGAAAGCCCTTATTCACTGGGGTTCACCTTCCCCATCCTCTGCACGATGGCTGGGCAAGCAGGGGTCGGCGTGGGTCACCTGTGAGCCCTCCCCTGGCAGCAGGCACCCTGGGGAACCTCCTGGACCCCCAGTGGACTTGACATGCATGAGAAAGAAGCCTTTGTTTTCAAGCCATTGACATGTCTGTGCTTTCTGTTGCTGTGACAAATAGGCCCTGAGCCAACATTGGCAGGCAGGCAGCCTCTGGAGTGATGCCCGCAGGGGGGGTGGGCGTGTAGGGGGAGTGCAGCAAGCAGGATCTTGAAGAGGTGGAGTGAGGCAGCGTGGTGGCCACAGAGGCCCCCAGTGATCCAATCCAATGATGCCTTAGGTTACGGGGCCCGAGCCTGCAATTCTCCTCATGTGACACTGACCAGTGATTCCACATGGGCCGCCCGGGAGGGACTGTGGCCTGGGGCGTGACCTTGCTTTAGCCAAGGGCGGCTCCTGGAGAGCAATTTGCAGAGGGACTCCTGGTTGGGGAACCAAGCCTCAGTGCTGTGGGGGGTCTCCAGAGAGCCCTCTACAGCATCCCTTGCAGTTGGTGGTCCAAGGCTCTTACCCCAGCACATGTGCCCTGCAGCACCCAACGCTATTAGCTCCCCCATGACCTCACTGGAAGGATCAAAGCGGAGAGGACTGAGGGCCTCCCCAGTGGCGAACCAGGGCCCAGCAGCGGCGTGGGAGATTCAGCATCGTTTGGGGACTGGAGAAGTCAAAGGGGGTTCACACGGCTGACACACACAGGGTCAGGCCTCTTTCTCAAGCTCGCTCGGAGGGGTCTGGGCAGTAGTAGAAACTAACATGGGGAACATCTTTGGGATGTGCAGGAGGCTAACTGTGAGGGCCGGGCTAGGCTGTGGTAGATTTCCCTGGCCATTTCCCCTCAGAGACGGTCCCCAGAACAAAGCGACCTGCTGCTGAGGACATCCACCTAGATATTGTAGGAAGCAGCCTTCAGGAGGCTCTGCTCTGTCCCTTTCTCTGGCCAGAAACCTCAGCCTCTCCATGGGTATTCTGCGGCCTGGCAGTGCCTCCCTTTAGACCTGGCCCTCTGGGACCATCGGCTGCCTGGTTTCTGGTGCGTCACAGCAGGGAACGGCAACAGTTTCCTGGTGTCTAAGCACGCTACCCAGGCTCGGGAGGGCTAGGGAAACTCCTGCCTGCGCTGAGCCAGGAGCAGGCTGGGCCTCTGAAACAGGCGCTGTTCAGTGTAATTTCCGAAGTGACACCCCTGGTGTTGGAAACAGATGCTCAGTGCTGCGAAGAAAAATCAGCACTAAGACAACAGATCTCTCAGCAAAGCAATTTTTACTTCCTGGACTGCAGGAAGGGTACTCTCACTAGCCACCTTGCCTTGAGAGTACAATGAACAAAGAAAAAGCAAACACGTTTATCTCTTATGCATTTGGGGTTGTCCTTCCTGATGTGTCTGATCCCCATTGGTTGGAACCAGACCTCGCAATTGAAACCAAAACCTAACTGGCTAATAACTTAAAACTTTTTCTTTTTCTTTTTTTGAGACTGAGTCTCGCTCTGTTGCCCAGGCTGGAGTCCATTGGTATGATCTCGGTTCACTGCAACCTCTGCCTCCTGGGTTCAAGCAATCCTCCTGCCTCAGCCTCCCACATAGCTGGAACTACAGGTGCTGTCACCATGCTGGGCTAATTTTTATGTTTTTAGTAGGGATGGAGTTTCATCGTCTTGGCCAAGCTGGTCTATGAACTTCTGATCTTGTGATCCACCTGCCTTGGCCTCCCAAAGTGCTGGGATTACAGGCATGAGCCACTGTACCTGGCTCTAACTTAAAACTTTTTTGAACAGGTAAAAGCAATGGAGAGTTGGGACATGCCTGTGAGCACATCCAGCACAGATATTTTGGTTAAAGTACACGGACATAGAATGTCCTCGGGCCTGTAAGCATGGCATGTTTAACAGCTGCATGGGACAGGGCTTAACAAGGCATTATTAACACACTTATGATTTATTCTTAACAAGAAAGGAAACTTTAAAGAGGAACTTTTTACTTCCCACACCTGGTGAGCAGTGGAACCCCAAAGGGTTCAGGCCGGGAAGGGGATTGCTCAGGGCATTTGGCTTCAGACCGCTGATCAGGGTCCGCAGGGCACCAAGTGGCAGGATGAGCAGAGAGCCCTTCTGCCGAGTTAGCAGGGATCCCAGCTGTGCCAGAAGCCGTCATAGGACCTGGGATTGGCCACCTCACCTGTCCCACCAGGTCCCCTCAGCCTTTGGAAACTGCCTGTGTGTGATGGCAATCACCAAGCTTCCAGACATGCACGCTTCCTGTGGGCTGGAGAGGGTGAATGTGTACATAACATTTGCCTAGGAAATTGTACAGAGTCCCAGGCCTCTGGTTTCTCTCCTAAGGAAACAGGAACAATCTCTTTGATCCTGGACCTGAAGGTGGGATCAGAGGTCCTCACCCACGACTGACTGAGACTTGACCGTCTGCCAAGGAGACCAGGCCTCCACACAGCTCTCTGCTGAAATCAGAGACAGTCTCTATTTTCTTGGGGCACAGGGAGGAAACCGTCATCTCTGGCGAGAATTCTGTTGAATGGAAGGGACCCTGTGCAGGCTAACAATGCTTCTCAGGTTACAAAACACAGTGCACAGTTGATAGTGGCCCATTTCATCCCCTGGGACACCCTAGGGGGTAAACAGCACGGATTTTTTAATTCCCATGAGAGGTAAAGTTTAGAGAGGCTGAGAGCCCTGCCTCTGATCACACAGCCGCTAAGTGGTCAAGTCGGAATTTCTATTCCAAGTATTAGCTGTTATTTATTTTTCTGAGATGTAGTCTTGCTCTGTCTCCCAGGCTGGAGTGCAGTGGCACAATCTCAGCTCATTGCAACCCCCGCCTCCTGGATTCAAGCGATTCTCCTGCTTCAGTCTCTCGAGTAGCTGAGATTACAGACGTGCACCACCACGCCCAGCTATTTTTTGTATTTTTAGTGGAGTTAGGGTTTCATCACAGTGGCCAGGCTAGTCTCTAACTCCTGACCTCAAGGGATCCACCTGCCTTAGCCTCTCAAAGGCCCAGGGTTGCAGGCATGAACCACCACGCTTGGCCCAAGCATTACCATTTGGAAGCGAGCACTGTGGCTTTTTAGCTACCCCTCCTCGTTGCTCTAGGGATTGCCATGTCTACCCTAAGTTTTCCACAGACTACTCAGTATTAGAAATGTAGGCATCATGCCCTTTTCACAAGATGGTGCCGAAAGTGAAGAAGGAAGCTCCTGCCCCTCCTAACGCCGAAGCCAAAGCGAAGGCTTTTCAGGAAGCCAGCGTTGAAAGCTGTCCACAGCCACAAAAAAAAGATCTGCACGTCACCCACCTTCCGGCAGCCCAAGACACTGCGCCTCCGGAGCCAGCTCAAATATCCTCGGTAGATCGCCTCCAGGAGAAACAAACTGGACCACTGTGCTCTCATCAAGTGTCTGCTGACCACCGAGCCGGCGGTGAAGACAGAAGGCAACAACACACATGTGTTCACTGTGGATGTTAAAGCCAACAAGCTCCAGGTAAGACAGGCTGTAGAGACGCTTGAGGACGTGGATGTGGCTGAGGCCAACAGCCTGATTCGGCCTGATGGAGAGAGGAAGGCACGGGTTCAACTGGCTGCTGGTTACGATGCTTTGGATGTTGCCAAGAAAATTGGGATCGTCTAAACTGAGTCCAGTGGCTAATTCTAAAATATATGTACATCTTTTCATAGATAAGAAATAGCCTATAATTCCAACGCTTTGGGAGGCCGAGGCGGTTGGATCATGAGGTCAAGAGATCGAGACCATCCTGGTCAACATGGTGAAACCCCGTCTCTACTAAAAATACAAAAA
>NW_016107474.1:5352461-5356839 GCF_001604975.1 Cebus imitator | reverse complement strand
AAAAAAAAAAGAAATATAAGCATCACATTAAGTGTAGAAGCCTTGTGACTATACTTACCCAGCCCCCATTCTTCACGCTACTGTTGTCTTACATATTGCATCTATGTACGTTACAAACCCCAAGGTGATGTGATAATCTTTGCTTTATACAGTCCTGTGTATTCTAAATAAAAAGGAAAAGTTATGCTGGGCATGGTGGCTCACTCCTATACTTCAGGAAGCCAAGGCAGGTGGATTGCTTGAGCTCAGTCCGAGACCAGCGTAGGCAACATGGTAAAACCTCATCTCTACCAAAAATACAAAAAAATTAGCTGGGACCGGGTGCAGTGGCTCATGCCTGTAATCTAAGCACTTTGGGAGGCTGAGGTGGGTGTATCACTTGAGCTCAGGAGTTCAAAACCAGCCTGGGAAACATAGCAAGACCCCATCTCAATTGGGTAAATAAATATGTAAATAATAAAATCAGCTGGGCATGGTGGCATGTGGTCGGAGCTACTCAGCAGGCTGAGGTGGCGGGATCACCTGAGCCCAGGTGGCAGAGGTTTCAGTGAGCCAAGATTGTGCCGCTCCACTGCAGCCTGGGCTGCAGCTGCATATCAAAAAAAAGCCAGGCCTTGTCTCAAAAAAAAAAAAAATGAAAAAGGAAATGTTTGCCCGGGCAGGGTGGCTCACGCCTGTAATCCCAACACTTTGGGAGGCCGAGGCTGCAGATCACCTGAGGTCAGGAGTTTAAGACCAGCCTGGCCAATATGGCGAAACCCCATCTGTATTAAAAATACAAAAATGAGCCAGGCATGGTGGCGGGCACCTGTATTCACAGCTGCTCAGGAGGCCAAGGCAGGAGAATCACTTGAACCCCGAAGGCGGAGGTTGCGGTGAGCCGAGATGGTGTCACTGTACCCCAGTCTGGGTGACAGAATGAGATCCGTCTCAAAAAAAAGAAAGAAAAAAGAAAATGTTCTAATATTGATTGGGGCGATGGCTGCAGAACTCTGTCATTGAACTAACGGCCATTGAATTGTGCACTTTAATGGGCAAATTGTACGGGAGGTGGGTTATGTCTAATCCATTGCTTGAAAAACAGCTGGGCGAGGTGGCTCACGCCTGTAATCCCAGCACTTTGGGAGGCCAAGGCAGCCAGATCATGAGGTCAGGAGTTCGAGATCAGCCTGACCAGCACGGTGAACCCTGTCTCTACTAAAAATACAAAAATTATCCAGGCATGGCAACACATGCCTCTAATCCCAGCTACTCGGGAGGCTGAGGCAGGACAACCGCTTGAACCTGGGAGGCAGAGGTGGCAGTGAGCTGAGATCGTGCCAATGCACTCCAGCCTGGGCGACACAGCGAGACTCTCTCTCAAAAAGAAAAAAGAAAAATAGCACGTTGTTCTCGTCCTCTTGGTTAGCAGCCTGGGAATGTTTTGAGAGCAAATTGTCAGTCCCTCTCAGGTACCACAGTGCAAATCGGAGAGCTGAGCCCAAGACCAGCTGCTCCGTAAATATTCCTGGATTGGCTGACTGAGCAGAGGCCTCTCCAAAAAGGTTTTGGTTTGTCAGGTTTAAATTTTGCGATGAGGAATAATAATCTGCCCCAGACTGGAATTTGGTTCTTCTCTTGTCCCCTCCCACACACAAGGCTCTGCAGAAACCTGGCAAAGCACCCGAATTGGTCTCCACCAGAGCCTAGAACATGACCGCATTTGGAATCAGGGTCCTTGCAGGTGTCATGAGTTAAGACAAGGTCACACTGGATTAGGGTGGGCCCTATTATAAGAAGGACACGTGAGGACAGAGGCAGAGGCTGGAGTGACACGCCGCAAACCCAGGAAGCCGGCACACCCCAGAAGCTGGAAGAGGCGGGAAGAACCCTTCCCTGTAGCCTCCAGAGGGAGCAAATCCCTCCCCTGCCCACCCTGTGTGAAGGGGTCCGGCCTCTCTGACCTCCCCACCTTTACCCCCATGTCAATACCGGGTGCCACTCCCTCCTGACGCCCTCACACGCAGGAGCCCCGTCCTTCCTGTTCCCTCGCCCTGCTTAACTTATTCATGAGGATCCCAAACCATCTTGCGCATTTATTGACTTGTCATGAGCTCCAGGATAGCAGAGGCCTCTGGGTGCCTGCACTGGCTGGGCGCCAGGTGGTCCTCTGCAGGTGCTCGTGAGTGAGAGGCTCCCCAGAGGCTGGTGGGTGGAGTTGGCTCGCCGTCCGTCTCCCGGCGTGGGTTTGTTGCGCAGTCACTGAACAGTCACTCAGACACACAAAGAGCTCTTGGCCTGGGCCGGGGGAACAGAGGGCACTGTGTGTTGGGCCGATGCTGGCGTCTCCAGCCTCTGAATGCTGTCTGTGCACTTCAACAGATGAACTTTCCAACTGGAATAAAACCACACAGTGAAACGGGGAATTGTGCCCGACTCTCCAGTTCGTCATCTCCACCCGTGGTCTGGAAGTCTTGTTTATTTTTTTTAATTTTTTTTTTTGAGACAGAGTCTCACTCTGTGACCCAGGCTGGAGTGCAGTGTTGTGATCTTGGCTTACTGCAACCTCCGCCTCCCGGGTTCAAGCCATTCTCCTGCTTCAGCCTCCCAAGTAGCTGGGATTACAGATGCCTACCACCTCACCCAGCTGATTTTTGTATTTTTAGTCAAGAAGAGTTTTCACCATGTTGGCCAGGCTGGTCTCGAACTCCTGACCTCAGGTGATCCACCCGCCTCAGCCTCCCAAAGTGCTGGGATTACAGGCCTGAGCCACCATGCCCAGCAGGAATCCTTGTTTACTTAACCCACCACCAACAAATGGCCTTGACTATAGATAACAGAGAATAACAGTCATCGGCTCGGTGCCATTGCTTAGCCAAGCTGTGTCACCACAATGGGTAAATGATGCCCCGTGTCTTGGCAGTCAGGCCTGGCCTGCTCCTCTCTGAGAGGGGGAGCCCCGGGAGCGGGGAGGGTGGAGATGCCTGGGAGGGCCAGGGAGAGCCAGCTCCCTTGCACATTTGCCACGCCAGCCCCATTCTGCAGGGAGCGCCCTAGGGCTCTGCTAGGTTAATTACAGTGAAACATATAATCATCTCTGGATAATTGGAACATGGGATTCTTTTGCCCAGGCTGAAAAGATGTGTCCTCTAGCCACGTAGAGGGAAAGCCAGGGAAGCCAGCCTTCTCTGGGTAATATAGATGGAAAACCTGATGCACACCTGATTCCCAGCGAGAATCCCACCAGAGACCGTGGAGACCCCAAAGAGCGGCTTGAAGAGGCCAAAAGCTAATGGCCAAAGAGAAGCAGTGGGTTTGGGCTTTCTTTGTATGGGGAGAGGACCCGGGTGTCCGGCGGGGTGCTGCAGAGGCCTCGGGCGAAGCTTATGACCAGGAGCCCCTCCTCACAACGACTCATGGTGGACGGTGGGGGAGGGGCATTTTGAAGGATGCCCTTGGCATCCTTGATAAAGCACTTTAGCACGCAGTGTACACTGGACTGACTCCCGAATCTCCCGTGACTCAGCGGCCCTGCAAGTCAGCTCGTGCCTTGCGTGCACAGAGCAGTTCCCTCTGCCACATGATCAGGACCATGACCTGGCATGCTCGGGGCATGACCTGGCCCCCTCTCCTGCCGTTGTATGTTAGAACCCTCGGGTCCTATGTGTTGATTCCCAAGGGCTGAAACAGCTGAAAGGACCCAAGAACCGCTGCATTCTTTGGATCTCCTTCCAATGGCTTTATGACATCCCCACGCTGATGGAACAAGCCTGAGGGGCTCCCTCAGCATCCTGGTGGTCTTTCAGGCCTCCTGTCATTTTTCGGTCTTTTGCAAAAGCTGCGGGCAGCAGCCACACAGTCCCGTGTGAGGCTTGGATCAGAAATAAGGAAAACTTCCAAGTGCAGCTTTCTGGGCCATTTTGATAACACATACCTCCCTGAGAGTGAACCTCAGCCACTGCCAACGTTATGCTTAGGTCCAAAGATTCACCAGCCATTTCTTAATTAAAAAAAAACAAATGAGCATATTTGGCTTTGCCTGGTGGAATTGCAGCCCCCTGGCAACTGGGGAAAACCTGGCCTGAGAACTGAAGTAAGTCCAGGAGAAGCCTGCAGCTCAGCTGAGGAAGGCGGGGAGCTGTCCGCGGGTCAGAGCTGTTTGCTGTGGCCTGTGGGAGAAGAGCATAGGGTCTCCAGAACGCCCAAAGCATCCAGGATCCAGGGCTCCTTCCTGTAATCCCAGTGCTTTGGGAGGCTGAGGCAGGTGATCGCCCGAGGTGAGGCATTCGAGACCAGCCTGACCAACACGGCGAAACCCCATCTCTAGTAAAAACACAAAATTAGCTGGGTGTGGTGGTGCACACCTGTAATCCCAGCTACGCAGGAGGCTGAGGCAGGA
>NW_016107474.1:5342319-5350940 GCF_001604975.1 Cebus imitator | reverse complement strand
TGCCACCATGCCCCCCTATTTTTTGTATTTTTAGTAGACACAGGGATTCACCATGTTGGCCAAGTTGGTTTCAAACTCCTGACCTCAAGTGATCCATCCACCTTGGGCTCCCAAAGTGCTGGGATTACAGGTGTGAGTCACTGCACTGGCCTGTTTGATTTATTCTTAAGTATTTGATGTTTTTTATAAATGGTAACTTTTAAGATTTTAGATTTGTTTTGTTTGCTGCTGATATATAGAAAAACAACCAGTTTTTGTATGTTGATCTTGTATCCAGCAACCTAGATAAATGTACCTATTAATTCTAATAGATTATCAGTACATTCTTTAAATTTTCTACATTTTGTAAACCTTATGTCTTTTATTTCTTTTTCCTGCCTTTTGTGCTAAGCTCTGTGGTGCAGTGTTAGATAGACATGCTGAGAGAGAACATTGCAGTTTCACCTTCTATTTATTTCTTTTTTCTTTTTCTCTTTTTGGTTGAGACAGGGTTTTACTCTGTCACCCCGACTGGGGTCCAGTGGTGTGGATACCACTCACTGCAGCCTTGATCTCCCCAGCTCGGGCCGCCCTCCCACTTCAGCCTTCAGAGTGGCTGGGACCACAGGTGTGCACTAGCATGCCCGGCTGATTTTTGGGTATTTTGAAGAGACACGGTTTCACCATGTTGTCCAGGCTGGTCTCAAACTCCTGTGCTCCAGTGGTCCACCCACCTCCGCCTCCCAAAGTGTTGGGAAGACAGGCGGGAGCCACCACACCCAGCCTACCTTCTATTTCTTACCCCTTTCCTCCTCAACAATCTTATGAAGGATCCTGGAAAGATGACAGTGGCAGCATAGTTTGTGAACATTCCAAATCCCTACAAAAAAGCAGAGAGGATGATAAGAAAGCAAAACAAAAATTCTAGGGATTCTCTCATGAGTGTGCAGTGAAGTTTTCCAGAGGCCACATGACATGCTCCATCCGAGAGACTGAATGCAGAAACAGAAACTCCAGGCCCCTGGCCTAGCGAGGTGGCTCACAGCTGTAATCCCAGCGCTTTGGGAGGCCTAGGCAGGTGAATCACCTACGGTCAGGAGTTTCAGACCAGCCTGGCCAAAAAGGAGAAACCCAGTGTCTACTAAAAATACAAAAATTAGCTGGGCGTGGTGGCACATGCCTGTAATCCCTGCTACTCAGAAGGCTGATGCAGGAGAATTGCATGAACCCAGGAGGTAAACGTTGCAGTGAGCTGAGATTGCGCCACTGTACTCCAGCCTGGGCGACAGAACAAGACTCTTATTCAAAACAAGAAACAAAATCTGGGCCAGGCTCAGTGGCTAATGCCTATAATCCCAGCACTTTCAGAGGCCGAGGAGGGCAGATTTATTGAGCCCAGGAGTTCAAGACCAGCTTGGCAATATGGTGAAACTCCATCTCTACAAAAAAATACAAAAATTAGCCAGGTGTGGGGTGCACACCTTTCGTCCCAGCCCCCACTTGCGAGGCTGAGGTGGGAGAATTACCTGAGCCTGGGGAAGTCAAGGTTGTGTAGCAGGAAAGGCTGCAAAACAAATCTCTCAAACACTGAACACCGAACTGGGAATGAAGGGGTGATTGATTCTGCCAGGAGCAGCCACCGCGTAAAGAAAATCCCTGCGCTTTTAAAGGCTTACAGCGGCCGGGCGCGGTGGCTCACGCCTGTAATCCCAGCACTTTGGGAGGCCGAGGCGGGTGGATCACGAGGTCAAGAGATCGAGACCATTCTGGTCAACACGGTGAAACCCCATCTCTACTAAAACTACAAAAAATCAGCTGGGCATGGTGGCGCGTGCCTGTAATCCCAGCTACTCAGGAGGCTGAGGCAGGAGAATTGCCTGAACCCAGGAGGCGGAGGTTGCGGTGAGCCGAGATCGCGCCATTGCACTCCAGCCTGGGTAACAAGAGCGAAACTCTGTCCCAATAAAAAAAAAATAAATAAATAAAATAAAATAAAATAAAGGCTTACAGCTCTAGAGATTACACGTGAAAGGGTCTTGATCCATGAAGGAAGCATGAAGTGCCAGGTGGGGTGTGGTCATGTTTAAGTGAAAACAATGCCTTGGAAAGATTCCTCCATACCATGCCTGCGATCTGCAGGAGTGCGATTCAGGGGGGTGCCCAGGTCTGCCAGCCTTTACTTCTGCTATTGAAATGCAATGTAGATGTCTAGGGTAAAGGGCTCTTACAAGCTTAAGAGAATTAAGGGTCTCCTTCCTCAGTTGCAGTGAGCCATCATCACGCCAGGGCACTACAGCCTGGGTGGCAGAGTGAGACCCTGTCTCTAAGTAAATACATACAGGCCAGAAGGAGCTGCACACTGTGAGTCACCGACCCTCTGGGCAGCCTTGAGCCAGCAGCTGAGTTTGCTCGTGTTTGGTTCCTTGATCTGCAAAATAAAGCCAGGGGTATTGTCACTGCTCCGTGTGTTCACCTTGCCCGCTGCCTGGACTCAGCCAGTTTCTCAATGTAAGGTCTTTTAGGCTGACTGATGGCACCACGGACGCCATGGTAACCTCTGTGACCTGCACGGACACTCCAGATGAGTTCCTGGAAAATCCGAAGTAACCCGAAGACCATGAATCTTGTAGCTTTTGGCTTCATGACTCCTAAACCATCATTTCTTTTTCTTTTTTTTTTTTGAGATGGAGTCTCACTCTGTTGCCCAGGCTGGAGTACAGTGGTGTGCTCTTGCTCACTGCAACCTCCATCTCCCGGGTTCAAGCGATTCTTCTGCCTCAGCCTCCAGAGTACCTGGGATTATAGGCATGTGACACCACGCCCGGCTAATTTTTGTATCTTTAGTAAAGACAGGGTTTCACCATGTTGGTCAGGCTGATCTCAAACTCGTGACCTCGTGATCCGCCCGCCTCAACCTCCCAAAGTGCTGGCATTACAGGTGCGAACCACTGCGACTGTTTCGTGTATTCTTATCTGTGGGTAGCTTCTATCTGCTTGAGTGGAAGCCACAATCCTTGCACAGTGGGATGGGCAAGCGCCTCAGCAAGCTCCCCCTTTCATTTTATTGGTCAATAACTTACTTTGTCGGCATTTGGACGCTGTGTGGCCTGGTGTGATCTCCAGCTGGGGTTGGCTGTGGGGGGTCGGGAGAGGCTGGCAGATGGGCGGCACTGAGCCAGGCTGGCCTGGGGACTCTGGGAGCTGGCACTTCATGGTGAGGAGCCACAGGGACAGAAGGAGAAAGGGGACAGGACTCCCAAAGTGGCTTCAATCCCCATGAGTACCAAGATTCTTTGTTTTTTTGAGACAGAATCTCGCTCTGTCGCCCAGCCCGGAGTGCAGTGGCGCGATCTCAGCTCACTGCAACCTCCGCCTCCCAGGTTCAAGCAATCCTCCTGCCTCAGCCTCCTAAGTAGCTGGGATTACAGCCAAGCAGCACCACGTCCAGCAAGTTTTTATAGTTCTAGTAGAGATGGGGTTTCACTATGTTGGCCATGCTGGTCTCAATCTCCTGAGCTCAAGTGATCCGCCTGCCTCAGCCTCCCAAAGTGCTGGGATTACAGGCGTGAGCCACCGCGCCTGGCCTATGGCTACCAAGATTCCAGATGCTTCCATCGAGAGAACTTGGTATCTGCACATCTCAGCAGCAGGTGATGTTACAGCAAGAGCTGTGCTTTATCCTGAGCAAATGGCTGATATGTTGGTTGAATCTCTTGAGTAAGGCAGCTGCAGAGATAAGAGACCCATGCGAGCAAAGGGAGGGGAAGGCCCGAGTCAGGTCAGCGGGGACAGCGCCAAAGGCAGCTCCCACCACCTCTTCAGCTTGTGAAAGGAAAAGAAATCTTGTGGCCCCCAGAATCATTAAGCCAAAAGGAGAAGTCGAGCCGGGGACAGCTTAGGGCAAACCTGCCTCCCCTTCTATTCAGTCGCCCTCTGCTCACTGAGATAAATGCCTAACTCATGGCCTCCTTTGGAAAGGCTTATCAGAAACTCAGGATAATTCAGCCTTTTGTCTCTCCCTACCTGTGGCCTGGAAGACCCTGCCTGCCTGAGTTGTCCTGCCTTTTAGGACGGAACGGTATTCATCTTACATGTATCAATTGGTGTCTCACGTCTCCCTAAAATGCATCAAAACAAGCTGGGCCCAGCCACCCTGGGCACATGTCCCCAGGATCTCCTGAGGCTGTTACCGGTGGAGAGTGTCCAGGTTCTTGTCTTGACAAATAATTGGACAAACACAGACAAAGCAAGACAAGAATGAAGCAGCAAAGCAGAGATTTATGAAAATGAGAGCATGCTTTGCAGGTTGGGGCTCGAGAGCCTGGCGACAGAATTTTCCTGGATTCAAACACCCTCCAGAGGTTTCCGTTGGTTGCTTGGCATATTCCCTGTGTCAATGGACAGGCTAAAGGAAGTCACAAAGTTACTAACTTGGTATACACGCTATGCAAATGCAGTAAAGTGACAAAGTCACCTACTCGTTTGTTAATGAAATCATTTACGCTTCATTTACCTAGGTGTCCTTCCAAAGAGGATCTTTCCTGTTATAGCTGAAGTGCTTCCATTTGATCTATTTATTTTTTGAAATGGAGTTTCAGTCTGTTACCCAGGCTGGAGTCCAGTGGCTTGATCTCGGCTCACTGCAGCCTCTGCCTCCTGGGTTCAAGGGGTTTTCCTGCCTCAGCCTCCTGAGTAGCTGGGATTACAGGTGTGCACCCCCACAGCGTGTGTCCTTGACCTGACTAAATAAGCTTTCTTGATTTACTGAGACCTGCCTCAGATTTTCCGGGTTCATAGGCTGCAGAGGCATTTAGGGTGCCACTGAGCACCGTGACTTGGTGTGTTTCCCCTCAGCAGCAGCCGCAGGAGGCCACACGCCTGGAGCCACACTGGGTGAGATGGTTTAGGGTCTAAATCTCGGGACTGAAAAGTGAGCCACACCTACATGCAGCGTTGTCTCCTGCGTGGGATCCTGGGTGGGAACAGGAAAACGATATACGTGGGAAGAGACCCAGTGAAATCAAACCTACTCTGGAGTTGAGTCAATGGCAATATACGCACGTTGGTTGCTTGTTTTGACCCGTGGGCCCCTGTACGGAGGACGATCGTGGAGAAGTCCAGAAACCACTTCAGCTGTCCTGCAAACCTATGATTATTCCAGAAGAAAACAATTATCAAAACAAGTAAACGAGGCCGGGCGCGATGGCTCACGCCTGTAATCCCAGCACTTTGGGAGGCCAAGGTAGGTGGATCACTCGAGATCAGGAGTTCAAGACCAGCCTGGCCAACATCGTGAAACCCCCGTCTCTACTAAAAATATAAAAATTAGCCTGCCTTGGTGGTGCACAGTTGTCATCCCAGCTATTTGCGAGGATGAGGCAAGAGAATCACTTGAACCTGGGAGATGGAGGTTGCAATAAGCAGAGATTGCGCCACTGCACTCCAGCCTGGGCGACAGAGTAAGACTCCGTCTGAAAAAAAAAAAAAAGTAAATGAATAAGGAGCCACAGGCAGTAGCTCCCGAAAGCTGAGCAGTGGGGAGAGGATGAAGGGCGGTGTGGGCGGAGGGAGGAAGGCAGGCACAGGAAGCTGGATTGGGAGCTCGGCTAGGGGCGACGTGTGGCTCTCTCTTCAGGAAAGCAGAGCTCAGCTCTTGTCCCCTCACATCCTTTGAAGATGATCACCTTGAAGATTAGGATGAAAAGCAAACCCTCAGCTCCTGCCCTGAGCCCTTGGCTCTCACGTCTCTCACTAGGCAGGGAGCAAAAGAACATTGTTTCTACACTCATTTGTTTTCAGAACAGTTGAGCAGTCATTTACTGGTCGCCACAGACACTGAAGAGAGGCCAGGTGCTGGTGACTCCACGGGTTGCTAATGTCTCCAGCGTCAGATTCATATGCTTTTCCCTGACCCCCTCTGTCCTCTGTGGATGAGGAGAGCTGGGCAGAACACCTGGGTGAGGTATCAGGGATCCAGCGGTGCCCACTGCGGGGTCGGGCTGGCAGATGGGAAGGAGCCCACATGTGGTCTCTGTGGCCCGAGCCGTGAAGAGGAAGTGGATCTGCAGGCTGTGGGTGACAACACTGGGAACATAAAGTACTATTTCTTCCTTGCTTTCATTCTCACAAACCATCGCCACATCTGCACCAAAGCCCCGGCTTAAAACTTTGGAACGAGAATGTAGCTTCTTGCACATTATGGACCTGGGGGTAGGCGTGAATTCGGGATTTCAGGACATTGCTTCAGAGGGCATCCTGACTCCCCTCGGCCAAGTGAGACCAGGCAGCACTGCCCCAGCCGCTGCCTGGGGACCAACCACTGGTTGAGTGCCAGCCTTGACGTCCGGCATCAGAAAGGACGCCAGATGCTTCTGTTGACATTGACAAAGGGCTCTGCCAAGAGGCTCAGCCCCGCCTGCGGGCTCGTCCCCATCCTTCCTCTTAGTCCCGGGGAGGGTGATGCAATGTCTGCCACCTGCGGCTGCCAGGCTCCCGAGGCCGGCTTCTGCGCGCAAGGACTGACCCCTGGCGGCCGACTTGGACATTGCAGGCCTGGTGTTTGGACTCAACAACTGAGCCATGTTGCATCAGCCAACGTGGCCTAAGGAAGCTGAATGACCCAGACTTCCTGCCACCCTGCAGGTGGGGTGGGGAGGGGGTTGGCAGGTGTGGTGGGTGGGGTGAGGGGTCCGAGTCCCATGGTCTAGGACATTCATGCCTCCGAGGCTCTGTCTCTCCTCTGGTGGGACCATGTCTCAAAGAGACCCTTCCCTGGCTCCTGGAGCTGCTGGCCTGGTAGCAGCCTGCAGGAAACTCATGAACACCTTGGGGAAACCTCAGACCGTCTCCTTGCAGGGGAAAAGGGCCAGGTCTGCACGGCCCCTGAGGCACCTGGACCACAGGGATGTGATGCTAAGAGGAAACAGGCTGGGCGCAGTGGCTCACGCCTGTAATCTCAGCTCTTTGGGAGGCATAGGCAGGCGGACCACCTGAGGTCAGGAGTTCGAAACCAGCCTGACCAACATGGTGAAACCCCAGCTCTATCAAAAATACAAAAATTAGCTGGGCATGGTGGCAGGCACCAGAAATCCCAGCTACTCAGGAGGCTGAGGCAGGAGAATCGCTTGAACCTGGGAGGTGAAGGTTGCAGTGAGCCAAGATCGCGCCACTGCACTCCAGCCTCAGGACAGAGCAAGACTCCGTCTCAACAAGAAAAGAAGGAATGCTGGCCAGGCGCGGTGACTCACGCCTGTGATCCCAGCCCTTGGGAGGCTGAGGCAGGTGGGTCACTTGAGCCCAGGAATTCGACACCAGCCTGGGCAACATAATGAGACCCTGTCTCCATACAAAATATTAAAAAATTAGCTGGGTGTAGTGGTACATGTCTGTTGTCCCAGCTACTTGGGACCCTGAGGCAGGAGGATTGCCTAAACTCAGGAGACAGAGGCTACAGTGAGCCGAGATCGCACCACTGTACTCCAGCCTGGGAAACAGAGCAAGACCCTGTTTTGAAAGAAAGAAAGAAAACAGACTGCCACTTGCTACTTTGAACATACTATTACCGAGGAATGTCTATGACAGACCCGTTCAACCGGTCCCCATTTCTGACCCTTGACTCTTCCTGCCTGGGGTTGGGAGTCAAAGGTCAGAAATGGGGACCTGCTCAGGGGAGGGGGAGGATGCTCAGCTTACGTCATCTCTGGTCATTTAGAAATGCAGCAAGCCTAGTCACCCAGATTTCCGGCCTTCTCTCTTGCTGCTTATTCTTTGATTCTTATGAAACGGATGTTAATGTGCAAACGCTGTGTGCACCTGGGTAGAGCCAAGTGTTCATGGGTCGTGTGCTTGTCGCCCCCTGCCGGCCGCCTGCTGCCCTGGCCTGAAATAGCCGCTTCTCCATCAGGGTCCCCCGGGAAGACGGAGGAGCCAGGGCCACCCTCACGTCGCCCTGGCAACAGCATCCGTGATCAGACTCTAAGGCAACTGGGAACCATGTGTGCTCCCCGTGGGAGGCCACAGGTTCGCGTTGGTGTCCTGGTGAGTATGTCCCCTGACCCTACTTTCTGGAAGGCGAGAGTTGGCTTCTAGGCACCCACCCGCTGTATCCCAACCTTTGCACAGCACCGGCATCCTGGAGGTGTTCTGCTTTTGGAGAAATCATGACTTACATGAAAAGGTGCCCCCCTCCTCGCCAGTGTGTAATGTTGTCCATGCCCTGGGTTTTGGCCACAACAACACGTGTCCAGTGGCTTCTCATTGCTGTTTGAGTTTACATATCCCCATTAGCGCATGACGCAGAGACGTGTCCATGATTCATAAAGTCATCGGTCAACAATTTCCCCGTATCCAGGGAACATGTGAGGGACTGGCATGCCAGGCATGTTTTGGTGGGGCCCTACATAGAGCATCTGGCAGGAGACAGAGGAGCAGGAGGCCTCCACGACTTCGCAGCAATTCCACCTGCGCCTGGTTTTCACCCCGGGTGAGTTTCCACCAGCTCCCCGGAATAACCAAGTCTGTGTTTTACTTTCGACATTGACAGTGTTTCCAGCAGCTTCTGCAATCCCCTCTGCTTTACCCGAGGCTACAGCAAAAAAGAAAAAGAAAGAAACATAGGCAAATGTGAGATATGAATCAGAGTG
>NW_016107474.1:5336605-5342264 GCF_001604975.1 Cebus imitator | reverse complement strand
TTGGAGACAGAGTTTAGCTCTTGTGGTCCAGGCTGCAGTGCAATGGCATGATCTCAGCTCACTGCAACCTCTGTCTCCCAGGTTCAAGTGATTCTCCTGCCTCAGCCTCCTAAGTAGTTGGGATTACAGGTGCCCGCCACCACTCCTGGCTAAATTTTATACTTTTAGGACAGACGGGGTTTCGCCATGTTAACCAAGCTGATCTTGAACTCCTGTCCTCCAGGGATCTGCCCGCCTTGGCCTCCCAAAGTGCTGAGATTACAGGTATGAGCTATTGTGACTGGTCCTCACAGCAATTTTTTTCCTTTTTCTTTTTTGAGACAGGGTCTCACTCTGTCACCAAGCTGGAATACAGTGCGACCTCCGCTCACTGCAACCTCCCCCTCCCAGGTTCAAGCAATTCTCTTGCTTCACCTTTTTGAGTAGCTGGGACTATAGGCAAGTGCCATCATGTCCAGCTAGTTTTTTTGTGTTTTTAGTAGAGACAGGTTTTCACCATGTTGGCCAGGATGATCTCAATCTCTTGACCTCATGATCTGCCCGCCTCAGCCTCCCAAAGTGCTGGGATTACAGGCGTGAGCCACGGCGCTAGTGATAGCAAATTCTTTAAAGGTGTGTTAAAGTTCAGAGTTACAGATTTGCAGTAGATTGTCCAGCCCTATGCAGTCCATGTCCTGCCCAATGGAGACACGAGCTGTGTCTGCTTCAGAATGCAGGCAGAACCGGCTTCTCTCATTCCTTCAGCTGTAAATCTACTCACCAGTCCTGCATGCCTTTGTGAGATCTTTCTAAATCTCTTTTATCCCACTTGCATTTTTTTAACTATCAAATGCATAAGGTTCTTAGTCTTTGAAAAGTGATGATCTGTGTACAGCACAGTATATTACTAAAATATCTGACCAGCCAGGCACGGTGGCTCATGTCTGTAATCCTAGCACTTTGGGAGGCCAAGGTGGGTGGATTGCCTGAGGTCAGTAGTTCAAGACCAGCCTGGCCAACATGGTGAAAAAATAAATAAATAAAATAAAATATTTGACCAACAAAAACATTCCCCTGCTCTGACCATGCTGGATAAACGTTTTCTGCACCCCGTTATGAGTTGTTGGGGCCGTTATTCATTCACTGTCTTTTTGTTTTTTGTTTTGAGACAGAGTCCCACTCTGTCGCCCAGGCTGGAGTATAGTGGCGTGATCTCGGCTTACTGCAACCTTCACTTCCCGGGTTCAGGTGCTTCTCTGGTCTCAGCCTCCCCAGTAGCTGGGACTACAGGGCTGCACCACCACACCCGGCTAATTTTTGTATTTTTGGTAGAGACGGGGTTGTACCATGTTGGCCAGGCTGTTCTTGAACTCTTGACCTTGTGATCTGCCCACCTCAGCCTCCCAAAGTGTTGGGATTCGAGGTTTGAGCCAGCACACGTGCCCTGAGCACCTGGCTTCTTAAGCCCAGGAACGAGCTGTTTTCCAGCCTGATAATCCCACAGTCAACAATGTCTGCTTAGGGTTCATAGTGGCAGGCCCTGAAATTCTGGCTGCCTGGCCATGGAAACAGATCACACTGAAACCCCCCTAATTGTAAAAAAGAAGGGCTTTTTTTCCCTCACTGTTCCTCCACAGACTCTCATCACAAACCATCTGGAGAAGGCCAGATGTGTACACTTCACGGAAATGTGGTCCTGAAACCTTCATTCTGAGTGCAGTGCTAACCACATCCTCCCATTCTTGGCAACACTAGTGAATGATACATTAGTACAGAGCACGTGAAATGCAGCAGACACATCTACGCCAGAATCTGAGGGTTGCTATGGTTTTTTTTTTTTTTTTTTTTTTTNGGAGTCTCACTCTGTTGCCCAGGCTGGAGTGCAATGGTGTGATTCTCAGTTCACTGCAACCTCTGCTCCCGGGGTTCAAGCAATTCTCCTCCTGCAGCCTCCTGAGTAGCTGGGATTACAGATGGCTGCCACCGTGCCTGGCTCATTTTTTTTGTGTGTTTTTAGTAGAGACAGGGTTTCACCGTCTTGGCCAGGCTGGACTTGAACTCCTGACCTTGTGATGCACCCACCTCGGCCTCCCAAAGTGCTGGGATTACAGGCATGAGCCGCTGCCCCCAGCCCAGGGTTGCTGCTTTGGAAGAAGCACACCCAAGTTTATACTAGGAATCTCGGCTGGAAAATTGGTTCATTACTGCCCAGTATTTCAAAGATACACCAGAACAAACATTCCTATCATCTGATTTCCAATAAGTCAGGATGTTCCCACTCACAACGTTTCCTCTATGGTATAACAATACTCTAGAAACTCAGCGCATTGTGATAATTCACGTGCTGAGCGTCTCTTGCAGGAGACTTTTAATCTCCCTCTGGCCTTGCCTTATTCACCTTAGGTCCCAGGATCAAAATGTTGGACTCTTTGTTAAATGTTAAAAAATTATTGATAAACAGGACCGGGCGCAGTGGCTCACACCTGTAATCCCAGCACTTTGGGAGGCCAAGGCAGGCGGGTCACGAGGTCAAGAGATTGAGACCATCCTGGCCAACATGGTGAAACCTCGTCTCTGCTAAAATATAAAAATTAGCTTGGCGAGGTGGCGTGCGTCTGTAGTCCCAGCTACTTGGGAGGCCGAGGCAGAAGAATTGCTTGAACTCAGGAGGCGGAGGTTGCAGTGAGCCGAGATCGCACCACTGCGCTCCAGCCTGGTGCCTGGCAACAGAATGAGACTCTGTCTCAAAAATAAAAAAAAAATTATCGATAAACAGTGAATGAAGGCTGGACACTGGCTCACACCTGTGATCCCAGCACTTTGGAATACTGAGGGAGGCAGATCACCTGAGGTCAGGAATTCAACACCAGCCTGGCCAACGTGGGGAAACCCCGTCTCTACTGAAAAACACTAAAAATTAGCTGGGCGTGGTGGTAGGCATCTATAATCCCAGCTATTAAGGAGGCTGAGACAGGAAGAATCGCTTGAACCCAGGAGGCAGAGGTTGCATCTAGCCTGGATGACAGAGCAAGAGTCCATCTCAAAAAAATAAAAAAACAAGAAGCCAGATGCCCAAAACATTGATATTATAGGATTAAAAAAATCTACTTACTTTGAGAATCGTCCGTGTCTTGAAGTATTTGGTCAAGGAGTTTTACTTTTTCAAATACGTACTTCGCAACAGGTTTGCATGGCTTTGATCCCTGTATTCCCTCTGTCTGGCATCTCTGATTACTGCATGCAGGAAAGGGAGGCTTTGGCTGTGTTTGGGTAGGGTTAGGGCACACAGCCCTGGGAGACAGGCGCGGACCTGCAGTGTCGCACAGGGGGCGTGTTGGTTCCGTGGCTTCCTCACAACCAGCCCCTGGCTCCCGATAGGAAGTTAAGAGCTGCTTCTGAGTCTGCAATTAGCATTTCTGGCACAGCTTCTGTCTTCTGTTCCGTTTTCTGTGCTGTTTTCCAGGTTTTGGTACTTTCTTCTCCCCTGTCTTTGCATCTGATATCTTACAGAATGTCCTTGATCTTCACGCGCTGCTTCTGAGATCAGTGGTAAAGAAGACAGGGACCCAGACGGAGGGAGCGAGGCCGTGTGCACCACGCTGAGGTGAGTGTAAAGCGGGGCTTTACCCAGACGGGTCGGAGGAAACACCCCGAACGTGGGAGTGGTGGTGTGCGGCGAAGAAGTCGACAAGTGACTTGGAGGTTTCCTTCACCATACTCCTCTGCATTTCCCAAATTTTGAAAATGAGTGTATATTAATTACACACTAAAAAAACATCATTTACGACCATAATTGCAGCGCTTTGGGAGGCCAAGGCAGGCAGATCATTTGAGGTCAGGAGTTTCAGACCATCCTGGCCAACACGATGAAATCCCATCTCTACTGAAAATACAAAAAAAATTAGCCAGGCGTGGTGGCGGGCACCTGTAATCCCAGCAGGAGAATCACTTGAACCTGGGAGGCAGAGGTTGCAATGAGCCGAGATTGTGCCTCTGCACTCCAGCCTGGGTGACAGAGTGAGGCCGACTAAAAAATAAAAAATTAAATTAAAAAATAAATAAAATAACATTAATATTTAAATTCATGTTTTTTTATTTTTAAAATTTTTTTTTAAAAGATGGGGTTTCACCACGTTGGTCAGGCTAGTCCTGAACTCCCAACCTCAGGTGATCTGCCTGCCTTGGCCTCCAAAGTGCTTGGATTACAGGCGTGAGACACCACGCCCGGCCAATATTTAGATTCATGTTAGTGAAACTGCAGAAAAAGATAAAATCATAAAGCAGTTAGGGAAAAAATATTCTTTCCTGAAAGATCTCTGGAAAATATCCAGATAACTGGAAGCTAAAAAATACACTTCTAAGTAACTATGGGCCTAAGAAGAAATCAAAAGGAAATTTAGGAAGTGTTTTGAACTGAATGAAAATAAAAATGCAACATATCACAATCTGTGGGATGCAGCAAAAGCAATATTTAAAGGTAAATTGATAGCACTAAGCTTTTAAAGGTCTGAAGTCAGTGACCTCGGCTTCTAAGTTAAAAAACTAGAAATAGGCGGGGTGCAGTGTTTCATGCCTATAATCCCAGCAGTTTGAGTGGCCAAGGGGGGAAAGTCACTTGTGGTCAGGAGTTTGAGACCAGCCTGACCAACATGGTGAAACCCCATCTCTACTAAAAATACAAAAATTACCTGGTGTGGTGATGTACACCTATAATCCCAGCTACTCAGGAGGTGGAGGTTGCTGTGAGCCAAGATCATGCCACTGCACTGCAGACTGGGCGACAGACTGAGACTCGTGTTTAAAAAAAAAAGGAAGGAAAGGCCGGGTGCAGTGGCTCACACCTGTAATCCCAGCACTTGGGGAGGCCAAGGCAGGCAGATCACCTGAGGTCAGGAGTTCGAGACCAGGCTGATCAACATGGAGAGATCCTGTCTCTACCAAAAATATATAATTAGCCGGGCATGGTGGTGCATGCCTGTCATCCCAGCTACTTGGGAGGCTGAGGCAGGAGAATCGATTGAGCCCGGGAGGTGGAGCTTGCAGTGAGCCAAGATGGTGCCATTGCACTCCAGCCTGGGCAACAAGAGTGAAACTCAAAGAAGAAGAAGAAAAACAAAAAAAGAAAACAAAAGAATAATAGAGAAAAATTAGTAAAATAAAAATTTGGATTCTTTGAGAAAATTGATAATGCTGAGTTGATAAACCTCTAACTTGGCCTAGGCTGATCAAGAAAAAAAAAAAAAAAACGAGAGAGAGAAGGGACAAATTACCAACATGAGGAGTGAGAGAGATGACATCACTATAGAGTTACAGGCAGGAAAAGATTAATCAGGGACTATTATGACAGTTTTTTTGCCAATAAATGCAACATATAATTTATAAAATGGACAAATTCCTAAAAACAGACAAACTATTGGCTGGGTGTGGTGACTCACGCCTGTCGTCCCAGCCCTTTGGGAGGCCGAGGTGGGTGGATCATGAGGTCAGGAGTTCAAGACCAGCTGACCAAGATGGTGAAACCCTGTCTCTACTAAAAATACAAAAATTAGCCAGGCATGGTGGTGGGTGCCTGTAATCCCAGCTACTCGGGAGGCTGAGGCAGAGAATTGCTTGAACCTGGGAGCCAGGATCGCACCCTGCACAACAAGCAAGACTGGGCAACAGAGCAAGATTGTATCTC
>NW_016107474.1:5332670-5336446 GCF_001604975.1 Cebus imitator | reverse complement strand
TTGCTGAGAGTTTAGAGAAGTTAGTTTAGATAATGTTGCTCTAACGCCCAGGTGACAGTGCAGTAGCTCGATCTCGGCTCACTGCAACCGCCACTTCTCAGGTTCAAGGAATTCTGCCTCAGCCTGCAGCTGGGATTACAGGTGTGTGCTACCATGCCTGGCTAATTTTTGTATTTTTATTAGAAACGGGGTGGCCTCGGACTCCTGACCTCAAGTGATCTGCCCACCTCAGCCTCCCAAAATGCCAGGATTACAGGCATGAGCCCCAGTGCCTGGCCCCACCAATTGATTTTTGATAAAGGCGAGATGGCTTCATTGGAGGAAGTATAGTAATTTCAACCAATTCTGGTGGAGCAATTAAATATCCATATGCCAACATTTTGATTTATATCCTGTACCCCAAACAAAAACTAACTCAAAATCAGCACTGATCTATTTGCAAAATAAACAACTATAAAACTTTTGTAAGTAAACTTAGGAGAAAAATGTCATGACATTTTTTTTTTCTTTTTTGAGGGACACTAGTGGAAGGAAAATGTCATGATTTAACGCTAGGTAAATGGTTTAAAAATATGGCACTAAAAGCATAATGTAAAAAAAAAAGAATACATTGGACATTATCAAAATTAAGAACTTCTGATCTTTGAAAGACACCCTTAAGAGCATGAAAGTTAAAGCCACTGGGAGAAAGTACTTGTAAGTCACATATCTGATCAAGGTGTTGAATCCAAAATATCTTTTTTTTTTTTTTTTTTTTTGAGACAGAGTCTTGCTCTGTTGCCAGGCTGGAGGGCAGTGGTGAGATCTCGGCTCACTGCACTCTGTCACTGGAGTTGAAGCAATTCTCTGCCTCAGCCTCCTGAGTAGCTTGGATTACAGGCACGTGCCACCGCTTCTGGCTAATTTTTGGATTTTCAGTAGAGACGGGGTTTCACTGTGTTACCCAGGATGGTCTTGATCTCCTGACCTCATGATCCACCCGCCTTGACCTCCCAAAGCCCAAAGTGCTGGGATTACAGGTGTGAGCCACCTTGTCTGTCCAAAATATCTTAAGAATTTTTGAAATTCAATAAAAAGAAAACAACCCAATTAAAAAATGGGCAAAATATTAGAGCTGAGTTTTTTTTTTTTTTTTTTTTTTTTTTTGAGATAGAGTCTCACCCTGTCACCAGGCTGGAGTGCAGTGGCGTGATCTCAGCTCACTGCAGCCTGTGTGTCCCGGGTTCAAGCAATTCTCCTGCCTCAGCCTCCTGAGTAACTGGGGCTACAGGTGCATGCCACCACACTGGGCTAATTTTTGTATTTTTGATAGAAACGGGGTTTCACCATGTTGGCCAGGCTGGTCTCAAACTCCTGACCTCGTGATCCACCCTCCTCAGCCTCCCAAAGCGCTGGGATTACAGGCATGAGCCACGGCACCTGGCCAGTCCTGGGGATTTTTTAGGCCATGTACCCTAGGGGGCAGGAATCTTGGGGGACATCTTAGAATTTGCCTGCCACAGAGATTGAATGCTTCTCTCCTAAGACTAGGAACAAGGGTTGGGCGCCGTAGCTCACGTCTGTAATCCTAGCACTTTGGAAGGCTGAGGTGATCAGATCACTTGAGGTCAGGAGTTCAAAACCAACCTAGCCAACATGGGGAAACCCTGTCTCTACTAAAAATACAAAAAAAAATTAGTCAGGTGTGGTGGTGGGCACGTGAAATCCCAGCTACTTGGGAGGCTGAGGCAGGAGAATTGCCTGAACTGAGGAGATGGAGGTTGCAGTCAGCCTAGGTCACACCACTGCACTCCAGTCTGGGTGACAGAGTGAGACTCCATCTCAAAAACAAACAAAAAAAGATTGGGAACAAGGCAAGAATATCCACTTTTACTTCCAGTCAACGTAACAGTAGTGGTTCCAGCCTATGCAGCAAGACAAGAAAAATAAAAAGAAGGCATCCAGACTGAAAGGTAAAAAATTAAACTGTTTTTAATCAGAGACCACATAGCTTATGGAATCTACAAAAATCTACTTGAGCTCATAAGTGACCTTAGCAAGATTATGGATACATGCCCCACATACAAAACGGTTGTATTTCTATGTATTAGCAATGTATAATCAGGAATTAAAAGTGAGTGATGCCATGAGCTTCAAAAAATGTGAAAGACTCACTATAAATCTGACAAATGGGTCAGGCTTGGTGGCTCACGCCTGTAATCCCAGCACTTTGGGAGGCTGAGGCTGAGGCAGGCAGATCACCAGGTCGGGAGTTTGAGACCAGCCTGGCCAACATGGTGAAACCCTGTCTCTACTAAAAATACAAAAAAATTAACTGGGTGTGGTGGCAGGTGCCTGTAATCCCAGCTACTCCGGAGGCTGAGGCAGGAGAATCACACGAACCCGGGAGGCAGAGGTTACAGTAAGCCAAGACTGTACCACTGCATTCCAGCCTGGGCAACAAGAATGAGACTGTGTTTTTAAAAAAATAAAAATTTGACAAATGATATGCAAGACCCATACACTGGAAACCCTCCAAAAATTGCTCAGAGAGAATTTTTTTTCCTTTTTTTTTTTTGAGACAGAGGTGTGATCTCCGCTCACTGCAACCTCCACCTCCCAGGCACAAGCAATTATCAAGCCTCAGCCTTGTGAGTAGCTGGGATTACAGGCATGTGCCATCATGCCAAGCTAGTGTTTTTAGTAGAGTTGGGGTTTCGCCGTATTGGCCAGGCTGGTCTAAACTCCTGGGCTCAAGTGATCCACCTGCCTCAGCCTCTAAAGGACTGGGATTATAGGTGTCAGCCACTGTGTCTCGCCTCAGAGAGGGTTTTAAAAGGCCCAAATAATTGAAGAGGCATATTATATTCTGGATTGAATAGTGAGTATCGATTTTCCCTAAACTGATCTATAGGTTTTGTGCATTCCCAGTCAAAATCCCAGGCAGACCAGGTGTTCATGCCTGCAATCCCAGCACTTTGGGAGGCTGAGGCAGGAGCATCATTTGAGGCCTGGAGTTCAAGACTAAGCTGGACAACATAGAGAGACCCTGTCTCCACACAAACAGGGACACATTTTTAATTAAAAAAAAAAAAAACAAAAAAAACTAGTTGGCTGTGGTGGGATGCACTTATGCCCTAGGTATGGGGGAGCCTGAGGCGGGAAGATCATTTGAGTACAGGAGGTTGAGGTTGCACTGAGCTATGATTGTGTCACTGCACTCCATCCTGGGCAACTGGGCAGCAAGACCTTGTCTCTATGAAAAAAAAAAAAAAGGCTGGGTGCAGTGGTTCATGTCTGTAATCCCAGCACTTAGGGAGGCAGAGGCGGGCGGGTGCGGGGGGGATTACCTGAGGTCAGGAGTTCAAGACCAGCCTGGCCAACATGGTGATACTCCATCTCTACTAAAAATATAAAATTAGCTGGGTGTGGTGGCATGTGCCTATAATCCCAGCTATTTGGGAGGCTGAGGCGGGAGAATTGCTTGAACCCTGGAGGTGGAGGTTGCAGTGAGCTGAGGTCACGCCATTGCAGTCCAGCCTCGGCAACAGAGTGAGACTTCGTCTCAAAAAAAAAAATTAAAAATAAAAGTCCCAGGAGATTGTTTCTGTAGAAATTGACAAGCTAATTCCAAAATTAATTCATAAAGAAATACAAGAGAACTATTCTGGATAAAAACAACTTTGAAAAAGAACAAAGTCAGAGAACGAATGCAATCTGATTTAAAAACTTATTAGAAGTCTACAGTAGGGCCGGGCGCGGTGGCTCAAGCCTGTAATCCCAGCACTTTGGGAGGC
>NW_016107474.1:5309163-5331260 GCF_001604975.1 Cebus imitator | reverse complement strand
TGGAGTGTAGTGGTGAGATCTCAGTTCTCTGCAACCTCTGCCTCTGGGGTTCAAGCAATTCTCATCTTCAGCCTCCCAAGTAACTTGGATTACAGGCACGCATCACCGAGTCCGGTTAATTTTTGTATTTTTAGCAGAGATGGGGTTTCACTGTGTTAGCCAGAATGGTCTTTTTGTTTGTTTGTTTGTTCCTGCAAGTTGAAACCGTGTTAGCCAGAATGGTCTTCATCTCCTAACCTTGTAATCTGCCCACCTCGGCCTCTGAGAGTGCTGGGATTACAGCTGTGAGCCACTGCATCCAGCCAAAATATCTTAAGAATTCTTGACATTCAACAAAAAGAAAACTAACAACCCAATTAAAAAATGGGCAAAATATTTGAGCTGACTTTTTTTTGAGATGGAGTCTTGTTCTGTCGCCCAGGCTGGAGTGCAGTGGCTTGATCTCAGCTCTCTGCAACCTCTGCCTGCTGGGTTCAAGCAGTTTTCTTGCCTCAGCCTACCGAGCAGCTGGGATTACAGGCGCCCGCCACCATGCCCAGCTAATTTTTGTATTTTTTTAGTAGAGACAGGGTAGTCACCATGTTGGCCAGGCTGATCTCGAACGCCTGACCTTGTGATCTGCCCTCCTCAGCCTCCCAATGGGCTGGTATTACAGGTGGGAGCCACAGCGCCTGGTCAAGCTGGTAAGCACAAAAGGCAATGCACGGGGTCAGGAGCCATTAGGAAATGCACATCTAAAGCATAGTGAGATACAGCTGTGTGCCTACTGTAATAGACTATCTAAAGTGAAAAAGTCTGCCCCTAGCAAATATCAGGGAGGGCGTGCAGCCACGGGGATTCTCCTACACAGCTGCTGGGAATGCAAAATAGTACAACCACTTTGAAAACAGCTTGGCAGTTTCTCAAAAAGTTAAACGTGCCCTTCACATGTGAGCCTGCTGTTCTACTGCTAAGGAATTTACCTAAGAGGAATGAAAGTGTACGTTTATGCAAACACCTGGGCACGAATGTTCACAATAGCTTCTTTGGGAATAGCCTCAAACTGAAAGCAACCCAAACATGCGTTTCCAGGTGCGCTGAGAAAGCGTGGTGCATTCGCCCTCAGAATGCACGGGAATGAACCTCTGATTCATACACAGGAACTTCATGGATGAGTCTCAGAGTGAGGCTTAGTGAATGAAGGAAGCCAGAGCTTGCCCGCACCAAAAGAGTACATACTGTAGGGTTCCTTTTTCTTTCTTTTTTTGAGACCAATTCTCACTCTGTCACCCAGGCTGGCGTGCAGTGCCACTGTCACGGCTCACTGCAACCTCTGCTTCCCAGGTTCAAGCAATTCTCCTGCCTCAGCCTCCTGAATAGCTGGGATTTCAGGCATGCGCCACCACGCCTGGCTAATTTTTGTATTTTTGGTAGAGACGGGGTTTCACCATGTTGGCCAGGCTGGCCTTTAACTCCTGACCTCAGGCTATCTGCTCACCTCGGACTCCCGAAGTGCTAGGATTAAGTGCTAGGATTAAGGCATGAGCCAACGTGCCCGGCTGTAGGATTCCATTTTGTGAAATCCTAGAAAAACATAAACTAATCAAGAGGTTTTTAAAATTTTTTTAAGAAGGAGTCCCACTCTGTCACCACGCCGGAGTGCAGTGGCACGATCTTGGCTCACTGCAACCTCTGCCTCCCCGGTTCAAGTGATTCTCCTCAGTAGCTGGGATTACGGGAGCCTGTCACCATGCCCGGCTAACTTTTGTATTTTTGGGAGACACGGGGCTTCACCATGTTGGTCAGGCTGGTCTCCAACTTCTGAATAGTGTTTGACAGAAAGTAAGGGCTCGATAACCAGCTGCCAACTGTCGTTTTGGGGATTGTGGTGTTTGCAGGATGTATACGTACATTGTAAAAATTGTATGTATTGGAGTGACCTTGTCATACCCAACTAAATTACATTTGAGAGACAAGAGGTGAAGAAGCACTTGGGACACAAAGACCCTGGCCAGGGGTCTATAGCAAGCCATTTGCCAAGATGTCCTGCTGTCAGCCTAAGACCAGTTTCGCCAAGTACCTGCTGACACGCTGTGCTGTGGCTCTGTGACTAATTCTACTTACCACCCTCACTCACCAACCAACTCCCAAAAACTTTGCCAGTGCCAATGAGCCAATGAGTTTTATTTTGAAACATTATGTAACATTTCTCTCACTCTCTTGCTCTCCTTTTTTGAGACTGAGTCTTGCTCTGTCATCCAGGTCCAGGCTGGAGTGCAGTGGTACAATCTTGCCTCGTTGTAACCTCTGTCTCCTGAGTTCAAGCCATTCTCATGCCTCTGCCGCCCAGGTAGCTGGGGTTACAGGTGTCAGCCACCACACCCAGCTAATTTTTGTATTTTGTATTTTCTGTTGTTGTTATGTGAAACGGAGTCTTGTTCTGTCACCCGGCTGGAGTGTAGTGGCGCGATCCTGGTTCACTATAACCTCTGCCTCCCAGGTTCAAGCGATTGTCCTGCCTCAGCGTCCTGAGTTCCTGAGTAGCTGGGATTACAGGCATGCACCACGACGCCCGGCTAATTTTTGTATTTTTAGTAGAGACGGGATTTCACCATGTTGGCCAGGCTGGTCTCAAACTCCTCACCTTAGATGACCCACCCGCCTCAGCCTCCTAAAGTGCTGGGATTACAGGTGTGAGCCACCATGCCCGGCCACATTTCTCTTTTTAGTTTTATTTTTGAGATGGAGTCTCACTCTGTTGCCCAGGCTGGAGTGCAATGATGCAATCGCGGCTCACTGCAACCTCTGCCTCCCAGGTTCAAGGGATTCTCCTGCCTCAGCCCCCCAAGTAGCTGGGATTACAGGCATGCATCACCACGGTCAGCTAATTTCAGTATTTTTAGTAGAGATGGGGTTTCATCATGTTGGCCAGGCTAGTCTTGAACTCCTGACCTCAAATGATCGTCTCACCTTGGCCTATCAAAATGTTGGGAATAACAGGCGTGAGCCACCTCAGCCGGCCACATTTCTCTTTTTAATAAAATTCCCAACTTGCTCTTTGTTCTTTGGACATACTGAAGTTCACCCCAGCCTGTGGATATGCCCCACAATGTAATTCTGTGATTCCCATACAAAATGTTTTATTTATCGATCCCTCTATATTTTTATTTGACTTTGACATGTTTTGTTTAGAGATCTATCTCTATTTTAATTTGACCTCGACAGTGTTAACACATATTAAATTCTACACCTTGATTAATTTATTGTTTTAATTAGAAGAACATCACATCTTGCTTTATGCTATGAAATTGGAAAATTGGCCAGGCTTGGTGGCTTACACCTGTAATCCCAGCATTTTAGGAGGCTGATGCGGGTGCATCATCTAGGGTCAGGAGTTTCAGACCAGCCTGGCCAACATGGTGAAACCCAGTCTCTACTAAAAATGAAAAAAATGAGTCGGGGTAGTGGCGGGTACCTGTAATCACAGCTACTCAGGAGGCTGAGGCAGGAGAGTCTGTTGAACCTGTGATGCGGAGGTTCCAGTGAGCCAAGATCGCACCATTGCACTCCAGCCTGGGCAATAGAGTGAGACTCCATCTCAAAACACAAAAAAAAGAAATTGCAAAATCTTGAAGAAGGTAATCCATTTACCCTACCCAGGGACACACGTTTCCAATTTGGAACTTCAAGGCTGACAAATTCTGTGCTTGTTTCTCCTCAGCCCTTGAGGATTCTCCTGAGCGGGGGCCCTTCTCAGAGTCCAGGAGCCAACTGTAATTCCTCTTGCTTCTCAGCACCCACCTGCCTCAGCCTGGCCACATGTGCACACTTGAAACATAGACATTTATTGTATATAAGCAACACATGGATAAATTCCTGATTATAGTTGGAAATGTTATTCTTCTCTCTGGAATGGATTCAAAGAAGTAGAAAAAATTCAGTAAGGCCGGGTGCAGTGGCTCACGCCTATAATCCCAGGTGGGTGAATCACCTGAGGTCAGGAGTTTGAGACCAGCCTGGCCAAATGGTGAAACCCCATCTCTACTAAAAATACAAACATTAGCCGAGTGTGGTGGTGGGCGCCTGTAATCCCAGCTTCTTGGGAGACTGAGGTTAGAGAATCGCTTGTACCTGGGAGGCAGCAGTTGCAGTGAGCCGAGATCATGCCATTACATTCCAGCCTGGTGATGGAGTGAGACTCCATTTCCAAAAAAAAAAAAACAAAAAACAAAAAAACCCAACTTTGTATTTTGCTTTTTTACTTTCCTAAGCTTTATTATTGTTTCACTTGATTTTCCCAAGAATCCTGTGTAGTAGGTGAACGGTGTAGTAGTTCAACATTCCCAGTTTCCAGACGAGAAACGTACAAAGAGCCACATAATCCATACCACACTTGGCAAAGCCTTCCAATCACAATGATTACTTGTGGTGAGGGTAATTAGAAGTTAGCATATTTTCCTAAAATGTAGTCCAGTATTTTTATTTTTATTTATTTATTTATTTTAATTGAGATGGAGTTTCGCTCTTGTTACCCAGGCTGGAGTGCAATGGCGCGATCTCGGCTCACCGCAACCTCCGCCTCCTGGGTTCAGGCAATTCTCCTGCCTCAGCCTCCTGAGTAGCTGGGATTACAGGCACGCGCCACCATGCCCAGCTAATTATTTTTGTATTTTTTTAGTAGAGACGGGGTTTCACCGTGTTGACCAGGATGGTCTCGATCTCTTGACCTCGTGATCCACACGCCTCGGCCTCCCAAAGTGCTGGGATTACAGGCTTGAGCCACCGCGCCCGGCCTGTAGTCCAGTATTAATTTTTCTCTTCTGCACTCCACTTGAGGGCAGCAGAGGGCGCCTGATACACTCTGCAAGTTAGTGGTAAAGGGAATGCATTAGTTTCAAAACCGTGAATTTTAAAACAGAGCCCTGTACTTAATCTTTTGACTATTTTAGGATCTGATCTCATTTTAGATGTTCCATTCCCTGTCTTTATCAGTAACGAGAATTTCAATCTCATGTAAATCACCATGACACCTATAATCTGAGAGCCTTCTAATTTAGCTACAAGCTTCTTTCAGATAATAAAAGCGTTAAACCCCGGTCCACGAGATCCTCCCAAAGCTTCAGTAGGTCGTATGCACTCCCTCTCACTGGCCTGAAGTGGGCACCATTGTAATGTGTTGCACATAGAGGTACGGTGAATGAAGAGCCATTTTGCTTCAAGTGCGTTGCTTCAGGGTTACCCAGGATTTTTATAAAAGTATTAAGGGATTAGATATGTTCTTAAAGTCATAGCAGGCTAAAGGGGACAGAACTATTTCCCCAGGGCGATAGTGACGATTTAGCCTTTTGCAGAGCTCATCATAGAAGATAATCATGCCTAGAGGCTGAGGCTGGGTTTCTGTGAAATTCTCCAGCTCCTTTTTGCTCTCAGCTTCTAACTCATTCTTGTTTTTTTTCCTGTCATCACACAAGTTTCCTACCAGCAGTGCTGGAGACCACGGTGACTTTCAGCCGGTTCTACCTTTTCTTCTCATTATTTCCCCAAATTTCATTTTTCTTCTTAAAGAACTCGGGTTATGAGGCCAGGTGCGGTGGCTTACACCTATAATCCCACTACTCTGGGATGCTGAGGCGGGCAGATCACCTGAGGTCAGAAGTTCAAAACCAGCCTGACCAACGTGGAGAAACCCGTCTCTACTAAAAAAAAAAAAAATCAGCTGGGTGTGGTAGCAGGCACCTATATAATTCCAGCTACTTGGGAGGCTGAGGCAGGAGAATCACTTGAACTTGGCTTGTCTTTGTCCTTAACTTGCCTTGTTCCTTGATTACAAGAAGAAAGATGACATCTTCCAAGTAGTGATGAGCATTTGTACTCTGCTCTTTCAAATCATAACATTCCATACTCTGCAGATGATTTTGCCATTTCTTACGTAATTTGAGGCAAATCCTCGAGTACAGTTTCCTAACAGACACTTGGATCTTACCCATCTTTATTTTTCAGGCTCCACAAATTGAGGACCCTTGCAGGATGCTATCATTAGCTCTAGCCTACCAATGAGGACACAAACGTCCTCCATACTAGGACATTTGAGGACATGTCCTTAGTACCTAACAGCATCTGGCACTTTTTTTTTTTTTTTTTGAGATGGAGTTTCACTCTTGTGGTCCAGGCTGGAGTGCAATGGCGCCATCTGGGCTTACTGCAACCTCAGCCTCCCAGGTTCAAGCGATTCTCCTGCCTCAGCTTCCTGAGTAGGTAGGATTACACGCACCTGCCACCACGCCCAGCTAATTTTTTTCTATTTTTTAGTAGAGACGGGGTTTCACTATGTTGTTGGCCAGGCTGGCCTCGAACTCCTGATCTCGTGATCCGCCTGCCTCCACCTCCCAAAGTGCTGGGATTACAGGTGTGAGCCACCGTGCCCTACCATCATCTGGCACATTTTAAATGGGATGGTGGAAGGGACTGTCTTATTTAGTGTCCGCAAACTTCACTAGGGAGTGAGGTCACAGCATTCATTTGACTGGTCCACGCGGAAAAAATGCGGCTAATACTTAGGCAATTATACACAGGGCTTAGCAATGTACCTAAACGGGCCACGTGCATCCTGGGAGAACTCAGAAAATGAGCCGGCCGTGGTGGGCACCTGTGATCCCAGCTACTCGGGAGGCTGAGGCACGAGAATCGCTTGGGCCCGGGAGGCGGAGGTTGCGGTGAGCCGAGATCGCGCCACTGCACTTCCGACTGGCGACAGACCTAGACCTTGTCTCAAGAAATAAAAATAAAACTCAGAGGGCGCGTCTCCTCGGACATGGGGACTGGCTCGCTGGGGGCACAGGGCGTGAGAATGGCGAGCCTGTCCCAGGTATGTCAGGCCGGGGTTGCCATGTTTTTGGTTTCTGTGTTTTGAAACAGGGTCTCGCTCTGTCGCCCAGGCTGGGGTGCAGTGGTGCAATCGTAGCTCACCGCAGCCTGGAATCCCTTGAGTGAAGCGATCTTCCTGCCTCAACCTCTGGAGGAGCTAGGACCGCAGGCGCGCGCCACCACGCCGGCTAATTCTCATCTTTTGTAGAGTTGGGGGGGGGGGGCTCGAACTTAGGGATTCAAGCGATCCGCCCGCCAGGGCCTCTCAAAGGGCCAGGGTTACAGGGATGAGCCACCGCGCCCAGCGCAGGGTGGGTCATCTTCTCCCGGACCTTATGCGGAGTCCGAGGCCCCCGAGCCCGCTGCCAAAGACCAAGCTCCAAGACCTAACCTAGCAAAGAACCCAGTTGTGCCTCCACCCGGAAGCGACTCGGGCTCGGGGCCGGAAGTGACGCCCTTTCTGTGCGCCGAGCCCAGAAACGGCCGCGCTCCGCCCCACGAACACCTGTTTCTGGGCGGAGAGCCTGCGCCGTTTCCTCCTCTGGTGTTTCGGCGCGGCCTCGGATCCGGCAAGATGGGCAAGAAGGGAAAGAAGGAGAAGAAGGGCCGCGGCGCGGAGAAGACAGCCGCCAAGATGGAGAAGAAGGTGTCCAAGCGCTCGCGGAAGGAGGAGGTGAGCGGGACAGAGCGGACCTAGCGGCCCGACGCCGCTGCCGTGCAGCCTCGGCCGAGCCCCTGCGCCCCCCGGGTTGTGGGTCCTCGCGTGCGCTGTGGGAGCCGAGCCGGTGCCGCGTCCGGTCGGCTGCACGGCGCCCGCCTCTTCCCGAGTCTCCACGTGTGTCCGGCCGCTTCTCGAAGAACGACGGAGCTTTCCCTTTAACGTGCTTGCTTTTCTTCGTATGGTGTCTCGGGCGTTTTTCTGCGTTTCCTCCCCCTTCTTCCTCCCTTTAAAGGGCGGCTGGGTGGTGGGAAGAGGCAGGGTTTTGGCGTAGGACGACCTGGGGTTGAGTCTAGGGGGTGCCTCTGCAAGATGTCTGGTCTGGGAGTAAGACTCCTAGCTTTCCTGAACCTCACTCTTTTCGTTTTTTAAGAGGACGAACAATCACAGCAATCCTGAGGAGTGAGCAGCAGATGGGCTTAAGTGAAGAAGGCCCTGGAGCCGCAGGGTATCTCACAGCAGCTGATGGCGGCCACCACTATTGTCTCCTTCCTTCTGGTCCTCAGCCCAGGGTCTGCGGGAGGGTCCGTCCTGAACTTGGGGCTGAGTGTTCTTCGGCTACTGCTCATGGGTTTCCTAACCGGGGGCAGTTTTCATGGCCAGTGTTTATTGCTTGCTGTGTGCCAGGCACAGTGCTACCTGGGCTTGAAACCTCACCACCGGGAGAATTCCGCCGCACTGGTGTTCCCATTTGACAGGGATTCAGAACAGCGGGCGAACCATGAAGTAGGAACTGGGATGTGAGCGGACGTCTAGAATCCGGAGCTCTTGACCACATTCCTTTGTCCCTTTTCTTCCTAATCGTTGATCTCTCTGTGTATTCATCGCTCAGATTACGGAGTTGGACTTTTCCCTCACCCTCCTCTTAGCTTTGACATTGTTTTTTTTTTTTTTTTTTGAAACATAGTCGTGCTCTGTCGCCCAGGCTGGAGTGCAGTGGCATGACCTACTGGTTAGGGTCGAGGCACAGGAAGTCAGTTTCCCTGTGTGGCATCTTCGGAATGGTGCTTGGCAAAAAGTAAGCACTCAGTAACCAGCTGTTACCTGTCATATTTACTCATCTTCGTGTGTCTTTCCGGTGCCCAGTATGTAGGTGATTGTAACTATAGCTTTCTGTAAGAGAAGAGTGCGTGTCGGGCCTGGGGATTTTTATGTTATCTTAATCCTCAAAACAAACCTTTAAAATAACTGGTCATCTGATTAGGCTAGGTCCACGGAGGATCATCGAGCTCTCTTAAATTCAGCTGTCTGCAATGCAACGTAATCACGAGAGTGGTAATCCCATTATTTGACAGTCCTGGGAATTTTTGGGGGAAGGGAGATCTTGGGGACAGCTTGGAATTCTGCGCAGAGACTCCTGTATCAGATCACCTGGTTGGCACCTGCACTTGGTCCTGGCTCTGCCTTCCTCTTCAGCGTCTCCCTGGGCTCCCTCCAGCTGTAGTGCATTTTTTTTTTTTTTTTTTTTTTAGTGTCTCAAACATGCCGAGTTCTGCCTGTGGTCTTACTTGGACCCCAGCCATACTCCTGTCGTATTCTCGGCATTCAGCTTAATGTCACCTTGGAGAGGCTGTCACTGACTAGGCCACCGGCGTCACCCAGATCCTACCACCTTGCTCTTAGTCACCCAGTGATGATGAAGTTCACTCAAGTTTAAAGACTGCTGCCTTAGAGTAGCAATGGCAAAGCTTTCTCAGTTCATAGACATTAGTATTTGAACCGTTTAACCTTGTTAAGCAAAAAAAAGCAAGTTGAAAGAATGCGATATGATACCACTTAATAGCTATTTATTTTGAGACGGAGTCTCGCTCTTGTTGCCCAGGCTGCAGTACAATGACGTGATCTTGGCTCACTACAGCCTCTGCGTCCGGGGTTCAAGCAGTTCTCCTGCCTCAGCTTCCTGAATAGCTGGGGTTACAGGTGCCTGCCACCATGCCCGGCTAATTTTTTTGTATTTTTAGTAGAGACAGGGTTTCGTCATGTTGGCCAGGCTGGTCTCAAACTCCTAACCTCGTGATCCACCCGCCTTGGCCTCCCTTAGAGCTAGGATTACAGATGTGAGGCCCCGCGCCCGGCCCATTTAGTGAGATTTAAAGCTGTAAAACAGCACTATGTGTTGCTTAGGGATCCACGTGTGTAATAGAAGTGTAAAAAGCTTGAGACTAATAAGCTCTGAGTTCCAGGTAGTGGTTAGTTTGGGAAATGTGTGGGTGCTACACACAAGTGACACTATCCCTTACCCTGGGAATGGTGCACAGGAGTGTCTTTGATAGAGTTCTCTACCGTATATGTTTTAAATATCGCATCTACAGACTTCTAAGCACTGTGTCCTGCTGTGAGAGCTGACTGGGAGGGATTGACATTCACCCCAGGACTGAGGGGTGGGCTGAAGGAAACACGGATGGGGCGAGGCGGCTGTTGAGGCTGAGGGAATGGGGTGTGTGTTCATTGAACGGAGAGGAAGCTGGTGTAGCTCGGGGAGTAAGGGCTGGGTGGGAGGTGGGGCTGGAGAGGGAAGTGATCTGCAGGTGTCTGTAGCTCCAAGAAGGACAGCTGAGGAAAGAAGGAACTGGAGCTGTCGGTCTGGGGTGTTTCGTGAGTGTTGGGAAATGGGTTCTGGCTGAGGCAGGAACACTCGGTTCCAGTGCTGCCCCCCTCAGTGCCTTAAGTCACCGACCATGCTAGGAAAACTCAAGAGCTTCCACAGATAGACCGCAGCTGGCGTTTGCCGCGCCCTTGCTGTGCAGGCAGCGTTTTAACCAGTTGCAAGTCTTGCTGTGATGGAGCTCATATTTTGTTGGGGTAGAGGGGTGTGGAGGAAGCAAATGAGTGAGAGAAATGTATCGGACGCTGCAGACAGGAAGGCAGGCAGGTGCGCTGGCCAGGCCTGGGTTGTGAGAGGCGCTGAGGGTGCCTGCGCCGAAGTAGCTAGGGGCTTGTCTAAGTGGAAGGTCCTGCAGGGGGAGCGTTAAGGGTCTGGAATGAGGTGATACCTGGAGTACACATTTACGCTTCTAATAAACCACCTTTGAGGTCCAGCTCTGGTGACTTTGGAATGTGTCGAACTCTGCATTTCAAACACAGGCACAGTGTGTTACCCGTTCACAGACGTGACCTAGCCCAGTCCAGTCGCACTGACTGGAGGAAAGCTGAGCAGGCTGTGGCTCCGTGGCATGTCCAGGGAACGAGTCTCACGTGTGCCTGCTTGATTTCCTAGGAAGACCTGGAGGCGCTCATAGCCCATTTCCAGACACTCGATGCCAAGAAGACTCAGATTGTGGAAACTCCGTGCTCCCCGCCCTCACCAAGGTGAGCAAGTCGCGTTTTTTGCATTGTATGTCTGTTTCTTCTATAAATTGAAAAACTACTTTAGCACCATGTTTCATACATGACCAGTCACTTGAGACTTTTTCATTATTAAAACCTGTTCTCGGTCCCTTTCTTCGGAATTACTGGAATGCGGCTGTTCAGCTTTATTTTCCTGCAGAAACCAGGGGCCAGGGACTCCAGCACAGCTGCAGGCCCCTGTGCCGGGATTGAAAGGTCTTTGAAGAGTCATGATGTGTGGATAAAAGTGTTGCCCAGTGAGCTTTTCTTTAGTTCTTTTTTTTTTTTTTTTTTTTTTTTTGAGACGAAGTTTCCCTCATTGCCCAGGCTGGAGTGCAGTGGCACGATCTTGGCTCACTGCAATCTCCGCCTCCCAGGTTCAAGTGATTGTCCTGCCTCAGCCTCCCAAGTAGCTGAGATTGATTACAGGCATGCGCCACCACACCCAGCTCATTTTGTATTTTTAGTAGAGACGGGGTTTCTCCACGTTGTTCAGGCTGGTCTTGAACTTGCGACCTCAGGTGATCCGCTCGGCCTCCCGAAGTGCTGGCATTACAGGTGTGAGCCACCGGGTCTGGCTTCTTTGGTTCTTAAGGTATTTTAAAAGAGCATATTGTAGACAGAAAGCTGAAAATCATCATGGCTTTTTGCTGTGTTTGTAATGCTTTTAAATTCTCATGTGAAAAGTTTGTTAAACATAAATTGTGTATAAGCCATTTTAAATGAATTTGAAAATTATGTACAAACATTCCAAGCCTGTAGGATTTCAAACACGTGGGTTGAGCTGGAATAAGAAATAGCTTGCTTTATTTCCCTCAGTAGGAGATGAACCTTGCAGGATTCACCCTGTGAATAAAGCTGCCGCAGGCCCAAGTGGAAGCCGGCGTTCGGCCCTTCTGGAGCGGGGGTCATGATTGTGCTGCCTTTGCCTTGACAAGTTGCACCTACCGGCCTCGGAGGCAGGGTTATCACGTGCACAGAGGTGGGAGGAGCGTGGCGATGAGTCCCTGAGCAGAGTGAGTCCTGTGGGGGCCACTCCCAAAGGCAGATGTTCTTCGTGCTTTCACTTTAATGTCGAGTAGGATTTGAGTTTTATTTTTCCCTTTGTTTTTTTTCTTTTTTGAGACAGAGACTTGCTTTGTCGCCCAGATTGCAGTGCAGTGGGGCGATGTTGGCTCACTGCAGCCTCTGCCTCCAGGTTTAAGTGATTCTCCTGCCTCCTCCTCCTGAGTAGCTGGGACTGTAGGAGCTACCACCACACCTGGCTAATTCTTGTATTTTTAGTAGAGACAGGGTTTCATCATATTGGTCAGGCTGGTCTTGAAGTCCTGACCTCAGGTGATCCACCCACCTGGTCCTCCCAAAGTGCTGGGGATTACAGGCATAAGCCACCTTGCCTGGCTGCTTTTCCTTTTAGTTTGCATGTTGTGCTCAGTGCCAATTGTAAATTACGCTTGGTGAATGTACATTTTTTTTGTTTTGAGATGGAATCTTGCTCTGTTGCCCAGGCTGTCGTGCAGTGGCATGATCAGTGCAACCTCTGCCTCCTGGGTTCCGGTGATTCTCCTGACCCAGCCTCCCAAGTAGCTGGGATTACAGGCATGCACCACCACACCTGGCTAATATCTATGTTTTTAGTAGAGATGGCATTTCACCATATTGGCTAGGCTGGTCTCAAACTCCTGACCTCAGGTGATCCACCTGCCTCAGCATCCCAAAGTGTTGGGATTATAGGCATGAGCCACTGTGACCTGCTGTAAATGTGCATTTTCATTTGAGTTGCTTCAACAACTCAAATGCAAAATTACCTTTAAGGCTTCTGATATACCAGCACTCCTGAGGAAAGCCACTTTGGGGATTGGTTTTATTTATTTATTTTTTTTGTAGAGACATTTTTTGTGTTGTCCAGGCTGGTCTCGAGTTCCTGAGCTCAGGTGACCCACCTACCTTGACCCCTCAGAGTGCTGGGATTACAGGTGTGAGTTACCGTGCCCGGCCTTTTACATTTTTTGTTTTTGGTTGCTTTTTTAATGTTTTAGAATTTTTCCATAAGTAATGTCCCCTACAAGTCAGGTTTCATGTCAGGATATAATTTAAGGTATTGATAGTTCCCTGGGTCAGCTGGAAATGCTTCCTATAAAAGGAGGGAGCAGATACTGAAACAGCCATCATGAGATTAAGACCTTTAGCTTGGTAACCTTAATAACTTCCAGCCTTCCACCTCTCAATCATATGACCTTAACATTGTGAGAATGACCCGTTTTTATTTTACACTTTTGAGATGGAGTCTTGCTCTGTCACCCAGGCTGGAGTGCAGTGGTGCTATCTTGGCTCACAGCAACATCCACCTCCTGGGTTCAAGCGATTCTCCTGCCTCAGCCTCCTGAGTCGCCGGGTTTATAGGCATATGCCACTACACCCAGCTAGAATGACCAGTGTTTAAATGTGCATACCCTCAGAACTGGCTCCCTGTGACTTACCTGGAAAATGGGGCATGACACCAGCTGCGTCAGTACTTCACCTGCCTGTGTGGCAGAAACACCTGGGCTGGTGCAGCTGCGAGCTGGGTGGGGGGCCTCAGCTTGGGCCCTATGTGGATCGTTTCCCAAGTTGTGTTTGGTATTTTTCTGCAGAAAATCAATAGGTGTTTAAGGGAAAAGGATTCAGGGTGAGAGAAATTTGGGAAACACTGTTGATTCTTTTTTTTTTTTTTTTTTTAAGACGGAGTTTTGCCCTTGTTGCCCAGGCTGGAGTGCACTGGCGTGATCTTGGCTCACTGCAACCTCCACCTCCGGGGTTCCAGCAATTCTTCTGCCTCAGCCTCCCAAGCAGCTACGATTGTAGGCATTTGCCACCATGCCCAGCTACTTTTTGTATTTTTAGTAGAGACGGGGTTTCACCGTGTTGGCCAGGCTGGTCTTGAACTCTTGACCTCATGATCCGCCCCCCCTTAGCCTCGATTGCAGGTGTGAGCCTCCATGCCCAGCAATTACTTTCTTTTCTTTCTTTTTTTTTTTTTCCCCAGACGTCTCATTTTGTCACCAGGCGCCAGGCTGGAGTGCAGTGGCACAATCATCTCGGCTCACTGCAACCTCTGCCTCCCGGGTTCAGGTAATTCTACTGCCTCAGCCTCCCGAGTAGCTGGGACTACAGGCATACACCACCACGCCCAGCTAATTTTTGTATTTTTTTTTTTAGTAGAGATGGGGTTTCATCATGTTGGCCAGGATGGTTTTGATCTCTTGACCTCATAATCCGCCTGCCTCGGCCTCCCAAAGTGCTGGGATTACAGGCTTGAGCCACCGTGCCCGGCCACCCAGCAATTACTTTCGACTGAAGTGGTTGTAATGTCTTTACTTATTTTTTCTTTTTTTGACACACGAGTCTTGCTCTGTGGCCTGGGCTGGAATGCAGTGGCGCAATCTCGGCTCACTACAACCTCCGCCTCCTGGGTTCAAGCGATTCTTCCGCCTCATCCTCCCGAGTAGCTGGGACCACAGGCGCATGCTACTATGCCCGGCTAATTTTTGTATTTTTAGTACAGACAGTGACCATGTTGGCCAGGTTGGTCTCGATCTCTTGACCTCATGATCTGCCCGCCTTGGCCTCCCAAAGTGCGGGATTACAAGCGTGAGCCACCACGACTGGCCAATACTGAAATTTTTAGAACAGTTTCGAGGTGATTTGAGAGGATAGGGTTTTAAAAGAGGATGGTTTTGAGGGCCAGGTGTGGTGGCTCATGTCTGTAATCCGAGCACTTTGGGAGGCCAAGGTGGGTACATCATTTGAGGTCAGGAGTTTGAGACTAGCATGGACAACACAGTGAAACCCTAAAAAATACAAAATCTTTACTAAAAAATACAAAAATTAGCTGGGCATTGTGGCGGGCACCTGTAATCACAGCTACTCAGGAGGCTGAGGCAGGAGAATCACTTGAATCCAGGAGGTGGAGGTTGCAGTGAGCCAAGATTGTGGTGTTACACTCCAGCTTGGGTGGCAAGAGGGAAACTCCATCTCATAGAAAACAAAGGACAGTTCTGGAACATTTGATGCATTAATAGGGGCATCTGGACTTCTTCCTGCCTAGGGAATTTTTTTAAACAACCAGACACTGTGTCAGCCCAGCTCCAGGGCTGTCCTGGGAGTGTGGCCCTGGGAACTGGTAGAGGGGCCAAAAGGTTGGCACCTGTGCTGCTTTTCTGGATGCCAGGCTCTCCTCTAAGGAAGTGTAGAGACACCAGTCTGTGGTGATAGAGGATTCTGTGAGGAAGGGGACGGCGCTCAGGTGGGGATTCGGGGAGACCTGCTGACGTGCTGCTTGTATCTCTTGTAGGTTAAATGCCTCCCTCTCGGCTCATCCTGAGAAAGATGAATTAATCCTTTTCGGAGGTGAATATTTCAATGGCCAAAAAGTAAAGTATATATATTTTTTCTTTTTTTCCCCATATTGCATGAGTATCATTTGATAGAAAGTTAAGGCAATGACATCAAATACGCATTGGACCTTTCACCCACCTCATGCCACGGGCTTGAGCTGTCAGGCCTGATGTGAGATGCCACCAGGATTGTCCAGGCACTGGCGTGTGACTGTTGATGGCATCAGTGGTGCTGGGGTCTCCGTTCCTGGGACTTACACTGAGCCCAGTTCTGCCGTGGTCGCTCTTGATGGACACAGCCCTTGCTGTGGGTGATTGTTCTGTTCTTCCTCCCAGTGGGTTTCCAGATTTTACACTCAGCTTTCAGGTTGTCTTAAATAGGAAAAGTGTGGATAAATTGTAGGGCTACTTTTTGTTTTTGAGCAGGCCAGAAGGGCCTGTGTTTCAGAATTGTATGTGAAGCAGCGAAGCAGGAGCTCACCTGCCCTGCAGCCTGGGATGGCCCCTGGGGGATCGACGGCATTTGTCCATCTTCCTCTTTGTTTTTGTGCATTTAGAAACTAGGCTTGGCGGGACATGGTGGCTCATGCCTGTAATCCCAGAACTTTGGGAGGCCGAGGCAGGCAGATTACCTGAGGTCATGAGTTTGAGACCAGCTTGCCCAACATGGCAAAACCCAGTCTCTACTAAAAATACAAAAATTAGCCAGGCGTGGTGGCACACACCTGTAATCCCAGCTACTTGGGAGGCTGAGGCAGAGATCGATTGAATCTGGGAGGCAGAGGTTGCAGTGAGCCAAAATCGTGCCACCGCACTCCAGCATGGGCGACAGAGCAAGGCTCTGTCCAAATAAATAAATAAATAAAACTAGGTTTGAATTGGAAGAATGACCAATCCCAATAAACAAGGGCTTTCAGTACCTTCCAGATTCATGGGCCTGGTGGGCATCTGGTCATTTTCATGGTGTCGTCATCCCAGAGGGCCCCAGGGAACCAGCCACATGGCCTCCACGCGCTGTATGGTTTACATTGCTTTAGGATGTCAGTTTCCCAGGGAATCGTAATGCTTAAGATTGTTCTCGCCACTTCCGTGGGAAGTGTATTGTTCATGACAGTGACACTTCTCTTCCTTCCTGCAGACTTTTTTATATAATGAGCTCTATGTCTACAATATCAGAAAGGACACCTGGACCAAAGTTGACATCCCCAGTCCACCTCCGAGGCGCTGTGCTCACCAGGTAGTGTCCTCACTGACTCATAACCGCCCTCCCCCTCGTGCCATGTGAGAGTCTGGTAGACACGTGGAGAGTTGATAGGTGATGGTGGCTGGTGTGGAGGGTCTAGGCCTTGAGATCCCCTGGCTCTGCTGTTTGCTCCCTTGGATTCCTTACTCAGCTTCTTCACTGTGAGACGAGGCGGGGTGAAGGCCTGCTCCCCAGGGGGCACGAGGATCGTGTGAGATATTCCATGTAAAATACCTGGTGTCGTGCCTGGCGTGTCCCAGCCACAGGCAGAGTGCTCACTTCTACTCGAGGCCCATGGTCTGCACTAGATGGTGAAGACAGAACTGGGTGTTTGGGGAAGGTATGCATGGTGGAAGGAAAATAATTGTGTCAGCAGAAAACAACTGTGTCAGCAGTGGTAACAGGGTAACAGAGAAGTAGCTCTGACTTAGCATGCCGCCAGCTGGCTCCTTACACAGGAGAGCCACCGTCAGAGCCATCACATCCTGTTGGGGAAGGGGCCCTGGTGTCAGATGTTCTGTAAGCTCCGGAAGGTTGGGTACTCTGTCTTTATCCTTGGTTCGACTCTGGTACGGGTTGCACTTGCACAAAAAATAATTTGAGTGCATATTTCTACAGTTCGGAGAAAGATCATCACATGAGGCGACTACAGCATAATTCACACATTCCTCTGAAATATTTCCTTCCCCCTTTGCTGATGCTGTGCTTAGAAGTCACTTGCCAAAGAAGTTGGTTCTGCGCCTGCCTGAGCTTAGTGAACATCCCATGTAGATGCAGACTTTGCAGGCATTTGGCCGGGTTTAAAAATTAGATTTTTATACTCTTGGAGTTTCGTTTTGTTTTGTTTTTTTTTTTTGAGAGAGAGTCTCACTCTGTCACTCAGGCTGGAGTGCAGTGGCATTATTTCGACTCACTGCAACCTCCGTCTCCCAGGCTCAAGCAATTCTCCTGCCTCAGCCTCCTTAGTAACTGGGATTACAGGCACCTGCCACCACGCCTGGCTCATTTTTTGTATTTTTAATAGAGACGAGACTTCACCATGTTGGCCAGGCTGGTCTCAAACTCATGACCTTGAGCGATCTGCCCGCCTTGGCCTCCCAAAGTGCTGGGATTACAGGCGTGAGCCACCAGGCCTGGCCTTTCTTACCTATTCTTTTCTGTTCTAATTACTGTTATTAATGACATTCTTAAACAATTGATGCCATGAAAGCCTTTGTGGTTTTCAGTTGCACTTGACCTGTCATGATTTGTTTTTAAGGGCTTTTCTCTGGGGTGTGGTAGTGGTGAGATTGGGAAGTATGGATCTCTGGGTTTTGGTGTGAGATTGCTGTGGGGCCCACAGGCTTGTGGCTGGCCATTGGCTTGCTTTTTCTGACCTGAATCTTGTAATCGTATTAGATGATGGGGATTGTATTAGGTGACTAAGGTGCCTTCTACATTGGAATATTTATTTTTTTGAGACCAGAGTCCTGCTCTGTCTCCCAGGCTGGAGTGCAGTGGTTCTGTCTTGGCTCACTGCAACCTCCGCCTCTGGGTTCAAGCAATTCCCCTGCCTCAGGCTTCCAAGTAGCTGGGATTACAGGCACACGCCACCATGTCCGGCTACTTTTTGTATTTTTAGTAGAGAAGGGATTTCACCATGTTGGCCAGGCTGGTCTCGAACTCCTGGCTTCAAGTGATCCACCCACCACAGCCTTTCAGAGTGCTGGGATTACAGGAGTGAGCCACTGCGCCTGGCCTGTGTAAGCTTTTTGTACATTCGATTTTGATATCTTTGTGATTTTTCTGGAAGTTAAATTACATGTACATTAGACTGTAATATTCTATAGGGGAATGAAAACCTCTTTTTCTGTCTTCCTTTATTCTCTCTCTCTCTCTCTCTCATTTTGAGTAGTTTTGTTGCCTTTCTTCAAGATGAGTGGATGTGCTGTGAACTAACGAATTTTTAATTTTATATGTGGTATTTTTTCAGCTCTAGAAGTTGTTTGGTCCTCGATTATAGTTTCTGCTTAGTCTGTTCACATCCTCCTCCCAATCTTTGAGCACATTTATAGCTGTTGACTGCCCTTGTCTTACTCTCTCATCTCTGTCGTTCCTGGTTCTGTTTCTGTCCACTGATTGTTCTCCTATTACTTTATATTTTCCTGTTAGTACTGTGTGATTAGATGCGGGACTTTGTGGATGCTGCCTATTGACTGTCTGGATTGTTTTATTTTTTATTTTCTTTCTTTATATTTATTTATTTATTTTGAGACGGAGTTTTGCTCTCGTTGCCGAGGCTGGAGTACAATGTCACAATCTCGGCCCACTGCAACCCCTACCTCCCGGGTTCAAGTGATTCTCCTGCCTCAGCCTTCCGAGTAACTGAGTTTACAGGCATGTGCCATCACGCTCAGCTAATTTTGTGTTTTTAATAGAGATGGGGTTTCTCCACGTTGGTCAGACTGGTTTCGAACTCCCGACCTCAGATGATCCACCCATCTCGGCCTCCCAAAGTGCTAGGATTACAGATGTGAGCCACTGTGCCCAACGTTTTATTTTAATTATTTATTTTTTGAGACCGAGTCTTACTCTGTTAACCAGGCTGGAGTGCAGTGGTGGGATCTCGGCTCACTGTAATCTCAGCCTCCCAAGTAGCTGGGATTATAGGCGTGCGCCACCACACGGCTAATTTTGTATTTTTTTTTTTTTTTTAGTCGACAGAGTTTCACCATGTTCATCAGGCTGGTCTTAGACTCCTAACCTCAAGTGATCCACCACTTACCAAAGTGCTGGGATTGCAGGCGTTAGCCACTGCTCCTGGCCTGAGTGTCTGGATTTTTTCACCTGTCAAACAGTGTTGCATTTTGTCCTGGCAGGTGATTCAGGTCCTTGCAGATCATCTTGATCCCTTTTTTTTTTTTTTTTCTTTTCCCACCTCCTCCCAACTCTCATCTTGATCTTTTTGTTGCTGTCTCTAGGGCTAGCTCAGCCCTCATGGTGGCCTTCCTGCAGTCTCTACTGAGTGCCTTGTGTGACCAGCAATGTGTTTCCATCCTGTCTGGTTGGAACTTGCCTCTTTCAAAGCCCTGTGTAAGCTCAGATAGTTCTCATGCTTTTGTCTTCACAGTGGTGGTTCCTGGGTCTCACCCTGCCAAGGTGCAGCTTAGTGTACAGAGACTCCAAAGGACGCTTCCGTGCAGATTTCTAGGACTCTGTCTCACGTAGCTTCCTCTCTCCAATACTCTGCCCTGCCACTTCCAGCTGCCTCTGTGTCCCTGAACTCTAGCCCTTGCCTCCTCAGCTACGCAAGACTGCCTGCTCTGCCTGGGCCCCCTGTCCCTGCGCCAGGGAGGAAGCTCTCTGCAGGTGCTGGAGTCGGGGGTCAGGGCTCCCTGGTGTGTTTGAGGCTCTGGAGTCGGGGGTCAGGGCTCCCTGGCGTGTTTCAGGCGCTTGAGTCGGGGTTCAGGGCTCCCTGGCGTGTTTCAGGTGCTTGAGTCGGGGGTCAGGGCTCCCTGGCGTGTTTCAGGCGCTTGAGTCGGGGGTCAGGGCTCCCTGGTGTGTTTGAGGCTCTGGAGTCGGGGCTCAGGGATCCATGGCGTTTTTCAGGCTCTGGAGTCGGGGGTCAGGGCTCCCTGGTGTGTTTTGAGGCTCTGGATTCGGGAGTCACGGCTCTCTGGCGTGTTTCAGGCCCTGGAGTCGGTCATCATGTCTGCTGTAAAGAGGTAAAATGGTCAGTTTCTATGTGTCTATTTCCTGGTCACTGGAGTGTGCGTGTATGTGGTGTTTGGTGTTCTTTGCCATTGATGTATTGTCGTAGGATTGTTCTGTGGCATTGAATACTCTTCCATGAGATGGTATTTTAAAACTGTACCGTGAGGCATGGTTGCGCCACCTAACCTCCTTTCGACTCAAAACATTTGTTAGGTTTGGGCCTTGAGCCAGTCATCATGTCTGCTGTGAAGATGTAAAATGGTCAGTTTCTGCTGTTGGAACTACTGGGCTTTTAGAATGATAGAGAACCTGGCTTGTCTCTTTACAGGTCAGTCATCAGTGCTGAGATGACATGCAAAGAATGACTGGAAGTGGGTGGGGTGGAGAGGGACACGCCACCGTTGGTGTGCTGCCACCACCTGCATCCTCTGTTGGGCCTGAGAAGGAACAGCATCAGTGCAGAGGGGCGGCCCTGCGGCCGTTTGCAAGTGCGGGTGGGCGGAGCACTGACTCAGGTGCCGGGAGGAAGCCTGCTGAGAACCACTGTCTGCCCTGCCCGGGGTGCACTTGACTTGGACGGTTGGCACTCTGGTTTGCCAGGCCTCTCTGCGCCCTGTTTAGAGGCATTCTTCATCCTGTCAGGTCCTTACTCTTACCTCGAAACGAGGAAATAAAACAGGCTTTTAAGAGTCTGAAATGAACACCACTCAGTTGCAGAATGGGGCTTCCCCTGCTGCCAGGGTGCTCAGGTTACTTTTTCTCTTTTAATTATACCACTGGGGCATTACAGTCACTCGCAGCTGGGCTCTGTGGCTCTGGGCAGCGTGGGCGGCTCGCACCTGTGCAAGTGCGGCACCGAGGGTTCCCCTCCGCCGTGGTTACTAACACGGAAAGCTGAGAAACGTGCTGTTCCCAAGTTGGGAAGAGCCGCTTGCTTCCTGGACCCAGCTGCCTCTTAATTTGCAGGTTTGGCGCAAAGACCCTGTGGAGCCTGGTGGTCTCCGCCACTGCTCGTAGTCCAGCAGTCTGTCTAGACAGCTCTTTCCACAGGGGATGCCTGCTGTTCCCTAAAGACTCTGCTGCCTGCAGCTCTTGGGGTCCTGAGAGGGAGTGGGCCACGGAGGGCCTGATGCGGAGTAACTAGTGGTGTCTGAGACCTCAGGGATGCCCTTGTTTTTGATTAGTGCCTCTGTTCTTTCCTCAGCATACTGTGCTGCTTTGAGGACAGCCAGAGTGCCCTTCCATGTGTGGCCCAGAGGGCATTACTCCCACTGCGCTCCTTCATCTTTACTGTGGTGCTGAAGCCTCTAATAAGCATTAATAATGTGGCATAAGGCTGGGTGCAGTGGCTCGTGTGTAATCCCAGCGCACCTTGGGAGGCTGAGGCAGGAGGACTGACTAAAGCCAGGAGTTTGAGTTTGTCCAGCCTGGACAACACAGACCCACCTCGACAAAAAAGAAAACACTTAGCTGGGCTTGGTATCGCTTGCCTGTAGCCCCAGCTACTCAGGAGGCTGAGATGGGAGGATCACTGGGATCCAAGAGGTCAAAGCTGAAGTGAATGATGATTACACCACTGCACTCCAGCCTGGGTGACAGAGCAAGATCCAGGAAAAAGTTACATAAACCTGCCGGGCGCGGTGGCTCAAGCCTGTAATCCTAGCACTTTGGGAGGCCGAGGCGGGTGGATCACGAGGTCAACAGATCGAGACCATCCTCGTCAACATGGTGAAACCCGGTCTCTACTAAAACTACAAAAAATGAGCTGGGCATAGTGGCGCGTGCCTGTAATCCCAGCTACTCAGGAGGCTGAGGCAGGAGAATTGCCTGAACCCAGGAGGCAGAGGTTGCGGTGAGCCGAGATCGCACCATTGCACTCCAGCCTGGGTAACAAGAG
>NW_016107474.1:5294083-5309023 GCF_001604975.1 Cebus imitator | reverse complement strand
CCCTGAGATGAAGTCTTTCTCCGTTGCCCAGGCTGCAGTACAGTGGTGTGATCTTGGTTCACTGCTACCTCTGCCTCTCAGGTTCAAGGGATTCTTCTTCCTCAGCCTCCTGAGTAGCTGGGACTATAGGCACATACCACCTCACCTGGCTAATTTTTGTATTTTTAGTAGACAGTGTTTCACCATCTTGGCCAGGCTGGTCTCAAACTCCTGACCTCCTGATCTCCCACCTTGGCCCTCCAAAGTGCTGGGATTACAGGTGTGAGCCACCTCACCCGGCCCATGAACACTTTCTTTCACGTGCACATTGTGCTTGTGGAGGGTAAGTTTAGTTAGCACTTAAGAGGTAGGAAAGGGATGAACGAGAGTAGGTGGACAGCTTTATTATAGATAGTAAAAAAAATAAGACACTGCTAAGTTGTACCATGCCATTGTTCATGTTTGAAGTAACTAGCTATGTCTACTTATGGGATATGGCATTGTCTACGTTTAAATGGCTGTTTATTGTGCAGCCTAGGGGGGCAGGAGAGAACAGTGGCTGAGTGTGGGCCGGTCACTTTGGAGGTCAGCTGAGACAGTCGTGTGGTACTCACGCACTCAGCATTTCTGGTCATCCATGGAGCGGGCCCTGCTGCTATGTGGCTGTGCCTGACCTGTCTCCTTTCTTTTCACAGGCGGTGATGGTGCCTCAAGGTGGCGGACAGCTGTGGGTCTTTGGAGGGGAGTTTGCCTCTCCCAACGGAGAGCAGTTCTACCACTACAAAGATCTCTGGGTACTGCATTTGGCCACCAAGACCTGGGAACAAGTCAAGTAAGAAGCCGGATGAGAAACTGAGCTCCAGGCATGGCTCCTCTGAGCCTGAGTGCTGAGCCCAAGTGCTGGGAGCAGACCTCAGAATACCAGGGCGGGGAGGATCCTGGGCCACGGTCCGGGAGCCCAGTCTCGCTGGGACCTGGGAGACCACGTTTTCTCTGGACCCTTCACAGGGAAGCCTGGCCCAGGTGTGGAGGGCACCAGCTGCCTGGCTTTGGTGACAGCACTGCCAGGATTGGCTGGGCCAGCTGTGCCTTGGGCTTGTTCTCCAGGTTCCTACTGTCATCTGCCACCAGCCTCTCGCTGGCCGTGTTACTGTCCTCCTCCTGTGGCCTTCATGTACACCCTTGGAGGCAGATGTAGGTACCCTGCTTGCTGGAAGGGGAGCTGATCCCCATCCATACGTGGCGTTTACGGAAAGGGCGTGCCCTTTCTGTGTGGAGTTGGCCAGAGGCAGGTAGGACGTTGATATTTCTCTTCAGTGAACCCGCTCTGCCTCTGTTCGTTTCCCCTTGGTTGGGAATGTTGCTGCCGGGGTTTCTGATGCACGTTTACCACAGGTGTCTGCCGTTAGTCCGGAGCTGCGTGTCTGTCTCTGTGTAGAGTAAGACGGTGTGTTTGCTTATCAGTTTTTGAAGAGAAGAAGCCTGGTGAAATGCCAGACCGAAGTAGAGTTGTTAGTGTCTCTCTAGGTGTGGCTTGGCCTGATTGCCATGGCTGCGACCCACCCTTACGGGCACCATATCCTGCCATTAAAGTGGCAGAGCAGAAGTCCCTTTCCCGGGAGGGAGGCCGCTGCACACAGGCCTTCTCCGCATCTGGGGCTTTGGCTGGAGGACGGGGTGCTCGCTGGAGCCCCAGCTTTGTTATGTCACGGTGAGCCTTGTTGGGGTGTTGGGGCCTGTTCTGCTGACTCCACTGCTGTGCCTGGCTCGAGGCCGGGAGTGTTAACCAGTCGGACGAAGAGTCCACGTTGCACAGAGGGTGCAGGTAGATGCGCTGCCCTGGGCCCACGTGCTGGAGGAGAGCGTGACCGTAGCCTTGCAGCAGGACCCGGAAGGTGCTGTGGTGTGGGTGGGTTACTGTGTCCCCTGGCTTTCCAGTCCCCTTTCTCGTGCTGGCTTTGTAAAAGGTTCATAATTTTAGTAGGCACAGCAATCAGGAAATGACTTTGATGCTGAAAATGGGTTTGTGTGTCTTGAAACTCATGTACTTGAAGTATTTGCACTCAGCAGATAGTTGTCGTCTCTTGCTTTTTGTAACTGTTCCTTTCACAGTCCACTTGGGACTGATTTGCTTGTTCACATTTGGCAAATCGTTTTGTGTTTGTGTGTGTGCGCGCGTGTGCGCACTTGCGTGTGTGTGTGTGTGTGTGTGTGTGTGTGAGTGAAGAAGTATTGCTCTGTCTCCTAGGCTGGAGTGCAGTGGTGTGATCTTGGCTCACTGCAACCTCTGCCTCCTGGGTTCAAGCAATTCTTCTACCTCAGCCTCCCAGGTAGCTGGGAGTACAGGCAAACACCACCAGGCCAGCTAATATTTTTTTGTATTTTTTTTACTGGAGATGGGGTTTCACCATATTTGGCCAGGCTAATCTTGAACTCCTGACCTTGTGATCCGTCCACTTCAGCCTCCCAAAGTACCGGGATTATAGGCGTGAGCCACCACTCCCAGCCTGATTAATTTTTGTAAATAGCATTTTAAATAGCATTTCCAAGGGAGATATGGGGTACACGGTGGGTGCCTGGTCACTTTGGGAGTGGCCCTGGCTCCTGTCTTGGGCAGGTAGCCGCGGGTGGGAGCCCCTACCCTCGTGTGCAGCTCCAGCTGCATCCCACACTGTTGGCTTGGGCGCAACACAGGACATCCAGGCAGCTGCCCGGGGTCAGGATTATCTGATAAACAGATATCTTGTTACTTGAATGCTTGCTTGTTGTAATTAGAACAATTAAAACAGATTTGTTTTAATTACAGGGGAATTATGTCCTTCACTGTCTTCTTTTTGCCAGAATCTTTGTTTGTGGAGGTAACTGTCTCTGGTGATGATTTCTGGTTCTGCTGGGCCTAAGTAGTCATTAGCAAGGGAGACCTGTGGGGGTGATGAACAGAGACCTGGCAAAGCATTGCTTTGAGATGTTTGCCTTGGCAGCCATGGTGTGACTGGTGGGTCCGCAGGTCACCCTTGGTCCTGGAGGGGCGTGTGAAGTGTGAGTCTGATGAGGAGACACAGCCTGAGTACAGATTTGGAGGTCAGGAAATTGAGGCTGTGCCCCTAAATTAATTAATCCCCCCCTCCTCCTTCCTTCTCTTCCTCTCTCTCTCTTTTTCTTTCCTTTTCTTTCTCTTTCTTTTTTTTTACTTTTGTTATTTATTTAATAGAGACTGGGTTTCACCCTGTTGACCAGGCTAGTCTCAAACTCCTGACCTCAGGTGATCTGACCACCTCGGCCTCCCAAATTGCTCAGATTTCAGGTTCGAGCCACTGCACCCGGCCTCTTTCTTTTTCTTTCTGGCCTTTCTTGTCTCTGTCTCCTTTCTCTCCTTTTTTTTTTTTTTTTTTGTCTGTCTCTCCTTCCTTCTTCAAGAGACAGAGTTTTACTGTTGCCCTGGCTGGAGTACAGTGGTGTGATCACACCTTAATGCAGGCTCAGACTCCTGGTCTCAAGTGGTCTTCCTCCCTGAGCTTCCCGGGTAGCCGGGATTACAGGTGTTGCACCACTGCGCCTGACTAAATTTTTTTTTAAGAGATGGAGTCTTGCTCTGTCCCCCAGGATGGAGTACAGTGGCACGATCTTGGGTCACTGCAACCTCTGCCTCCTGGGTTCAAGCAGTTCTCCTGCCTCAGTCTCCCAAGTGGCTGGGATTACAGGCACATGCCACCACGCCCGTCTCATTTTTGTATTTTTAGTAGAGATGGGGTTTCACCATGTTGACCAGACTGGTCTTGTACTGCTGACCTCGTGATCTGCCTGCCTCTGCCTCCCAAGGTGCTGAGATTAGAGGTGTGAGCCACTGTGTCCGGCTTAAAAAATTTTTTCTTTCTTTTTTTAGAGATGGGGTCTTGTTATATTGCCCAGGCTGGTCTTGAACTCTTGGCCTCAAGTGATTGTTCCACTTCAACCTTTAGAGTAGCTGGGATTATAGGCGTGAGCCTCTCTGCCGGGCTGAGCAGCTTCATTTCTGTATGTCTACTGTTCAGCAGGATTTGGTTACTGCTGCTTCACGTGTCTGTGATTGGGAGACGACTTACCTTGAGCCTGGTTCGGTTGTGAAGGCCCTGATGAGACTCACAATGGTAACAAATGGTCTGCGGGAGATGATGTTGGACAGCAGATATCCAGGTCCCTTTCCACTTTGTCTCCCATCATGTAGTCAGATCTGGGCGCTGAGCGCTTGCCCTCATTAACACCAGGTATCTTGACTGTCCTCATGGCCTCAACCTGCCCTCTTCCACCCTGTCCCAATGTTGTCTTGAAGACCTTCAATGTGAATGACCCCCTTCTATTGTGTACCAGCTCCAAGCACATCTTAGCTAAGGTTTCCTGAGCAAGACATTCAGCAGAAGCCAGAATAGATGAATGGATTTGCCCATATAAAACAGGAAGGTCTTTGTGTGGAAAAGGACGCCACAGGGAAAGTTAAAAATAGTGACCGGTGGGGAGAAAGCACCTGCAACATCAAGCAGAGCTCACATCAGGGAAGGTGGTGCCCTGTGAAGCAGAGCAGCAGGCTGGGCAGAGGGCATCACGAGGCAGGCCATGTTTGTACATAGTTTGTACAAAAAACATGTACAAAAGTATTTCCAAAAAACAGGATGCAGAACAACATATGCTTGGAAAAAAGCCTGCGTGTGTGCACATGTGTGATTATATGCATGTGTGCGAGTGTGTGTATGCATGGTTGTGTGTGCATGTATGTGTGCATGCATATGTGGCGTATGTGTGCTGGCACACCTGTGCTTGTGTGATTGTGCATGCATGTGTGTGTGCATACATGATCGCATGTATGTGTATGTGTGAGCATGTCTGTGCATGCACCTGCATATGTGTGTGTGCACCTGCAAGTACACACCTAGAGAACCCAGTTACGTGCACACTGTATGTGCACATGAGGAGATTGCTATCCTTTCTGAGGTTTCTTATGATTTATTGATCTTTTCTTGGTGCCATTTTTTAATGCTATTTTAATTACTGTAGCTTTATGGTATTTTTTGATAGCTTGGAAGATTTTTCTCATTTAAAGTCTTTGCTTTTTATTTCATGAGCTTTACCATCAGTTTTTCAAATTCTTGTTTTTCTCTGAGACAGAGTCTAGCTCTGTCAACCAGGCTGCAGTGCCATGGTGCAGTCTTGGCTCACTATAACCTCTGCCTTGCTCGTTGAAGAGATTCTCCTGCCTCAGCCTCCCGAATAACTGTGATTACAGGTGCCTGCAACTATGCCTGGCTAATTTTTGTATTTTTAGTAGATTCAGAGTTTCACCATGTTTGTCAGGTTGTTCTCCAACTCTTAACCTCGTTACGCACCCGCCTCGGCCTTCCCGAAGTATTGGGATTACCGATGCCCGCCACCATGCCTGGCTAACTTTTGTATTTTTAGTAGAAACAGGTTTGCCATGTTGGCCAGGCTAGTCTTGAACTTCTGACGTCAGGTGATCTGCCCACCTCGACCTCCCAGTTGCTGCGATTACACGTATGAGCCACCGTGCCCGGCCCTCAAATTCTGATTTTGAAAGTCCAGCAGAGTTTCAGTGGGATTGCGCATTTGCTGATAAACTGCATTTACGGAGTGACACCATCATAATCCACAGTCGTTCCCCTCGGGAACACTGTACATCTCTCCATTTAGTTGAGCTTATTCCTTTATTTAAAAATTTAAACCTGGACTGCGGTGGTGAGAGTGTCAAATCGTAACCACGAAACACCCTGGGAAGTTAGGTTTATTTATTTATTTTTATTTCTTTAGTCAACTTTAAAATGCCCCAAAGTAAAATTGCAGAGTCGAAACCAGGTGCAGTGGCTCATGCCTGTAATCCCAGCATTTTAGGAGGCTGAGTTTGGAGCATCACTTTAGCCCGGGAGTTTGAGACCAGCCTGGACGACATAGTAAGACCCCATCTTTAGCAAAGAAATTATCTAGGTATGCTGGTACATGTGTAGACACAGCTACTTGGGAGGCTGGGGTGGGAGGATCACTTGAGCTGAGAAGTTGAGGGTGGCAGTGAGCTGTGATTGCATCACTGCACTGCAGTCTGGGCTACAGTGAGACCCCATGACTTAAACAACAAAATCAGAGTGCAAGGCATACACATTTATAAAGCCTTTGACCTCGTGTATAATGGTTCTCCTAAAAGCCTCAAGTCAGGGCTTCTGGTGGCTTGTGGAGGGCTGACTCTTAGCTGATGCCTGTGCGGGACACTCCTGTGTTGGGATTTTCCTCAAGTGTTCTCTGTGCTCACCTTCGCTTCATCACTGGCAGTCACTGGACCACAGCTTTAGCGCCTTGCAGAATGAGTCTCGCCTGCCCTGATGGGAAGGCCTTATGGGCGGCTTGTCTAGACGGGCCATGTTTTGATTCTGGGCTTAGAGAACAGTAGGGGGTTTTCCTGGCACAGTGGCCAGCAGAGCCGTCCACTGGCAGAGGAGAGGACCTTTTGTGGTGGCTTTCAAACCTTCATACTCCACATAGCCCCTAGGGAGCCCAGGAGAATGCTCCTTCCTGCCTGCCCACCGCAGGCCTAAGTCCATTCAGAGCAGGTTTGAGGTGAGGTTGAGGAATGTGTGTTTTAACCTAACTTCTCCTTGCGCCCTCTCCACGATGCCAGTCCTGATGGCTCTGCACTGTAGGCGGAGTCCTGTTATGATTGGTCAGCCTCAGGGACTGGTAGAAGGCATGCTTATTTTGAATACTTTTCAGCGGATGTGAAATTTTTTAGCTGCTGCTTATAAGAAGTAAGAATATTCATGTAAAATATGTCGTAGGGCCTTAACAATGAGAATAGTGTAGGTTTTGCTTTTGTAAGTTACTCAAGATTGCAGAATGGAAGCATTCTCTGGTTGTTTGGCGGGGCAGGCTCTGAGTGCTGTGCAGCCCGATGGATGGTCATGTCCTAGCGTGCAGGGGACTGCAGGTACAGGTGGCCTGTCGACTTTTCGAGCTGCGCTGCAGCGTGTGGGATCCTGGTGCAGTGCTGCCTCTGCCTCTCATTGGGCTTGGTGGTTCATGCACTACGTGGCCACTGCTGAGAGAGGACTACTTTGGCTGTTTTTGCCTTTTAGATTAAAAAAAAGGGAAAGGTCAGGAGATTCAGCCACAATGAAAACTTGTCTTTTGCCCTTTCTGGGGAAGATTGCTTTGGCAGGCCCTGTGCAGAGTATGAGGGAATCCCCATGGGGTGGGCTTAGGTCTTTTCAGAATTCCGGGAACAGTTCATCAGGAAACTGAATAGAAGTTGCTACCATGATCCAATTCTGCACTGTGCATGCTTTTTTTTTAGTGAATATTTTTGACTCCTGTGGAGCAAGTTAGTTTTTCAGCTGAGGGAACTGAAGTCCGTAGGAATTAAATATTGGTAAAGGTGCATGGAGTCTGAATTCAGTATCTGGAGTAGCCTATTCCTTGGCTTTTAAGATTTGTCTTGTAGGAAGGCAGAATAGAGTCCCTCCTGTTGTCATTTTTAACAGTGATGCGTGTTTTGGAATGCTATCTGATTTGAGTTGGGTTAACGTGTAGTAGTGGTCCCCAACCTTTTTGGCACCAGGGGATAGTTTCATGGAGGACAGTTTTTCCACCGATGGTGGGGTTGGGGGATAGCTTCAGGACGAAACTGTTCAACCTCAGATCATCAGGCGTTAGATTCTCCTAAGGAGCACACTGCCTAGATCCTGCAACCCAAGTCCATTGCATGTGCAGTTCACAATAGAGTTCAAGCTCCTGTGAGAATCCCATGCTGCTGCTGGTTTGACAGGAGGTGGAGCTCAGCTGGTGATGCAGCCGGGTTCCTGACGGGCGCATGGCCCTCCGCCCACGTCAGCACTTGTTGGGCGCTGTCTCCTGCGTTTTGGTTGGTTTGTGGCTGTTTTTGTAGCACATAGGATGACGTGGATATTTTTAACAGCCTCATCCTCTTTTCCATTCTAGCAACAGTCAGGGTGACATGTGGATACTTTATAAGTCTCATCCTCTTCATTCTAGCAACAGACAAGATGACATGCGGTTACTTTTTAACAGCCTATCATCCTCTTTTCCATTCTAGCAACGGATAGGAATACCTACCTCATAATGGTTTGAAAATGAGGGAGAATAGTAATGGCGACGTCAAGATGAAAACTCAGGCATGTGAGAGTCACCGCCTCGTTGGACGGCTGCATGTGGCCAGCGCTTGCAGCTATTTTGGGGTCTCTTCAGTCTCGACCTTGAGTGGGAGGTGCCTGCAGAGCTGCCCCATTCTGACTTTGCAACAAAAATCTATGTACTGTTTCTTATTTTTATTTCTGTACTTTTTTTTGTTTTGTTTTTTTGAGACGGGGTTTCACTCATGTTACCCAGGCTAGAGTGCAATGGCGCGATCTGGGCTCACCGCAACCTCCGCCTCCTGGGTTCAGACAATTCTCCTGCCTCAGCGTCCTGAGTAGCTGGGATTACAGGCACGCACCACCATGCCTAGCTGAATTTTTGTATTTTTTTTAATAGAGACGGGGTTTCACCATGTTGACCAGGGTGGTCTCGATCTCTTGACCTCGTGATCCACCTGCCTCGGCCTCCCAAAGTGCTGGGATTACAGGCTTGAGCCAACACGCCCGGCCTGTACGTTTGTTTTAAAGGCGCGTGTGCTCATGTGAGTTTGAAGGGAGATAGATGCAAAGGAAGGAGTTGTGTTCAGGGCAGTGGTGTGGGGAGGGCTGGGGAGGGGGGGGTGGAAGACTCCCCTTTTCCCTCCCACGTGAACAGATGCTGGTGACGTAAGGTCTGTCTGGCTATTGGTAAGTGACTAGAAACTGAAACACTAAAAAGGCCAGCATCTAGTGTTTGCAGAGGGTTTTCCTTTGATAAAGGTGTATCATAGTGGAGATGGGTCACAGCTGGGGGTGCAGGCAGCTCCCAGGAAGGCAGGAGCCACCCCTCCCCCCTCCACCCCCACTATGGTCCAGTCAGGCCTGGGCCCTCCTAGCATCAGGCTCTGGAGCAGGAGGGGAGGTGGCTGCCCCTGGGAGCCCCTCAAAGTAGGGTTTCCCCTCTCCCCGCCCCCCCGACCTGACCACCTCCTGTTGTGCTGCCCAGCCTAGGGCCTCTGGGATAGGGAGGAGAGAAAGAGTGGGGGCTCCCCCTCGGGCCGCATGTGTGTCTGGTCGGTGCGCTGGAGTTCTCGTTTCCCTCCTCCATCTTGGTGGGCCTGCCCTGCCTGCTGAGCTTACTGGCTTAAACACTCACAGCCTGGTTAGATCCGTCTGCCACACGTGACAGCAAGCGCTTCTCTAGGCACTGGCCACCTTCTCTCCCTGCCCCTGCAGGAGTTGCAGGGGGTGGGGGGAGATTGGTCTCTCTCCATTGGTTTCTGAGCTGGTGCCGTCCGAGGGATCGCCTGTGTCTCACAGATGGAGGCCAGGCCACTTCAGGACCGTGCCGGATAGGTGTTTCATAACAGCTTTTTCTGAGATGTGATTCATATACCATCAAATCACCCTTTAAAAAGTATAATTCAGTGGTTTTTAGCATATTCACGGAATTGTGCAACCAACACAGTAATTTAAATTTAGTGCATTTTCATCCCCCAAAAAGAAACCCCATCTCCCCTGGCAGTCACCCCACCTTCCTCCGTCGCTGGTCCCTGCTGCCTGCGTCTGTGGATCTGCCTATTCCGGGTATTTCATAAAAGTGGAATCAAACTATGTGGCCTCTGTCACGGGCTCTTCTTTCTGTGTGGTGCTGTCAGGACACGTCCTGCTGTCCTGGGCATCAGCGCTTCACTCCTGTGGCCGGATGGCGTGCTGGCGGCGTGGATGGCGTGCTGGCGGCGTGGATGGCGTGCTGGCGGCGTGGATGGCGTGCTGGCGGCGTGGATGGCGTGCTGGCGGCGTGGATGGCTGGTGTCATTGGCAGCGGGCCGGCGGTGTGGACAGCGTGCTGGTGTGTGGATGGTGCGCTGGTGTGTGGATGGGCCGTGTTTTGTTTATCTGCTCTCTGTTGGGCACTTGGATTGTTTCAGCTTTTCTGCTATTGCAGGTGATGCTGCAGTGAACATTCATGGACAGTGCATACATCTTTCTATGCATTGGAGCACGTGGGAGATGATTGATACTGTTTGGTTGCGTGAAGATATGGGGTGTGTGTGTGTGTGTGTGTGTGCGTGCGCGCGTGCATGTGCACATGTGTGTGCACGATGTTTCCTCCTGATGTGAGGAAGGGGTTATCATTCAGTGGTCAGCTAAAGCTGCATCTGAGTGAAAGTGAGTTTCCTGGAGAACGCACCTTATCAGGATGATTCTGTTACTTTATGATTCTGTGATGAAGGACAGCAACGAGTTAGATGCAGTCAAGCAGACAGTGCCTTACAGTGGCTGGCCTCTTGAGAGTCTCGGGCATGAAGTACAGGTCGCCATGGGAATGGACACACCTTGCTCTGCCCTGTAGGCATGAGTGTGGGTGGGTTGGGTTACATGTTCTGAGGCTCTCTGACTCCACAGAAATGTGGGTTCTATGGACAGCAAATAGCAGTAGCTCCTGAAGACAGAACCTTCCCTGCTGGAAAGCCAGGGTATGTGTGTATTCCCGGTTGTGCGCTTTGCACAACAGGGAATGATGATCGTTGGAATCTGTGGTAGGACTGAGGTGGAACTCAGGTATACGTAAAGAGAGACTGATTTGTAGAGAAACCAGGAGGTGAGCCGGAGTGTAGTGGTGTGATCTTGGCTCACTGCAACCTGACTCCTGAGTTCAAGTGATTCTCCTGACTCAGCCTCCTGAGTAGCTGGGATTACAGGTGCCTACTACCACTCCCAGCTAATTTTTGTATTTGACGGGTTTCACCATGTTGGCCAGGCTGGTCTCAAACTCCTGATCCACCTGCTTCACCCTCCCAAAGTGCTGGGATTATAGGTGTAAGCCACCATGCCCTGCTGATTGTCTTATCTGTAAAGTGAGGACAAATGGACATAAGAGTACTGTACGTAGCATAGAATAAACACTCCACAAATGGTGGTTTACTGTGAATGGTAATCATTGAGACAAGGGTATGGTTTATAGGCTGCCTGAGTTCCGGAGATGGCTGCTAATCATGCCACACGCCGTGATTAAGTGTCCTGTTTTTACTCCGCCACCATTTGTTATTTGATGGACTTGATCCTCGGAGGAGCAGGGCGGAATTCCAAAGGCATGTGTTTGAAATGAAAGGGGAGGTGCATGCACACGGTTCTCCTAGGGCTGTTCTGTAACCACGGTTGAGAGACAGGGCTCCTCTAGTCTGAGGATGACCCACTTAGGTGGAGTTCCCTGTTGGCTCAGCCCCTGTGACCTGGACCTTCAGGGGTATGGTAGGAATTGCTCCTTCACTCAGCAGATGTCTGAAGGCCACAGGTGTGGCAGGTCCTGCAGTGGCACATTTTCATGATATTCCTGTCCACAACAGACTGCGCATGCATTGGTGGTTCCCTAGGATGATCATACTGTTTTTACCTCCCTTTTTTGTGTTGAGACAAATAATTGCCATCCTGTTAGGGTGGCCTAGAGTGTCTGGGACATGCAGTCGAGGTTTGTAGCCGAGAAGCAGTGGGTTCTCCCGACAGCCCAGGTATGTGGCGGGCTGTGCCTTCCAGGAGCGTGTGAGTGCACTCTGACAGCACAGTCTTGACAGCCCAGTGACAGAGTTGCCTGACAATATGTTGTTTCTCAGAACCTGTCTGTCATTAAGCAGTGTGAGACTGTATGTTGTAGAATTTTGTAAGGTATAGACTTCAGAATTGTTCCGAGAAGTATTTGCACGTGGAGTGCTTACCTCTGATTGGACCCTAGACTTGTGGAGTCATCTGGTGTGTATCCGTTTTCTGTTAGTATCATGGCCCAGCCCATTGGAGGGGCCTGGTGGGGACACTGCCTGGCAGCGTGCCCCCTTTGGCGCTCTGTTGTGTGCAGCTTCTGAGCCTCGAGGCAACCACCCCCACGATGTCCCACCATATTCTGTAATGTCCATAGACTTCTGGCTGAGGAGGACATGTGAATGTTTTAAGACTCCATATTTAGGCATGACAGCAGTTGCAAAGCCTGTTGGGGATTCAAATATAAATGGACTTCTTGAAGTAACTTTATTTTTCTAAAGAGGGATGTGGAGTATTTTTATAGAAATTTTTTCCCTTTTTAGGTACAAAACACTGTGATAGTTGGCTACTGCCACAGAAAGTTAATTGAGTCCTTTGTGTCAGCCAGAGGATGAGACTCTGGTGGGATTCCCATGCAGGCAGTGGAAGGAGGCCCTGCCCCAGCGCCAATAGGGCAGCTGAGGGGCACCCCTCAGCCCCAGGCCTTGTGTTCTGTTGCTGGACGGGGATGGCAGTGACAGCACTCAGTTCTTTTTTTGAAGCAGACTTGGATGCAAACACAGTGGTTTAGTTTTGAATGAAGGTCTGATCCTGAGATTGTTCTTAAAAAGTAATCCATCAGGAAATGGATCAGCAAGAAGGGAGTTCATTTCTTGCTCCGTGTGTGGGGTTTTCTTCTCAATCGATGGTCTCGCCTGCGGTGTGTCCGTTGTATGGCTGTCCCGTGGGGCACCCAGTCAGGAGGGGATGGAGCGGCCGTGGAGTCTGGAACTGTGAAGTGAGGCCAACTTGCAGGACTCCATAGAGACTTAGTGAGCTGAGGTCCTGCTACGCATCAGTATGTGAGGAGGCCGCCCCACAGGCTCATGCCAGCTCCAGGTTGGATTAGTAAAACTGGTGTCTAGAAAAAGGGACTGCTTGCTTCTGGTTGACTTTCCGTGGATGGGTGTGGTGGTCATTCTGAGTGCCATATTAAAAGGAATGCTGCGGACGGAGGGTGCTGGAGGAGAGGAGCCAGTGGGAACCTGTGTGTGAACAGGGAGAACGGAATTTGCTGCAGCCCCTAGGAGTCAACCTGGTGATTCGGTGAATGATCCCTCGGAACTTTGTAAACTTGGAATAGATCACTCAAGCTTCCTTTTAGCTTTTAGAGTCCATGTCCTGATGTGTTTTTAGGGTACTTGCCTCTTTGTAGGCTTTTACGGAAAACGCTGTAAGTGGGTTTGGGGGATTGCTGTGTAATATGCAGAAAAATAAATGGAGGAAGAATGCATTGTGTAAATAGGCACCGGCTTGTGTGATGAAAGCTGCACCTATCCTTTGCAGCCCAGAGTGACTATGACCTGTGTGGAGAGGTTGGAGGGCCGGGCAGAGGGCGTGTGTGAAAGCTGTGGAGAATCCTAGGGAGTGGATTCCTAAGAAGGCGAGGTGGGTCCTCAGCGAGGATCCCAGGGAGTGGATTCCCAAGCAGGAGGTGAGGCGAGTCATCAGGATCCCAGGGAATGGCTGCAGCGCCCCTGCCCACCGACCCTACTTAAGGCCCTGCCCTGGTACCTGTGGCTCTAGGAGATTTCCTCGGTAGTCCCAGCACACGCACCTGTTGAGGCCCATATTGTAGCCCACAACCTTCCCTGTGTGCCCAGCCTTCTCTGTACCTGGGCGCCCTGCACATCCGTGGCCTGTGTAAGCACCTCTGCAAGCTTTCTGAGCGCTTGCTGCTCCAGTGCCTCCTCCCCACCCCATTCTGTTCCGTTGTTCCTCCCTCTGGTTGTGAAAGTCACGGCTGCTCACTGGAGGACTGCTGGGAGATGCGGGAAAGAATCAAGACCAGAAAACCACTGAGTACCCCCAGATAGAATCAGGAATAGGATTGGCTTTGCACCCTGCCTTTTCACTTAGTTTTTTTGAGCATTCTTCCATGATACGCAGTATTTTAAAGAATGTTTCTTTTTTTTTTAAGTAAACTGCTCTGAGCTAAAAGAATGTTTCTTAAACATCTTTGTCAAGTTGATAAAATGAAACGCTATCTGCTTTATTTGAAATTCTTTGATTTCTAGGGAGGTCGATTATAGTTTTGTTTTCATTATTTGTATATTTTTAAGGTTTTAAATTTGCTTTTTGTATTGCTGTATATTTTTATATCGGTGTTATTGAGGCATAATTATAATGAAATTCAGTAACATGCATGCCTTTTAGGTATAGAGTTAGATGAGTGTTAGGAAATATGCACACCCATGTCATCACCACCACAGTCGAGACGTAGGCCTTCTTGTCACCTCAGAGAGCGCCCTCTTACCCTGTGTAGTTGGTCCCCTCCCAGCACCTACCCCGGAAGGCCGCTGTGGGCCATGGTGGCATCTCGCGTTTCTGACGCTTGTGTGCATGGAGTCCAGCAGAACCTGCTTTTGTTCAGCGAGGTGATTGCTGTGTGCGTCAGTAAATGATTCCCTTTTGTTTCTGAGAAGTCCTCCCCAGTGTGGGCAGCAGCACACGCTGTTCATTCACCCACTGAAGGACAGCTCGGCTGCTGGGGTGATAGCAGAGAGCATCTGTGAACATGTGCATGTCAGTCGTGTGCGGACCACTGTTTTCCTTTCTCTTGAGTAAACGTTTAATGTCATATTGCTAAGCTGTGCACCAAGTATGTTTCACATTACAGAAGCAGTCACTGTGGCTTCACTGTCTTGCATTCTCACCGGTGCCGTGGGTCCAGCCGCCCTGCGGCCTCCTCAGCACTTGATGTTGTCTTGATTTCGGGTGCCCAGCCATGTGTGGTAGGAGGTCACAGTGGATTTGGCACGTGTTTCCCTGACCACTTGTGATGGTGGCCATCTTTTCCTGTTTTCATTGGCCATTTTCCGTCTTTTTTCCTCCATTTTTATGTCATATGAACTTTCTGATCAAATCTTTTGTTTGTGTTTTTATTGGGTCATTTATCTTACTATTATAAGGTACAGTTCTGGACCGGGCACAATGACTCATGCCTGTAATCCCAGCACTTTGGGAGGCTGAAGCGGGCAGATCACTTGAGGTCAGGAGTTGAAGACCAACCTGGGTAACATGGCGAAACCCCATCTCTTCTTAAAAAAAAAAAAAAAAA
>NW_016107474.1:5287774-5293883 GCF_001604975.1 Cebus imitator | reverse complement strand
AAAAAAAAAAAAAAAAAAAAAAAAAAAAAAAAAAAAAAAAAAAAAAAAAAAAAAAAAAAAAAAATGGAATTCTGTATGTATTCTGGATTCAAATCATTTGTTAGTCATGTGTTTCAAAATATTTCTCCCAGTCTGTCTTTTGCCTTTTTTTGAGGCTTTGTATTTTGATGGAGTCTAGTTTATAATGTTCTCCCTAAGAAATCTTTATGCACTCCAAGGTCATGGAGATTTTCCCAGTTTTATTGCTGAAGTTTATAGTAGCTAGCTAGGGTCTTATTGCATGGTTTTGATAGCTCATGGTATTTAATTCATGAGCAGTAAGTGCTCCCAAAACAGAAAACAGTGAGAAATTGGGTTTTGTTGTCATTTTTAGAGGAACCAGCAATTAAGCAAGTTCATAGTGTTTGTTTCTTTCGTTTTAGATCAACAGGGGGTCCTTCAGGTCGGAGTGGACATCGGATGGTGGCCTGGAAGAGACAGTTGATCCTTTTTGGTGGCTTCCATGAAAGTACACGGTTGGTACCAAGAATGGAAAAATCTTTCTTTCCTGAAGCATTAAGGGGTGGACTTTTTACGGGAAGAACATTCTGAATACACAAGAAAGATGTGCCCATTCTCCTACATCCAGCTTCACCAGACCTTGGTGTGGGTAGCCCCACAGGGCCTTGACTCTGAAGGGTCACACACCTGGTCTTGAACTGGCTTCATGCTGTGTTCGTATTGAAATTCTTAACCTTGTTGAACAGGGACCCTACATTTTAGTTTTACACCAGGCCCTGCAAATGATGTGGCTAGTTGTATCTAAAATGGGGTTTTGGCTAGGCACAGTGGCTCACACCTATAATCCCAGCACTTTGGGAAGGTGAGGCAGGTGAATCACTTGAGGTCAGGAGTTTAAAACCAGCCTGGCCAACGTAGTGAACCCTTTCTGTACTAAAAATAGAAAAATTAACTAGGCATGGTGGCAGGCGCCTGTAATCCAGCTATTCAGGAATCTGAGACAGGAGAATCGCTCAAACCCAGGAGCTAGAGGTTGCAGTGAGTTGAGATCCTGCCACTGCACTGCAGCCTGGGTGACAGAGTGAGACTTTGTTTGAATGAATGAATGAATGAATAAATGGGATTCTAAAACCTTACCTGAGTTCAGAATACTTTGGAGTACTGGTTAGAGTGCTGATTGCAGCTCTGACTCAGAGGGCTGGAGTGAGGCCCAAGAATCTGCATTTTAACAAGCTCCCAGGTGATGCTGATGTTGCTGGCTAGTGGACCTCACTTTGAGAGCCATTGGCCTGTAATAACTTAAAAACACTCCGGTCCGGGAAAGCAGCAATAGCATATCTTCCACAGTGATACCTTAAGAGGAAGCCAGTAGTTCTCTGTTGATGTCACGTGGATGTTTGTGCAGCCGGCATGGCTGCCCAGGGTGAGCCGCAGGCGCTCTGATTGTTGTAGGCCTGTCGTCTGCTCGTGTATGTTCTTGAGCTTCCTTAGTTCAGTCCAGAAAAGGACTGGGGGGGGAAAAAAAAAAAAAAAAGCTGGTGATCCCTGTTTGTGTCACAAGCGCAGTAGCATTCTGGGTAAGGTGAAGACCATCTTTTTTGAAGGACTTTATGCTGGCCTCCTGCGGTGTGAGAGACAATGGCTGTCTTTATCTCTGGGGCTTCATTAGAAGCTCTCTTTCTCTACTGGTCCCTTTGGAAATAGCATCTCGATGGATGTGATGGCGCCAATCACACCTTTGTCACATTGCAAGTCCAGTTGCACGTTCTGGTGATTCTCTGCTGATTCTTGGTGCATCATGATAAGTCTCTTCAGCCATGTGGGAAAGCCTGTGTTGGGTGGGTTAGGAGGGGCAGGTGATACAATTTTTCAACTTCCCCCCATCATGGGCTGAGACATTGTGGTATGGATTGGGCTCAGTTAAGGTTTCAGAATTTTTTTTTTTTTTTTTTTTTTTTTTTTTTTTTTTTTTTTTTTTTTTTTTTTTTTTTTTTTTTTTTTTTTTTTTNTTTTTTTTTGAGATGGAGTTTCGGTCTTGTTGCCCAGGCTGGAGTGCAGTGTGCAATCTTGGCTCACTGCAACCTCCACTTCCCAGGTTCAGGCGATTCTCCTGTCTCGGCCTCCTGTGTAGCTGGGATTACAGGTGCCTGCCACCATGCCCAGGTAATTTTTGTGTTTTTAGTAGAGACTGGGTTTTTCACCATGTTGGTAAGGCAGTTCTCAAATGACTGACCTTAAGTGATGTGCCTACCTCAGCCTCCCAAAGTGCTGGGATTACAGGCGTGAGCCACCACGCCTGGCCAGGTTTCAGATTTTCTTTACAAATATATTCTCATTAATGTTGTGAATTGGGGGGAAAGGGGATCCAAATGCTTAAATACTTTATAAGGGGGGAAATTTTAAGAATGTAATTTGGATTAAAAGGTGTTGAAGGCTGGGCACAGTGGCTCCCGCCTGTAATCCCAGCACTTTGGGAGACTGAGGTGTGTGGATCACTTGAAGCCAGAAGTTTGAGACCAGCCTGGTGAAAACCTGTCTCTACTAAAAATACAAAAAAAAATTAGTCAGGTATGGCGGTGCATACCTGAAATCCCAGGTACTCAGGGAGGCTGAGGCAAGAGAATTGCTTGAACCTGGGAGGCAGAGGTTGAGGTGAGCGGAGATTGTGCTATTGCACCCTAGCCTGGGTGACAGAATGAGACTCTGACTCAAAAAAAAGTATCTTAGTGTGTTTTATGTGGCTGTAACAGAATACCTGCGAACAGGTAATTTTTAAAAAGAGGTTTCGCTTTATGCCAGCACACACTTGGGAAGTAATCCCTTGCTGCAAGAACGAATCCAGTGTTGTTGCAGCAGCGGCAGCTCATGCTATCGGAGAACTGCACCCAGCCGCTCACGAGGGGTCCGCGCCTGACCCACACACCTCTCCCAGGCCTCTTTCCCAACACTGCACTCTGGGGATCAGAGCATGAATTTGGGGGGGGACAAACTCAAACCATAACAAGGCATGGTTTTGTGTCCTCAAAGGAGTTACCTGGATGGGACAGTGCTATAATTTTGAATGGTTTGCAAATGTTTTTACACTCATTCTCTTCAAGAACAAGCTGTCACTAGCAGGTCATCATCTCACATTAAAGATGAGGAAGCTGCTGGGCTTCGTGGCTCAGCACCTTGGCCTCCCAGAGTGCTAGGATTTCAGCACTTGGGAGGCCAAGGCTGGTGGATCACCTGAGGTAAGGAGTTAAGACCAGCCTGACCAACTTTGCAAACCCCATCTCTACTAAAAAATAAAAAATTAGCCAGGCATGGTGGGCACCTGTAATCCCAGCGACTTTGGAGACTGAGGCAGGAGAGTCGCTTGAACCCAGGAGGCGGAGGTTGCAGTGAGCCGAGATGGTCCACTGCACTCCAGCCTGGGCAACAGAGAGAGACTCATGGAAGGGGGAAAAAAAGAAAAAAGATAAGGAAGCCGAAGTAAGTCCTAAGTTACTCAGCTCACTGTAGCCTCCACCTTCCAGGTTCAAACTGTGTGCCTCAGCCTCCCGCATAGCTGGGATTATAGGTGCTTGCCCCCATGCCTGGCTAGTTTTTTATATTTTTAGTAAAGACATGAGGTTTCTCTATATTGGCCATGCTGGTTTTGAACTCGTGACCTCAAGTGATCCACCTGCCTCAGAATCCCAAAGTGCTGGGATTACAGGCATAAGTCCAGCGCGTCCAGTATGTTTATCTGAAAACCAGGTGTGCGACTGGTGCTGGGTAGACACCTGTGACTTTTCCTGCCTCACACAAAACAGAACAAGGAGGAGAAAACCAGGTACTTCAGACTTGGGCTAGAGCTGCTCGTTCTTCCATGTTTTCTTTCCTTAAATCAGTTTGGCGCTCCTTTTTGAGTAGCCGGAGAGCAGCGTCTTACACTTTTACAATTATTTTGTCAAAGTCCAGCGTTAGAACAGGACATTCTGGGTATGCCACAGTCTCCCCATGCTTCCAGCAAAGCTGCCCCTTCCCTACGCGGCCCGATCTGCGTGCTGGGTCCGGCAGGTAGTGAGCAAGGCAGGAAATGTTAAGGGCATATCTGTTAACATGCCTTGTTGCCTTGCTGTGTTCTCAGGTGCAGAGGATTGGCTTCTGCGGTCTGCAGTTTTCTGAGAGCGCCTAGCCCCCTCGTTCACCCTCCATTCCACACGGCGTCCTACTGCGCTTCCTGCCAGGCTGCGCATCCCTCCCTTCTGATCGTTCAGTTAAATGTGTCGTTCACTGCTGCCCTTCAAGTTGCACACCTAGTAACCAGGCTTGTGTTAACTGTGTAAGGAAATACAGTATGGCTTTCAGATTAAATTCCTATGCCTCGCTCTTCTTCTGGCCGGAACCATGGAGGGTGTAGAAGAGAAGGTTCCTGCTGTGCCAGAAAGCCTTGAGAAACAGCGAAGGAATTTCGCAGAGCTGAAGATGAAGCGCCTGAGAAAGAAGTTTGCCCAAAAGATGTTTCGAAAGCCAAGGAGGAAGCTTACCTATGAGAAATCGAAGCACTGTCACAGGAATATAGGTAGATGTACAGAACTGAAAATCGAATGTGAGGATGGCAAGGAAAGCTGGCAACTTCTGTATACCTGCAGAACCCACACGTGTTTGTCCTCAGGACCAGAGGGCTCAGCGGTGTGAGACCACAGGCTGGAAAGGTGTTGCAGCTGCTTCTCCTTCCTCACATTTTCAGTGGAACCTTTGTAAAGCTCAGCAAAGCTTCCGTTTACAGGTTGAGGATTAGAGCCATATATTGCATGTGGGAACCCAAATCTGAAGTCAGTAGATGACTAACATTCAAACGTGGTTATGGCAAAATCAGTAAGAAGTGAATTGCTTTGACAGATAATGCTTTGATTGCTTGATCTCTTGGAAAATGTGGCATCATCTGCATGGAAGATCTGATTCATCGGATCTATACTGTTGGAAAATGCGTCAAAGAATCCAGTAACTTCCTGTGGCCCTTCCAATCATCTTCTCCATGAGGCGGAATGAAGGAAAAAAACCACCAATTTTGTAGGAGGTGGAGATGCTGGCAACAAGGAGGACCAGATCAACAGGCTTATTAGAAGAATGAACTAAGGTGTCTACCATGATTATTTTTCTAAGCTGCTCAGTTAATAAACAGTACCTGCTCTCAAATTGGGAAAAAAAAAAGTTCCTATGGGTTTGTGGGCCAGCATTATTTCTGATTTTCAAATGTAAACTCATGTGCTTGTGGTCCTTTCATGTAAATTCACACTTGAATTAAACAGGTGACTTGGTAAAAGTGTTGGGCTGCCTCCGGGTAGTTTGCGTCAAGATTGAAGTCAAGGAGATATGGCAGGTGTCTGTGGCTTGTTGCAGGGAAAACGCCCACATTTCTCTGTTGATATGTTGGTGTGAGAGCAGAGGAGAAAAATGGTCTGGGGTTTTTCCAAACAGTAGGAAATTTACCTTTAATTTAAATCAGGTTCAGTTTTTAATGTCGGGGCTTTTTCCAGTATTGCTGATCCTGACGGTGTTGCCTTGTTTTAACCAGGGATTACATCTATTACAACGACGTGTATGCCTTTAATCTGGACACCTTCATGTGGAGCAAGCTGTCCCCGGCTGGGACAGGGCCCACACCCAGATCAGGCTGCCAGATGTCCGTCACTCCTCAAGGCGGCATCGTCCTCTACGGGGGCTACTCGAAACAGGTAGGTGTGGCGTGAGGACATGGGCACTGCTTTCTGTGGCCTCCAGTTTCATCAGCGTGGAAACTTTCAAATAGGATGACTCATTGGTTTCATATCAGCAGTTCTCTTTGTCGAATTAGAAATGGAGAATGGTGTTCCTCTGTGAACTTGGTGAGACTGTTAGGGCCATATGTTCTCATCCACACTCCTCTCAGCAGTGCAGTGTGAACGACTCCACATTCCGAAGGTCTCCTTCCTGCCTCAGACACTCACTACTGCATAGTAGTCCCTGTGGAATGAAATTCTCCTCGCTCCTGTTCGTGGGCTTTTCTCTTTGGTCAGCTGGGAACAGTGCCGGCAGGAATGTTCCTGCACCCACCTGCTGGTGGGGCACGTGCTCCGCATGCATGCTGATGTCTCCTGCT
>NW_016107474.1:5283569-5287058 GCF_001604975.1 Cebus imitator | reverse complement strand
TTCTGCTCGTGGGGCGTGATTTTCCACATGCACACCGGGCATTCTGCTCGTGGGGTGTGATTTTCCACATGCACACCGGGCATTCTGCTCGTGGGGCATGATTTTCCACGTGCACACCAGGGCGTTCTGCTCGTGGGGTGTGATTTTCCACATGCACACCGGGGCATTCTGCTCGTGGGGCGTGATTTTCCACATGCACACTGGGCATTCTGCTCGTGGGGCGTGATTTTCCACGTGTACACCGGGGTGTTCTGCTCGTGGGGCGTGATTTTCCACGTGCACACCGGGGCGTTCTGCTCGTGGGGCGTGATTTTCCACGTGCACACCGGGCCTTTCTGCTCGTGGGGTGTGATTTTCCACATGCACACCGGGCCGTTCTGCTCGTGGGGCGTGATTTTCCACGTGCACACTGGGCCGTTCGTGGGGCGTGATTTTCCACGTGCACACTGGGCCGTTCGTGGGGCGTGATTTCCCACGTGCACACCGGGGCGTTCTGCTCGTGGGGCGTGATGTTCTGCAGGCACACCGGGCCATTCTGCTCGTGGGGTGTGTTTTCTGTAGAGGTGGCTGGCGCAGGCTCAGTCCTCGGCAGCCTAGTGTTCCTGTTGCTTCATTCCCATTTCACACCTCACCAACCTTTACATTTTTGTGAACCTGAGAGGCACAAAATGGTATCTCATTGTAGGGTTTTGAGAAATCCTTTATAATTTGAAAACTTTCAGACACAGCTAAGTTGAAAGAATTTTCCAGGGAAGACTTATGTACTCCTCCTAGGTCCTTCCGTTAAGATTTTGCTGTACTTGCTTCGTCACATGTCTGTTTACATAGCTGTACCCTTTGCCATCTCTCCGTTGTCTTTTTTGATGTATTTCACAGGGAAGTGCAGACATCCTGCCTGTAAATACTCCAGCATGCATATGATCAAGTTGAGGTCCAGGGTCATTTCTTAGGCATAACTTACCCCCAGCGAGGGCACACGCAGGCATAACTTACCCCCAGCGAGGGCACACGCTCTTGTTTTTTGTTTTTTTTTTTGAGATAGAGTCTTGTTCTGTTGCCCAGGCTGGAGTGCCGTGGGGCAATTTCGGCTCACTGCAGCCTCCACTTGGGTTCAGACGATTCTCCTGCTTCAGCCTCCTTAGTAGCGGAGACTACAGGCATGCGTCACCATGCCCAGGTAATTTTTTTTTTGGATTTTTCGTAGACATGGGGTTTCACCATGTTGGTCAGGCTGGTCTGGAACTCCTGACCTTGTGATCCACCTGCCTCTGCCTCCCAAAGTGCTCTGATTACAGGCGTGAGATACCGCGCCCGGCCCGAGGGCACACATTCTTACAAGTGTGCACACCGTGTGACCAACACCCTGGTCCTGCCCTGCCTTTACCACTTGGCTCCCCTGCCGTCACCCCCAGAGGTGAGGCTGCTCTGATTTTCCTACCGTATCAGATCTGCCTGTCCTGGAGCGTCTGCTAAACGCAGTCACCCAGATTTGAGCAAATCTCACTCACTGAGCTTTTCAGATTGACATATGCTGCCTGTTTTTGTTCATTGCTGCTTCGTGCTGAGAAGTGTTCCATGAGATGACGATCCCACAGTTTGTGGTTCTGTTTTTCGCTGATGGACACCTGGGCTGTTTCCATTCTTGGGAAGACACAGCCCTTGGATCAGCCGTGAATAAAGCTGCTATGGGCATGTCCATGTGAGTCTTTGTGTGGCTACATGTTGGTTTCTCTTGGGTAAATGGCTATCTACAGTGGAACTGCTGCACCCTAGGGTGGGTGTGGGTGTTATTTAACAAGGATTGCTCAGCTGTCTTCCCAAAGCAGTGGCCCGTTCCACTTGTGCTGGAAATGTCAGGGAGTTCTGGTCGTTTTGGTTCTTATCAGCCTGATGGCATCAGTCTTTGTTTTTAGCCATTCTGGTGGATGTGTGGTATCTTGTGGTTTTAATTCTCATTTCTCTGATGACTGCTGGTATTGAGCACTTTTTGTGAGCTTATTGGTCATATGTACATTGTCCCCGAAGTATGTGTTCACAGCGTCGGCTGTTTGTAATGGGTTGTATTTTTGTTAGTGAGTCGCAGAGGTTTGCATTCTGGAGCAGTCCCTTTCAGGTGTGTGTGTTACAATTACCCTCCCAGTAGTGGCCAGCCTGGCTGCCTTCTTAAGTGTTTGTTAATGAGTAAAAGCTTTGAGTTTTGATAAAACCTATTTTTTTATGTTTTTCTTTTATGATTGTTACTTTCTGTGATATAGGAAGTATCTGTGATACCTTGTTTATTTTCAGTAACAAAGATTTTCTTACATTTTTCTCTAAAAATTAGATGGTTTTACAATTAGTCCTGTGATCTGCCCTGAAATAACTCTCTAGAGTAGCATGAGGTGGGTGTTGAGGCTCATCCATTTCCCCCACATAGATACTGATCTATCTCAGCGTCATCTGTTGCAAAGGCTTTAGGCTGGGCGTGGCAGCTCACGTCTGTAATCACAGCACTTTGGGAGGCTGAAGCAGGTGGATCACTTGAGGTAAGGAGTTCGAGACCAGCTTTGCCAACATGGTGAAATCCTGTCTCTACTAAAAAATACAAAAATTAGCCGGGAGTTGTGGCACATGCCTGTAATCCCAGCTACTCGGGGGCTGAGGCAGGAGAATCGCTTGAATCCGGGAGGCAGAGGTTGCAGTGAGCCAAGATTGTGGCACTGCACTCCAGGCTGGGCAATAGAGCGAGACTCTGTCTCAAAAAAGAAAAAAAGGCATTTTATTCCCCATTGAATACCTTAGGAACCTTTGTTGGAAATCACGTGACTGCAGGAATATAGTTCTGTTCCTGGGCTCTGTTCTGATCCAGGTCAGTCCTGATGCCAGTATCTCACCAGCCTCGCTTTTACGCCTTGGTGGTAACTCCTGGAGTAGCAGTCATTCAACTGCTGCTTTTTAAAGTTGTTTTAACTGTTCTGGGTTCTTAACATTTCTCTATATGTTTTACTGTGAACTTGTAGATGTCTAACAAAAAAGGGCGAAAAACCTTTTCAGGAGCCTGCTGGAAATCATGATTAGAGTTGCTTTCAGTCTGTAGATGAATTTAGGGAGATTTGGTATCTTTGAGTCTTCCAATCCTTGAACAAGGATTATCTCTCTATTTTGGTTTTCTTTTTTTGAGACGGAGGCTCTCTCTGTCACCTAGGCTGGAGTGTAGTGGCGGCATCTCAGCTCACTGCAACCTCCGCCTCCCAGATTTAAGCCATTCTCTGCGTCAGCCTCCCCAGTAGCTGGGATTAAAGCGCCTGCCACCATGCCTGGCTAATTCTTTTGTATTTTTAGTAGAGATGAGGTTTCACCATCTTGGCCAGGCTGGTCTTAAACTTCTAATCATGTGATCTATCCACTTTGGCCCCCCAAAGTGCTAGGATTATAGGCGTGGGCCACCGAGCCTGGCCTATTTTTGTTTTGTGTTGTTTTCTTTCTATTTATTACTTTTTTTTTTTTTTT
>NW_016107474.1:5264000-5282564 GCF_001604975.1 Cebus imitator | reverse complement strand
TGCCACCACGCCTGGCTAATTTTTGTGTTTTTAGTAGAGATGGGATTTCACCATGGCCAGGATAGTCTCCATCTCTTGACCTCGTGATCCGCCCGCCTCGGCCTCCCAAAGTGCTGGGATTACAGGCGTGAGCCACCGCACCTGGCCTTGCTTACTCCTTTGGTATTGTTATGCCTTTCATTGCCTCATTTGTCTTACTGCAGCAGCTGGGGCTCCAGTGCAGTGTTGAATGGAGGTGTGCAGTGAGATTTCCGGGGGCTATTCTGTCTGAGGGGGAAGGCGCCCAGACACCTACCACCATGACCACTGGCTGTGGCTGATTCCCAGATGTCCTTTACGTTTTGAGTTGTGTTCTTCTAGGAATTTCTGTTATAAATGAGTGGGAACATTTTGATAAATCCATTATCTGCATTTATTGATCATACGGCTTTTCTCTTTTTTCAGTTTTTTGAACAGCTATTTTAACTACATTTTACAAGTTTTATCAATGAATTTAAAATAGATTTTCATTTCCTTTGTGGCTTTGTTGAACTGTGGATTGCTTCAGAGTGTGTTAATTTTCAGGTCATTGAGATTTTCCCACGTCTTATTGGTTGTGACTTCTGCTTATTCCGTTGTGACTAGAGAATATATTCTTCATGAATTCACAATGGCACCTCTGCCTGTTGGGAGCATGTTGAGATGCAGCGGTTTTCTGTGTTGAGCCTGGCACCTGCAGCCTGACTGATGATCAGTTATTCCGGTGATTGGTCTTCAAGGTGCTTTCAGGTTTTCTGTCTCGATGTGCCATTTGCAGACGTGTTTTTTCCCCTCCAGTCCTCACAGCGTTTGGTTCTTCGTGCTGTGGTGTGTTCAGTGTCCTGAGAAGGCGTCTTCCCTGGACACTGGGAAGAAAGGCTGGCCCTGATAATTCTGGGCTGTTTTGTGAGCAGAGCCCCCTAAAGGAAGACAGGTAACCCCCCCCACCCCAGAGTCAGCTTAGGTCCTTCTGAGTGGGTATGTCCTCCTGCATGTGATTGTGACGCCATGGCCAGCATCCCGTGCCTCAGTTTCCCTCCTGGAGCGGCTCCCTGTGTGTTGCAAGTGGAGGTGTGCCTCAGACCCCCTTCTTCTCTGTAGTTCTTCCCACCAGGGGATTTGCTTTCTTGCAGCTATAGGAAAATGTTCTTTGTTTTTTATCTTCATCTGCAAAACATGGAAGAAACTGAATGCTTATTTGGTGCACATCAAGTGTCCTTTTAGATGGTCAAGTTTAGGATTTCGGGATGTGTTACTGAGTGTTTCCTTCATAAAGTGTGTGACTTGGGGTCTCTGTAAGCTTTAAATTTCATTCTTACTGGCCAAGAGTGCAGCTGAGAGGCCCAAGTGAGTACCAGCCGTCCTAGAGCAGAGCAGTGCCTCGGGCTGCTAGACCCATGAAGAGGGAGTCACAGGGTGGGCTGGGACCTAAGGATAGGAAGGAAGGAGATGGTTTGGGTGAGTTTCCAAACAAGGGGAAGTTCATGAGCAAAGGATGAGGGTTGGAATCATGTAGAGTGTGTCTGGTAAAGTCGGCGAACGCGCTGTGGCTGGAATTCAGAGGTCTATGAGGATGGCAAGAGCCCTGAATGTTGGGGGGCATTGAGCTCCTCCCTAGGGAACTGGTGTCAGCAAGCTAGCGCCTGAGAGGGAGCAGGTGCTCTGCTAGCACAGATAGTGCAGGGTTCAGGCGGGGGGCAGGTCAGTTAAGGAACAGCAAGCCTGCTAATGGCCAGTCTGCAGTAAGCACTTCCTAGATGAGACACATGGAAAGGAGATGGCTTGGGACTAGTGTGTGTGTGACTGCTTTATTGATGGGTAGGCTGACAGAGGTAGGAAGGACGTCTTTGCACCAGGGAAGCTGGCAGTGGCTACATTTTTCCTTTCACCTCATTTCTTAGGCACCAAGGAAGTGTCGGACTATTTATCCGTGTCAGGCCCGTGTTTTCCTGTTGCCTAGTTAGATAATTATAATCATGTATTTGTGAGCCATCGCTTATTTATGTAAATAGTGTAGACCCCAAGCAGTGGGGCCCTCATGACTGGAGAGCTCCTGGGAGAAGCGGCCGTGGGTACTGAGCTGCTCCTGCAGTGTCAGTGGAGAACATTTCTCCTGGACGGTTTTATGACCACTTGGATTCCAAGACCTAGTAGTAAACAGAACGTTTCTGCCATTGCGTTAAAACGTTTACAGTGGGCTGGGTGGGGCGGTTCACACATGGAACCCCAGCATTTTGGGAGGCTGACGTGGGTGGATCACTTGAGGTCTGGAGTTGAAGACCAGTCTGGCCAACATGGTGAAACCTTGTCTCCACTAGAAATAGAAAATTACCTGGCATGTGGTGTGCATTTGTAGTCCCGCCTACTTGGGAGGTTGAGGCATGAGAATCACTTGAATTCGGGAGGTGGAGGTTACAGTGAGCCAGAATCGTGCCACTGCACTCCACCTGGGGCAACAGACTGAGACCGTCTCAAAACAAAAACAAAAGTTTACGGTGAAGGTAGTAACTGCAGGATCAAGGTGTTTGTTTCTGTTACTGGTTTTTGATCTCCTGGAGGAGGGGCCACTCCCTGGCATCTGGCTCCGGAAGAGGATGGGTTTCCTCTGAGTGCTGGAGCACGTGCAGCAGCTGAGCTGGGAAGGCCCTTCTCAACTCGGAGTCACCCAGGGACCTTGGCTGGTGAATGCACGCTTGGCCACCAGTCACTAAACAACTTCCAGAACTTCCCACATCAGTGTCCTGGGCCCCGGCCTTTCCCACCCCCATGCCAGTGAACACATATGTGCAGCACGTTTCAGTAGCTGTAATTGTGGTAGATTCTGCTGCCCTGGCAAGAAAGGAGTTCAGCCCCTCCTTTTAAAAATTGTATTATTTTACCTTCAAACACACATCCTCACTGATTTTTGAGGTGGAGTCCTGCTCTGTCGCCCAGACTGGAGTGCAACGGTGTGGTCTGAGCTCACTGCAACCTCCGACTCCAGGCTTCAAGCGATTCTCCTGCCTCAGCCTCCCAAGTAGCTAGGGCTACAGGCATGCGCCACCACACCCGGCTAATTTTTATATTTTTAGTAGAGATGGGGTTTCACCATGTTGGTCAGGCTGGTATTGAACTCTTGACCTTGTGATCCGCTGACCTTTGCCTCCCAAAGTGCTGGGATTATAGGCGTGAGCCACTGCGCCCGGCGGATTTCAGCCTTTTAGTGGCATTTGTTAAGAGAGTGAACTCAGTTGACCAGATGGATCCGATTCTTCTCTTGGTCATTGTTTGTTCTGGACAGAGAAAATCACCCTTATTTTCTGATGTCCGGGAGGGCACTGAGAGCAGGCTGACTGGGCCAGAAGTCGGGCAGGATGCCTGGTGTAGTGCTTTATCACAGCAGATGCTTCGCGGAGTGCAGCAGGATGGTGAGCAGTCAGACCGGCTAAGCTCCTATCACTGTCATCAGAATCCTGTCATCCTCAGCAGCTGCTGCCTCCAGCCGTGTGCACCCATCCTCAGTCTGACGATGGACGGTCTCAATCCACTTAGTTCAGTAGCTCTTTGCTTTGAGCCTGTGGCTTTTGGAGTTGAAGCGAAAAGCTTGTCTGTTTGGATTCATGGGGGATTTACTGGAATTAGTGAGAGATTTGAGTTGTGAATGGTATGGAGTGTAAAAAGAAGTGGGTAGCCTAAGCAGGTGGTCCGCTGCGCGGTGGCAGCAGTCTGCAAGAACTGACGGAAACTTCGGCACGTGGCCTGTGCTGGAGCTTGGGGCTGGGGGAAGCTCATCCTTGCCCCAGCGCCATTACCCCCCACCCGCATGCTCTGTCCTCGTGGCAGGACTCAGCTGTGCTGTGCTGCTGCTGCTGTGCAGCCCAGGCTAGAGGCCAGAGAAGGCCCCACACACCGTGGGCACATGCCTCCCCCCCACAGGCCCTGTCCGTGCTCCCAGGGGGTCCTGCCACCTGCCACCCACCCTCAGTCACATTTCACTAAGCAAGTAGAGGTGGCTGGGAGAGCACTTGATATCCCTGCCTGCTGCCACACACTCTGCTCTCCACTCTCCTGCCAGAGCTGGTACCTCCCTGGGGCCTGGTCTTTCTCCCTCTGCCGTCTCCTGACCATGCCACATGCAGCAGCCAGAGTGAGCTGCAGAGATGCAAGTCAGGCCAGTCTCCTCCGCACAGAACTCCCATGGTTCTGGGCTTACATCCACCTGCGCGTCCTTGTCCTCCTGCTCACCGCCCTCTCTGCTGGAGACAGACTTGGCTATTGTCTCCCACCCAGAGAAGAGTCTCACAGGGCCGGACTTCTGTCCACTTGCATGCCCAGTGCCTGGACAGTGCCGTGCTTGACAGCGTTTAATCAGGCAAAGTGGAGCCTTCTCTGACCCTGCTTCTGCGTGGCAAGGCTGCAGAGTTGTTTGACTTGGGAAGAGCCCAGGTTCATGAAATGGACAGTAGTGCTCAGAGCCTTGACCTTGGGGCTGGGCCTGGCTCTAGATTAAGAGGGACTCGCAGATACCTGCCCGCCTTCCTCCTCCCATAACCAGATCTCATCTCAGGCTCCCTCAGGAGATGCATCTGTGTAGCCCAGGGAGTACTTGAAACGCCCCCCAGCCTCTGCACTGCCACGAAGAACTGACATCTTTGGTGGGCATCCTAACCAGGTTTTATGAATTCCAAGTCAGTCTGGGTCCAGGTGGTGCGTTTACTACGATGTCTTGTATCCTAACAAAAGAGATACAGCTTGTGGGACAACAGAGACCCGGCCGACATCCATGTGTGCAAGGACGTAGTCCTTAGTGTGTCTTCTGGTGTTGTGGGAGCTTCCAGAGAGGGGGAGTTCTCCCTCCTTCAGAGAATTGGAAAGGTTTCTAAGGAGAAGGTGGCACATGAGGCCAGCCTGAAGGGGAGATGCAGGTGTGACCGTAGAAATGGCATTTGGATAGGGAGGGTGGAGGGGCGTAACGGTGGAAGGTTTATCACCTGGTGCTGAGAGCGGGGCCCTCCTTCCTACTTGAGTTTTGGTCTCAGCCGTTGTCATCTGCCTTCTCAGGAGACAAGGTCCGAGCACAGCCAGGAGAGGGCTGCTCTCTGTGTGTGTCACTGTTTCCATGCGGCCATGGAGAATGCGGCAGATGCCAGAACTTCCTTTCATTCACCACTTGGGAGTTGAGCTCCTGGAAGACCGGAATCAGATAGCCCCGCGTCATCGCAAGTGTGAGGATCATGTGACTCGGGAGACGTTGTTAAGTGTGGGGATTGTGTCACTCGAGATCCTGGTTGACCTCGGAGCCAGAGCTCCATGCCCACTGGGCCCCTGAGCTCCGTGACCAGCTCTCCTGGGTCACTGGCTGCAGGATGGGTCAGCCTGTCTCGTGCTAGGGAATTGGGCACAGTGGCTCTTACGTCCCGATACAGACACGTGACCACACCTGTTTGTGGGTATATTTTTTAATGGTAACGGTGAAAATGGTGAGTTTTGGAAAGTGCTGGGAAGAAGTCTTGGCTGGAAGGGGCTGAGTGGCCGTTGGCCACAGTGCAGGTGGATGGGAAGGTGTGCTGAGGCCAGCTGAGGTACAGAAGGCAGGCAGAGCCCTGTCCAGGTGCCAGCAGTCACGCAGAGGGGCTCGAGCAGGCTCCACTGAGTGGAGAGGCAGGTGTGGTGGGGACTGCTGCTGGCTCTGCAGAAGCCATCCTGACAGTCGTGTCCCCAAATAGCCGCGGCTGTGGCAGCGGACAGGCATAGGCTTCTCGCACAGCTTCACGGAAGCAGTTTTCAAAAGGAAGCTGACTGCACGTGATGCGGGACGTAATCGGCGGGCTGTTACTTCAGCAGTAGCCCTGCCAAGAAGGTGTGCGCGAGCCCATGCTGCCACGTGACGAGTTGGTGGGGGTCCTCTTGTCATGGGTCCCTCTCACACAGCCCCGCGAAACGTGAGACACCTGCTGTGCACTGAGGTGGTGCGGTGTCTCCACAGGAGCCCATCACCTGTGCTTGTGTGAGGCGGGGAGGGCACGGTGCGTGTGGTCATTGCCTGCGCCAGCCGTGCTCTTGATGGGCCACTGGACCAGCATCTGGTGACGGTGGGTTAGGAGCCGTCCCCAGGTGCCTGCATGGACAGGCTCAGTGGTGAGGAGTTGGGCTTATGTGGGAAGGAGTGGCCCCTGTGGTTTGTGTTCACACACGTCCGCTTGGAATTGACACCCTCTCCCTGCCTGATTCTGTTCTCTGGGAACGCTGGGGCTGCCTTCAGCACTGTCCTCTCCAAGGACCACTCCCAGGCGCCTCCTCCCCAACATGTTCCGCAGCCATAGACCGCCTTTATCCACCACTGCACCATTGGACCCCTCTGTGACCAGGCCTGAGCCAACAGCCGGGTCCTTGGGGTGGCCCTGCAGTGGCTTCTGCTCTCCTGATGGTTGAAATGGGTCGGTGTCTGAGCTTGCAGCTGGGTGAGCTGAAGCGGCTGTATTGAGGACTTGCTGCAGGCTAAGCTAGGTGGCCTGTACGACATTGTGTGGGAGGTGGGTGGCCTGTCAGGGGACGTGGCTGCAGGCTAAGCTAGGTGGCCTGTACGACATTGTTTGGGAGGTGGGTGGCCTGTCAGGGGACGTGGCTGCAGGCTAAGCTAGGTGGCCTGTACGACATTGTGTGGGAGGTGGGGGCCCGTCAGGGGATGTGACTGCGGGCTAAGCTAGGTGGCCTGTGCTACATTCTATGGGAGGTGGGGGCCCGTCAGGGCACGTGACTGCAGGCTAAGCTAGGTGACCTATACAACATTCTGTGGGAGGTGCGGGCCATCAGGGGATGTGACTGCAGGCTAAGCTAGGTGGCCTGTGTTACATTCTGTGGGAGGTGGGTGGCCTGTCAGGGGACGTGGCTGCAGGCTAAGCTAGGTGGCCTGTACTACATTCTGTGGGAGGTGGGGGCCGGTCAGGGGACGTGACTGCGGGCTAAGCTAGGTGGCCTGTGCTACATTCTGCAAGAGGTGGAGCCCGTCGGGACGTGGCTTGGGTGGCCAGTGCCCTTCCAAACTTTCAGGCTCAGCTGTCCTGCGCTCTGGAGTCTCAGCTGGATGCTCAGTAATTCCAGAGACATCCCTGTTGCGTTCACACTCAGCATTGACGCTTGACGCCTCTTGCAGATGTCTTTGAAGTGCAGCAATAGTGTGTTGGCCTGAAGTCTGATTAGAAAAGAAGCTTCTCTGTAGCACCTCTGCCTGTGTTACTGTCAGGGCTACATTAACACCAGCGCTTCCCGAGCTGCATGTGAAGGGCTTGTCCCTAAAACAGCAGTGACCCCGAGGTCCCTTTTATTCCCTAGACAGAAATTTGACATCTCCAAAAATTCATTCAGATTCTGTTGACTTCTTTAATATAGTCTAACAGGTTTTTCTGGAAAGACTACGTGAATGTAAAGCTGGTTTGATGTACATTAATAGGCAGAGCTTGAACAAAAGTGATCAAGACAAACAGGGCAACAAGGCTGCTGTGTGTTATTTTCTTTGAAGATAGGTAAGTTGAATTTTGGGGAAAGCCACAACACTCCCAAGAGAAGAAACTGCTGTAGAAGAAGGAGTTAGATGTTGTTGGGGAGGTCGACCCATGGGCCCTGTTAGAGGGTGTGGCCGGCCAGCCATGTGCTGGGAAGGAGCTCACGGAAGGAACCTGTGGACGCGTGTGAGCAGAGCAGCCCTTGTAACATGCTCTAGCTCTCTGGCTTGCATGGTCTGGAGGGAAAGTACTGAAATACGGTAGCATAAAAGATTCCCTCAAAGGCCAGGCACGGTGGCTCACGCCTGTAATCCCAGCACTTTGGGAGGCCAAGGTGGGTGGATCACGAGGTGAAGAGATCGCCACCATCCTGGCCAACATGGTGAAACCCCATCTCTACTGAAAATACAAAAAATTAGCTGGGCATGGTGGCACATGCCTGTGGTCCCAGCTACTTGGGAGGCTGAGGCGAAAGAATCACTTTAACCCAGGAGGCAGAGGTTGCAGTGAGCCAAGATTGCACCACTGCACTCAAGCCTGGCAACAGAACAAGACTCTGTCTCAAAAAAAAAAAAAAAAAAAAAAAAGATTCTCCCATAGCCTGTTAGTTCTAAGAAGAAAATGTTGCTGTCAGAAAAACAAGACAGTTAACATAGACAGGTGCAGGGTACTACAAGGAGACAGAGACCTGCTGAAGCTGAGCAATGATTTAAGTGTCTGATGACACACAGAGATGTCATTGAACTCCTTCCTCGTCCCCCCAGCTGATGAAGTCTCTGGGTTTCAGTTCAGTTCCCAGTAATGCTAGGCCTTCAGGTTTGGAAAAGCAGGCACAGAAATGACAGCCATTTTCTATCAAGCCGCTACAAAAAGAGACTAGTCTCAATTGCTGTCTGTAATGTGTAGAAAGTGCATCACTTGAATTCCACAGGTGTTTCCAGAAGGAGAATAAAAGAGACCCACACCCAGTTTTCACTTCCTGAGATTGAGGTCGCTCTCCATATGGCTAATGTGGAGCCTTCTTAGTTTTAGGACACTCAGGCCCAGGTGGAAATCGAGAGTCTGTGTGGACAGTGGATCATTTTCATGTTTCAAAAGGAAAATGTTTTTCTTCCATTATAGTAAATACAGTACATACTAGCTATAAGAAAATGAACTGTAAACAAATATTTCCTTGCTCTACCGGATGAGAGGGCCTAGAAACAGTACTCCCAGCAGCAGTGTACACATCCAGTGTCCAAATCTTGGTCTCTTTCTTTAGTTTTTAAAGTTGAGGCAAGGTCTCGCTCTATCACCCGGGCTGGAGTACAGTGGCACAGTCCTGGCTCACTGTAGCCTCTGCCTTTCAGGCTCAAGTGGTCCTCCCACCTCAGCCTTGGGAGTAGCTGGGACTGCAGTGGCATGCCACCATGCCTGGCTGATTTTCGTAGTTTTTGGTAGAGATGGGTTTTTGCCATTGCCCAGGCTGGTCTTGAACTCCTGAACTCAAGCAGTCTGCCCACCTTGGCCTCTCACAGTCCTGGGATTACAACGAATGTTGGTTTTCAGTGGTATTCTCCATCAAAGGGAACCAGGACTTCCTGGAAAAAGGGCTAATTTTAGGGCTGGGCAAAGGTATACAGGAAGAGTTGAGCATCTTACGGTGCCAGAGCCTAAGAAAGTGCTTAAAGAAACCCACAAAGAAGGTGCAAGTCACAGGGACTCAGGAACAGCCGTAAAGGCTCCGAGTGGCAGCTCTGCGTTATGGAAGAACCCGAGCAACAAAGATGGCTGATGACAGCATAGCCGATCTCTCCTCTGTATCAGCATCCACAAGAAAGGAGTGTACCCAAAGTCTGCATCAATATCCACGAGACCATAGCGTGTACCCAAAGTCTGTCAATACTACGAGACAGAGTGTACCAGAAGTCTGTCAGTATGTGTGAGACAGAGTGTACCTGAAGTCTTGGTCAGTATCCACGAGACATGGAGCGTACCCAGTCTACATCAGTATCCACAAGACGATAGCGTGTACCCAAAGTCTGTCAGTATCTATGAGACAGAGTGAACCAGAAGTCTGTGTCAATATCTGTGAGACACAGAGCGAACCAAAGTCTTTGTCAGTATCCATGAGACAGAGTGCACCTGAAGTCTACACCAATATCCAGGTATTCAACTCTGTCAATAAAATCCTTAAACTGCAGTTTAGGGAGCAGTCTCTGTGCCCAGTGCTCCGTGTGTCTGATGAGCATCTTCAAGTCTTAAGCCTCGTGACCTTTACCTTTGAAGTTTGCCTTATCAAACACATGCCTCAAGGCTGGAAGTCCTCTCAGCATCCAGCCTGGGTGTATTTCTGTCAGCTGTTCTCTGCGGAGGTGCAGGCACAGGTGCTCCACTTCCTGACTCTTCATCAGGCTCAGCTCCTTATATGAGACATGGAGCATACCCAAAGTCTACATCAATATCCACAAGACCACAGTGTGTACCCAAAGTCTGTGTCAATATCTGTGAGACGTAGAGCGAACCAGAAGTCTACGTCAGTGTCCATGAGGCCAGGCATCCCCAAAGTCTGCGCCGATATTCACAAGACGTAGAGCGTACCGGAAGTCTTCATCAGTACCCAGGGGACCACAGAGTATGGCTGAAGTCTACGTCAATAGCCATGAAACATCAGTATCCACGAAACGCAGAGCATATCCGAAGTCTGTCAATACCCTTGCGACTGCATAAGCGTGACCAAAGTCTGTGTCAGTATCTGAGTCCACAGAGCATGCCCAAGAGAAGCTGTCAGACACGACCTCAGCCAGACGGTCAAGGTCAATGTCTACTGCGATGAGTCCTGTTGATGGTGTGGACCCTTGATGGGACTTGATGAGACAGGCACTTCATCCCTGGGGTCGTCCTGATAATTCATAACCCCAGTCTAATCATGAGAAAGAGAGCAGACAGTCCCAACAGAGGGGCACTCTGTAACACCCGAGCCGTCCACACTGCTTTCATGGTCCTCAGAAGAAAGGGGAGCTGGAGAAACTCACGGCCCAGAGGAACCTGAGGAGGTGAGAGGATGAAACGGCCTGTAGGACCCTGGGTGGGATGGCGGGCCAGGAGGATCTGAGGAGCACTGGGGGCTCTGAATGAAGCGTGGGCTGCAGTCACAGGAACGGGTCAGTGCCGGTTCCTGAGCTGTCACGAGGGCACCAAGGAGAGGAAGGTGTTGGTGCCAGGGGGACACTGGTGTAGACCTGTGGGAGCTCTTGGTACTATCGTCTCGATTTTCTGTAAACATGAAACTTATAAAATAGTGTATTAGAAATAGAGAATTGGAGGCCGGGCGCGGTGGCTCACGCCTGTAATCCCAGCACTTTGGGAGGCCGAGGCGGGTGGATCACAAGGTCAAGAGATCGAGACCATCCTGGTCAACATGGTGAAACCCCGTCTCTACTAAAAATACAAAAAATCAGCTGGGCATGGTGGCGCGTGCCTGTAATCCCAGCTACTCAGGAGGCTGAGGCAGGAGAATTGCCTGAACCCAGGAGGCGGAGGTTGCGGTGAGCCGAGATCGTGCCATTGCACTCCAGCCTGGGTAACATGAGTGAAACTCCGTCTCAAAAAGAAATAGAGAATTGGGTTTTCTGCATGAGAGGAAAAGATGCTAGAACCAGAGGAGAAGGGCATGATTGACGTACCAGATTATGAGCATGTAGAAGATGAGGTTTTTCCTCCTTTCCCACCTCCAGCCTCTCTGGAGAGACAACATGAAGGAGCTGAGCCTGATGAAGAGTCAGGAAGTGGAGCACCTGTGCCTGCACCTCCGCAGAGAACAGCTGACAGAAATACACCCAGGCTGGATGCTGAGGGGACTTCCAGCCTTGAGGCATGTGTTTGATAAGGCAAACTTCGAAGGTGAAGGTCATGAGGCTGAAGACCTGAAGACGCTCCTCAGACACACGGAGCACTGTGCACAGAGACTGCTCCCTAAACTGCAGCTTGAGGGTTTGATTGACAGAGTTGAATACCTGGGAAGTAAAAAGGAAGTTTAGACCTGTTTAAAACGAATTCGGCTTCATCTTCCTATTTTACATGAAGATTTGTTAGCAATAGTGATGAAGTTGTAGAAAGTAATGAACGTAATGTAACTGCTACTGAATGAGATCCCTTTCTGACAAACTCATCTGAAACTGAGGTGTTCGCTTCTGAGTCAAGTAAAAGCCTAACAGAAGAGCAACAACAAAGAATTGAGATAAACAACTGGCCTTGGAGAGAAGGCAGGCAGAGCTGCGGAGTACTCGTCAGTCCCCGGGAAATGACCTGTTAATGAACACACCCAGGGCACAGCTTAATACTGAGGAGGGTCACGTGGATTAAATGAGGACATTGTAGACGATTCATGGAATGATGCTGTTGCTAATACTTTAAATGAAAGGGAGGAATTAGAGGAAACACTGCTCGACCAATCTTAAAAATGTGCCATAGTAACTTGATGCTTCATCCAGAAATGGTACTGAAGCTGGATAAGTTTCCAGTAAGAAAATGTCTGTTAACTCGCCATCCTGCAAGCTTGGTGTTACTGTGCATTTTTCTTTGAGTGAAAATCCTTAGGTAGTAAAACTTAGATTATTGTTTTAAAAAAAGAGAATTAAAGTGCAGACAAATACGAGATGAAAACGGACTGGGTCCTTCCACCCAGGGCACGTGTTTTGCTGGGCATCTCCCTCACCACCGTAGGTCCCAGGTAAGGGTTGTGGCGCCAGGACATAGGGCACGTGTGTTTGGGAGTGGTGTGCCTGGTCAGGCTGGGGTGCTGACGCTCACTTGAGGCAGAAGACTGAGGGTTAAGGGACATGGACTTTGTTGTTCTTGAAGCTTAGAGAAGTCTTTAAGTGGGCAGTGGCTGCTTTCTGCCCACAGCAGTAACTTGATTTCTGTTCCAAAGCCTGAATCGTGTTATTTGAAAGGTGGTGAGAACTGAGACTGCCGGAGCCAGGAATGAAGAATGGCTGCCTAGTGCATTAGAGGCCCCAGGCTGCGTGGACGCTATGTGCGCTCGGACGAGCACGCTAGTGTACTGTGATCGCGGCGGTTGGAAAGGGGCCCCTTCAGATGGACCCAGTCTTAGGGATGACGCCTGTCTGTCAGGTGGCAGCAGCACTGAGCACACTGCAGACACACTTCGGAGCTTAGGGTGGTCTGCGGGAAAGGCCTCCAGTCCCTTCCGTCCGAAATGCGCCCGCAGCGTGGGCGCCTGTGAGCAGTCACTGTAGATGTCCCCGGTTCTCACATAGTTCCTTTCCTTTGCAGAGAGTCAAGAAGGACGTGGACAAAGGCACCCGGCACTCAGACATGTTCCTGCTGAAGCCAGAGGACGGAAGAAAAGGTAGGGCGGGGACTGGCTGGTCCGCCTGTGGTGGGAGGCGAAGCCCAAGCCTCAGCATAGTGAGACACCCATGGATATGGGGCTGGCGCTGAGCCCCTGCACCAGCCTAGAGCGGAGGGCCCGCCAAGATGGTCCTTTTGTAGGTGGGGTGGGCGGGACAGGCTCCATAATCCTGGTGTCTGCAGACACGGGAACGCCTGCTGGGCGGTCACCTCTGGGAGCATTGATGATGGGCTGACTCCGCTGCATGGGTGCGATACCCTGTGGACAGCCCTCTGTGGCACAGTGAGCATGGTGTTCCTCAGCACTTCCTGACGGGCCCCACAAGGGTCTCGGGCTCTCCAGGACAGCCGTCCTGGGCCTTGAGTACGAGCCACAGGAGTCACAGGGGCTGCCTGGCACTGTGGTGACGCGCTTGCCCTTGGGTGGTTGTGGGCAGCCGCCGAGTAGGTTGGGTGTGGGGCTGGCCAGCATTGCTCATCCACAGACCTTTGGAAATGGTCACGGAGACTGCTGTTGGCCATCACAATGACAGCCTTCGAGGACAGCTGTGTCCTCTGTGCAGTAGGAGTTACTGAATTCAGGGTGCTGTCGAATGCCTAGATTTCTAAGAGCTTTTTGCTAAACTTGGGTCTAAGGATCAAAATTTTCATACAGGGAAACAATAATCATTCTCTGGGACTTCTTAAAAGGATGACATGGGGTAACTCAGGGGACAGCTCTTTGCATGGCTCTGGCACCAGCAGGGCCCAGGATATGTCAGCTATTCAACACCTTCCATGTGCGACACGCTCTGTATTCCTTGGTGTGGGTTCCTGCATTGAGATGAACTGGTGACCACCTTTCCTGCCACTGGCTGCTTCCGTGTGTTCTCACAGACCTCTCAAGGCGGGGGAGAAGCCGCACATGTGTGGAGCCAGAGGGGGATGGGAGTGGGCTGCTACTTTTCAATCATTAATTTCTTGACTTTGACAAAAATAATTGTGTTTGTTACTGGCTGGGTGCAGTGGCTCATACCTGTAATCTTCGGGAGCCTGAGGTAGGAGGATTGCATGAGGCCAAGAGTTTGAGACCAGCCTAAGCAACATAGTGAGACACCATCTCTTTTAAAAAAAAAAAAAAAAAAAAAAAAAATCAACCAGGTGTGCTGGCGTGTGCCTGTAGTTCCAGGTACTCAGGAGGCTGAGGTGGGAGGATTGCTTGAGCCTGGGAGATGGAGGCTGCAGTGAGCTGAGATCGTGCTACTGCACTCCAGCCTGTATGAGAGTGAGACCTAGTCGCAACAATGAACAAATAGCCGGGTGCAGTGGCTCACGCCTGTAATCCTAGCACTTTGGGAGGCCGAGGTGGGTGGATCACCTGAGATCAGGAGTTCAAGACCAGCCTGGCCATCATGGAGAAACCCCATCGTTAATAAATAAATAAAGGGAGAAATGGCATTTGTTCCTGCTCCAGAGCAAGGGAGTGATGCCAGGAGGCATGGGTTGAGAGTGTTTGCCATGGAGTGTGGTGTCTCCAATGCCCTTAGGAAGCTGGGTGACAGTTCTCTCACGGGAGGCTGTGGGTTGGGACCGTAGGGCTGGGCTAGACCCAGGAGACCTAGTGCTTAGGACAGGTCTGCCTTTGTGACCCATGGCAAGTTCTCCACCCTCCCTGGGAGAGGGGACTGTTGTGCAAAGTGTCTGTACCCCTTTCTTGCACTAAAATTCCTCAGGCTGAGGCCTCAGAAGTACCCGAAGGGTTAGTCTGAGTCCACACCCACTTGCCTGGCAAAAGGCCCAGGTACTTCTCTCATGGCCCTGCTTTACTGCACCCCGGCTGATGAGGACTCGTTCTTTCAGTCACTTGCCCAGCTCATACCACAGTGAGCTTGAACCTGGACGCTGGACTTTGTTCTAGTTAGGGCGGCCCGGAGCCAGTGTGCCCAGCTCCTCAGCCCCCAGGAGGAAAGCGTTGTGGGAGGAGCTGTGCATATTGCATGTGTGGGATTCTGTAACTGGAGAGGATCCTGGCCTGACGGTGTGGCGAGTTCTGGTGGTCTGCCCTGTTAACACAGGCGGTGCGGGCGGGAATGACGTGGGTGGCCCCAGGGCCGCACCTGTGCTGGGCATGGATGGTTGATGGCTCGCACCATGAGGAATGCGGCCCTTTGCTGCTTCTGATTTTTTTTTTTTTTATGTTCATTAGAGGAAAGAAAAAATCTCCGTTCTTTCTCTTAGAAGTGGGAAGACATTTCCTGCACCTCACATTGAGCTACGTTTGAGGGTTGGCATGTTGCATAGGCACGTGCCGAGAAAGAGTGTGAAGCGGAGCCCTCCTATAGTAGAGCTGGCCAACCGCGGGCCTAGGCAGGGCTGGTGGAGGCCTCGCAACCCTGGATGGAGGGTCCTCGTGCAGCGCGGCCTCCCCGGGAAGCCCCTCTGCCGTGCCAGTCTAGTTCGTGTGCCGCTTCCCCCTTATCCCTGCCTTTCCTCTGCGGCTCGAAGCGGCTCCATAGGTAGAGGTGCCAGGGGTGTGGAAAGCTCTTGACTGCCAGCACTCTTAAGGAGAAGGGTGGAACTCGATGGGGTTGGAATGGTGATGCTGCAGAGGGAGCAGAGTTTTTGCCAGAAGTTTGACAGTTTTCATTTACTCCGTTTCCGGGGGCACCTGGGTTCCTGGGCGTGTCCTGGCCTGTCTCTTTTCTTCTGTTTTTATTCCGTTTGCTTGTTTTCTTTTGACAGACAAGTGGGTGTGGACTCGGATTAACCCTTCAGGGGTCAAGCCCACTCCACGGTCTGGCTTTTCTGTGGCCACGGCCCCCAATCACCAGCCCCTGTTCTTCGGGGGTGTCTGTGATGAGGAAGAGGAGGAGAACCTGGAGGGAGAGTTCTTCAACGATCTGTACTTCTACGACGCCACCAGGAACCGGTGGTTTGCGGGACAGCTGAAGGTAGGGCAGCCTCTGAGTAGCATGTGCCGTCGTACACAGCCCTAACTCGGGTCCCTGCCCTCCTTGCCTCCCTCCTGTACCTTTGGGTGTCGGGGCTCCAAAGCGCATGACCTCTCAGGAGGGGTGGGAGTTCCTGTCTCTGCCTGTGTCCTGGGCGACTGGGCTTGGGAGCCCTTGGTCACGGTCCCTTGAGCCCATCCTGGATGCTGGTGGTGCTTCTGTCTCGGGAGTTACTTGCCCTGGGCGGAGGTCCCTGGGACCTCCCCGGCCCTCTGTGTGAGGGGAGTTTGCAGGAGGTTCTGGTGCAGACCAGCTTGTGTTGTTACTGCGCTGGAACGTCCCTGCTTTCCTGGTACCATCTTTACTGTCTACCTGAGCCAAGCACAGGCAGACAGTGGGTGACAGCCCCAGAAGTGGGCCCCCCACTTGGCCTCAGGGTCTCTGAGGGGACCAGGTCAGCCGAACCCAGAAAGGGCTGTGGCCGAGGAGGGCTGGTCCCTATTGGTGGCAAGCTCCTAGGGCTGCTCTTGACATGTGGTGGCACCTGGGCTGGAAATTGGGGAAACACGAGGGTTTGTTTCTGGACCTACAGTCCGCTTCGGTTTCCCAGTTTTCGGAGGAGTCCCTCCAGAGTCTGCACAGGCTTCTGTGTGGCTTTTCAGAGAGCTTGTTGGCCCCAGTGGAAGAATTAGTGTCACGGTTCTCAGACTGTGATCTCAGGGCCCTTGACATTCCCCAGGATGACTGAGGACCTCAGAGCTTTCCCTTTTGAAACTCATTGTTGCACTGTCCAGATACAAAGTGGATCTTAGAAGTCTGAAGCTGACTCGGGGTTGATCTAGAGGTAGGGATCCTTGGAAAATTTGGAGGTGACCTGGCAGATGTCGTCTCATGAGTTGGCAGCATTTTGTGATGGAAGGGTCCAGACTGACCCCTGCAACACAGCCAGGGAAGTGGGACAGAGAGGGACGGACAGGTGTCCTGCAGCAGGCAGCCTGACACGAGAACTCTGCTTTAGACACATTTGGTGAGGAAGGGCCCCTCTCTGGCTCGCCGTCTGTAGTTCATTTACAGCTTGTTTGCTGGGGTTGGGGTTGTGGATCCCACCATCCGTCTTGCTTGGGAAAGGGGAGGAAGCCCCTCAGCCTGGCTTCCCTAGCCCTTCTGGGAGCCAGCACTGTGGGTGGATTGAGTATTCCCGGGATGAGCGTCAGAGCCTGAGGGCCAGTGCACTGAGTCTGGGGCCTGGTAAGCATGTCCACCTTTCAGTGGAGGTGCGGGGCCGCCCCTCAGTGAGGACACGCGAAGGGGGGTTTCCTCCTTCAGCCCCATAGTGGATGGTGAGGCCAGTGGGAGATAGGAGCGTGCCCCTGCGGCCCTAAGTGCCTGCATCCAGAGCGGTCAGGGGCGGTGTCCTCCTGGGTCACCTACTCTCCATGCTTCTGGGCGGTTACTGCAAACCGTTGCTTGGCCTCTTGGGTGTAGCAGGACCAACCCCTGCCTCACTGAAGCTGCTGCCTCTCTGTTCCCTCGGTCTGTTAATAGGGACCCAAGTCCGAGAAGAAAAAACGTAGGCGGGGCAGAAAAGAGGAGCCCGAAGGTGTCAGCAAGCACCCAAGGGCCCGTGGAGGTAGTCAAGGAGGTGGTGGCTGAGGATGGGACGGTGGTCACCATTAAGCAGGTGCTGGCCGCCCCAGGCTCAGTGGGGCAGCCTCAGTCTGAGGATGAAGACAGCTCCGAGGAGGCCGACGGCCCCGTGCCCGGGCCATGTCCACGCTCCAATGCCATGCTGGCTGTGAAGCACGGGGTGCTCTACGTCTATGGGGGCATGTTTGAGGCCGGCGACCGCCAGGTCACCCTCAGCGACCTGCACTGCCTGGACCTGCACAGGATGGAGGCGTGGAAGACCTTGGTGGAGATGGACCCAGGTAAACCAGGGGGCTTAGTGCCCCCGTGCATGGGAGCCAGAGCCCACAGTAGTGTAAGCTGCCCAGAGGCGGCCTGTGCTGATGCACCTCGCCGGGCCTGTGTTCCTGCCTCCACGGTCAGAGCGACGTGAGAATGGGACCCTGTGGTAGAAAGGGGGGCCCACCCTGGGCACATCTCTCCTTCATCCCGGGTGCTGACGGGGGCTGTGGTTCTGGCGGCACAGGGCGTCTGCTGCTCTGTCGTCCGCAGCGTGCTCGTTTGTGGGTGACCGTCTGCACTGGGCCCCTAGGCCCTGGGTCTGCACCTCTGGCCTCGTTGCCTGACCCAGGGTCCCTCTGCTGCTGAGTCTCACATCCTCATTTTTTTCCCCCAACGGCTGCTGGGCTCAAGCCACCATGGCGTTTTTAAAGATCTGAGACTAAAACTAAAGCAAAATCCACAAATCTGGGGAATGGCGCGAACCATTGGTGCAGGATGCTCGCTCTTTTCTAAGAGCCCTGTGAGCCGGGGGGAGGGTGGCAGGAGGCCTTCTTGGCCAGCCGCTCCGTTCTGGGGGTGGTTTTGCATGCTTGCCGTCTTGCATCTCTGCCCTAAGGCCCAGAGGAACACATTCTGTTTTCTTTATGGAGCTGAAGGTAGTTGGGGAAGAGGAGTTTGATTTCACATTATGGTTCTTTTTCTTTTCTTTTTTTTGAGAGGGAGTCTCACTCTTACTACCCAGCTATAGTGCAGTGGCGCGATCTTGGCTCACTCCAACCTCTGCCTTCTGGGTTCAAGCAATTCTGCCTCAGCCTCTTGTGTGGCTGGGATTACAGATGCATGCCACCATACTTGGCTAATTTTTTTCTTTT
>NW_016107474.1:5233372-5263971 GCF_001604975.1 Cebus imitator | reverse complement strand
TTTTTTTAGTAGAGATGGGATTTGACCATTGTTGGTCAGGCTGGTCTTGAACGCCGGACCTCATGATCTGCCCACCTCAGCCTCCCAAAGTGCTGGGATTGCAGGCATGAGCCACTGCACCCAGCCGACTTCTTAAGAACATGGCATCTCCCCAGGAAGTGGCCACCACCGTCCCGCAGCTCCCCTGGTCTGCCCAGGCCGTGCTGACTTCTATGTGTTCATTCTGCTTTTGAAGAAACTCAAGAGTGGCTGGAGGAGACGGACTCGGAAGAGGACAGTGAGGAGGAGGTTGAGGGCGCCGAGGGTGGCTGTGAGGACGAGGACAGTGCAGAGGAGAGCAGCGCGGAGGACTGAGGTGAGCGGCCCGGGCTCACGGGTGACAGCTGCCAGGTGTTGGTGAGAGGCTTTTCATGTTGATTGGATTTCTAGTAGAATTCAGCTTTGTTCTGTAGATGTTGTGAGGCAAGCTTAAATTCTTAAACGCTGTGGTGCCTGGAGTAATTTGGGCAGCTTGGTAGTGAGTGCCGTTCCTGTGGTCTGTTTCTCTAAACTCCTACACAGGCCTCCCCTGTGATTGAATGTGTGTCTGTCTTTCCTCCTTGCGCATCTGAAGAGCCCCTGCCCGGGGCGCCTGGAGAGTGCTGTGCCAGCGTCTGCTCAGGACCCAGCCATGTTGGGTGACGCTCTCGGCATCCTGTGCCCTGACGAACAGGAGGAGAAGGTGCTGAAGGGGTGTAAACGTGCTCCCGTGAGTTAGTCTCTCATGCCCTGCTGGGCTGCAAGTTAAACCAAGTGCGGTGCAGGTGGATTCCCTCAGCAGCCTGTGTGTTGTGTAAAATAAAATGGACCTGAAACGAGACCACCGAGAAGGTTGTCTTCTGTGCGGCCTGGGCACACCACAGTCCTGCTGGGGTCAGGGCTGGGCCTAGGGCAAGGCCGCCCTGCACCGGAGGGTGGAACCATGGACACGAGGGGCCCTCGGGAAGTAGGTTTCTGCGCTGGAAACCCTGGAATATGCTGTGCTTCCTGGGCCTTTCCCCTTGTGAAACCAGAAGAGGCCCTGCTGCCTGTGCATCCTCATGCCCGGATCTTCCTTGGAGGCCCAGAAACTCGGACGTAGCTGTGGCCAGGGCACAGCCTCCCGGTTCTGGTCTGTGTGAAGCGCTGCCGGCTTGCTCCTCGCAGGTCTCGTGGCAGGAGGCTCCTCAGGTGCAGCGCAGCCTCACTCCTGGGGGCTCCCCAGCCACTGCACGGTCTTTCAGGGGGCAGTGTGGGGCCATCCCTGTCCCTGTCCCCACTGGGCTTAGGGTTGGCATTTGCAAAATGACAGGAAGGGAGTCTGGAGGGCAAGGGCTCCCACCGTCCCCACACGGCTGCCACCATCCAGCTCCTCTTGGCTCCAGAGCTGCGGCCCCCTTTCCCCTGAAGGCTGTGGTGCGCTCACCCCCGACCGAGGCGTGCTACCGTCCGAGACTGAAGGCCAATTCTGATTTGCATAATTGGGATCAAAAGGTGAGCATTGAAACCACACCTGGTGCGGTGTTTTGTGTATCTTAAATTTTCCATAGTGGGAATATAGGGTCTTTAGTTTTCTATGATGGGGTTGACATAACCAGTGTCGTCCCATTTCTTAGGTGGGATCGAAAACAAGGGTGGTGAGGAGACTCCCCTCCTGGTGGAGCCAGCACTGGGCAGGTGGGAGTGCCCCTGGGAGAGGGCTAGAAGCTGACTGGACGGTGGGCACCTGCGAGCACCTCCGTGCTCCCTCGGCCACTCTGTCCTCACGCTCCAGGTGGGACCAGCAACACCCAGGTCACCTTGGGGCAGCGGCTTCAGAATTATCGCTTCTGAGGATCATCTCAGGCACTTGGCCCGCTCTTCCCCAGCAGGGGCACATACTGAGCTCCCTGGTCAGCCAGGTATTCCGGAAGCATGGGTAGGTGGCACTCGAACTGGCCCTGAGGGCCCTGCCCACTGCCATGGGTGTGACCTCACTTGAGACTTCCATTCTCACTTGATGGGAAAGCTGATGAGAAAGGGGAAGGCTCTGGGCACTGCCTGCTGCCTGGTTGGGACACCTGTCCGCTGCGTCCAGACGTGGGTGGCAGTGCGGCCAGGGTGAGGCTGCAGGCGCTGGCCCTCCCCATCTGCCCTGAGGGCTGCAGCTTGGGTTTGTGTTGTGAGGCTTTGGCAGCCAGTTGGGCACTATGTCTTGAGTGCTGGGCATCAGGGTGCTTCACACTCTGCACTGAGCGGCTTGGGGGGTGCTTGGGCAGGGCTGAGAAGCCGGAGCGCAGGCGGCTGGGTCTGCGCCCCCACACCTCTGCCTAGGCCCGCCCAGGCTCCTCGGCTCCTCATCCAGAAGATGGACCCCGTTGTGTGGCTGGTTCTTTCTTCCCTCCTGCTTTTGGAGGAAGGAGTGGAAAGATCTTGGTGGCTTCCATGCAGTTGTCTGTTAGTAGAGACGTCTGTTAGTAGAGACTGTTTTTCTTCCAGAGGAGCCTGTCACTAATTAGGTGGGATTCCAAGGAAACATGCTTTTGAATCAACCAGGTTGAAAGAAAAATGACAAGCCAAGAGGAAGAAACTTGTTGTACACTGTCTAGTACAGAAAGTATTTTGTTTTTGTTGCTGAAGATCTAGTTTGAATGAAAGATGCTGATCAGAACCAATGGGGGTGAGACAGACAAGCACGCAGCACGGAGTGGCTGCCGTGGCCGTCATTCAAACACTGACAGCGCACCTTAAATGTGGAACTGTGGGGGACATGGAACAACACGCAGAATGGTGGACTCCTCTGCAGAGCTGTGCCTGCCCCGAGGGCCTGTGTTCTGCCCTGTCTGCTGGAGCCCAGTTTTACGGAACCGAACCACTCGGTGTCCAGATAGCCGCCATAGGGCGTGAGCGGCCGGCACAAAAGCCCAGGGCCTCTGTGTCCCAGGAGCTGCTGGCGCAGCGCCGCGGGGACACGCCATCCTCGGTGCTGCCTTCTCGCCTGGTTCCTTGGTGTGGTGAGCTGCTGGCTGTTAGGAAGCCTTTTGCTCAGCTCCAGCCCTCCCACACAGCCCCTTGACCCCTCCCTGGAGGGTGGGCAGACGTGCAAGGTGAGGAGTCTGGCCAGTTCACTTGGCAGCAGGGCCACGGCTCCTCGCAGAGCTTTGTGGGATGTTAGGTATGAACTGTCTTGTTCTCCATTCTCCCTGCTTCCCACTTAAGCCATGCTCTGTGTGAGGATGAACTGGAGGAATTGGCCACAAGTGGTGGCTTTCTTGGTGGTTGGTAGGGGAAGTGGGGGGAGGGTGTTGGATGGAATGATCATCAAGGGAACTACCCGTTGAACTTAGAAATCCTTGTCAGGCAGTTACTTTGTGTTTGTTTTTAGATGAGAGCAGTGTTGATTGTAGTTTGACATCTGATTTTTTTAAATTGAGTTGGTGTCAGCAGGATGTCATTGGCTAGGTGACAGTTACAAAGTCACTGAGGGACCAAATGCCAAGATGCCTTTGGTGAGAGAGACCCCTTCCAGGACTTTGCATGGGAGCTGGAGGGTGCCCTCAGGAGCCATCTTCCACGTGACATTCAGGTAACCAAGTGAGACACTGCACTGGATGTGGCCCTCGGGTGTTGCAGTGAGAAGGTGGTGCCATGTGCTTTCATCAGGGAATGCTCTGCCTTCCCCTGGAAGGTCTGGGGGATGGAGAAGGGGCCGAGCTCTAGCTGTGGTGAACACAGCCTCAGCCTGCCTTCCTCTGTGCGTAGAAGGAACTTGTTAATAACCGCTGCTCTCCTGGGCAGTTAAAGAGTGTTGTTTGGAGGCCGTGGGCCCTGGAGGCCAGTCTCATTTTCGTAACCCACGTGGCTCCTGGCACGTGTTGCCGTCACCTTCATTTCTCTTTGACAAGAGCTGCAGCAGTGCCATCTGGGGCCTGGCCACACTGGGTCACTGGGACCCTGCTGACAGTGGTGTCCCGAGGCACACAAGCAGTCCCTGCTGGAAGCCGATGTACGGTCACGGCCAAGGGTCATGCAGGTACCACAGTGACCCAGCTTCCCCAAGCCCAGCTCACGCCCCTCGTTTTCCTTGTCTGAACCCCCAGAGCCCTTCCAAGCCCTGACTGGTTGTAGGCTACCCAGGGGAGCCACCCATAGAGGCAGGACTCAGAGGCATCACTGAGGCGTGAGAGGCGCAGGTTTACAGAGCTCTGGCTGGGGAGGAGGAGATCGAATAACCGCTTCCTGAGAGACGGAAATGGAGACGTTTAATTACATGAACGCTTGCATTTTAAAAAGTCGCCTGTGCGCTCCCCGAGGGCAGAGCCTGCCTCTCCGGTTATTTTTGTGTCCTCCATTCACTGACAGGCTGTGACAAGCCCTGGTCCCACGCTGCCTGCAGACACCGTAGCTCCCGAGTGAGGATCTGGGGCTGGGGGAGGCATGCTCTGGCCACCGTGGGTGAGCCAGCCGCACAAGACCCCGTGTGTGCAGACCCGGACACCGCAGGACTCTCGAGATTCGTGCTCACCACGCGTTTCCTACTCAGAAGCCAGGAGAAGCCTCCACGCGCTGCCCAGCTCTGTCTTCACGGCCGCCACGCAGCTCTGCAGTGGAAGAACTGCCGGTAAAGACGCGGGTTTGTCATGAGACGCGACAGGCATTCCAAAGTGTCAGACGTTGTTTATTACTACAAGGAACAAAATTTTTCTTCACTGTTGACAGCGTTTATTGCTTTCCTAACAGTATGATTTAAACTGTTACATTCATTTAGGAAAATTATTTGATTTCCATTTTGTAAGTATCCAAGCTCTTTCCAGCTAAAAGCAAAGAAAAAAGGCTGAGGTAACTTTTTAAACCACTTAGTAAGAAAAGTTTTGTCACTGCACAGAATGACTGTGCACGGTGGTAGCAGACAGCTGACATGCGCCGGGACAGACTTGGAAGAAAATGTGGGTTAACCCCGTTGTAGGTCCCAGTTCCTGCAGAGGTGTTGGCAGCAGGGTGAGGCTTCCGCAGCTGGAGTGAGGGTGAGCGAGGGTGCGCCCTCCCGGTGGTTCCCCTAGCCCAGAAGCCCCTGCGGCTTTGATGTCTGCTGGGCTCTGGGGATGGGATTTCCGTGGAAACAGCAGATGGTTCAGGTGAGCAGAGTCCAGCTAGAGAGGCCCGCGCTGCGTCCACGAGGGGATGGCATCAGCAGAGGGCCAGCCCCCAAGGAGGCTGTGGATGCCCCCGGGAAGGTGCTGCATGAGGAAGTCTGCTCTGATGTGGCTGCACTTAGGGACCCTGGCTCCCCAGATGCCCATGTGAGAAAGCTGGGGGTTCCCAGTGTGGGGGTGCAGGATGGGCCAGACACTGCCCTGCAAGGCTCACCCCCCTGCCCCTGCATCCTCACACCCTTCTTCCTCTCTCAGCCTGACCCAGGGCCCGGGAGCCCCCAGCAGACTGGCCCTCCTCGGTGCCTGGCAGAGCTTCTGTGGAGGAGGAGTTGGCTGTAGAGGTCAGGGGTGGCAGCCTTTGGTCTGGGAGGCCATTGGTGGTAATGGTTTAACCCAGCTCTGGTGGAATCTCCTGGTCGGTTCCACACACAATCGTGCAGGAAGCTCTGGGACCGGAAGACTGCTCTGATCTTAGGGGTCAGAAGTTCTCACGGTAGCCTCGGGTCGATGGGCCAGACCCAGTGATAACGTCTGCAAGGAGCCACTTGGCTACTGGGCTGAGCTTCCTTGCAGGCCCTGGAACATGACCAAGAAGGGCAGAGCAGAACGCCCACCAGCCACTGCTGGGAGGGCCCCAGGGAGCAGGTGCACAGCAGAGCCCCACCTCAGCCACTCCCTGGGCTCGAAGAGGCTTCCTCAGTGTGGATGGCAGCTGTTAACAAGTAGTGGTGGGTGCAGCTGAGGCACAGTCAAGGCAGGAAGGAAGGATGGCAGACAGGCGGGCGGTGTGGGCCTGAGCAGGTGGCCTAGGCGCACGAGAAGAGCGTGTCCGAGAGAGGATGTTTATCCCAAATGCCAGGAGTGGACGAGGCCAATGAGGGGGTGTGAGGTTGTTGCCTGGCTTGCTCTGCCAACCCCAGAAACCCGGCCGCCTGGGCCTGGCACCCAGACGCACATGGAGTGATCTCCCGCATGACGTGTCCCCATCACGGGGCTGCTTGCATCTCCCAGGCTTGGGAATAAGTTGGCACAGAATGTTGTGGCCGCATTCACAGCTCAGGCCCTTCTACTTTGGGTTCGTGAAGAAACAGACTTAAAAAGCATGTGTTCCTAATGGGTAGGCCGCAGTCTGGGAGGAGCATTTCATTTCTCTTCAGAGCGTGGCTTTTCCTATTTCTGAGCATCCTGCCACCCTGTTGCTGAGCAGGGTGGCTGAGGTCCTCTGCTCTAGCGGCGTTGACTGTCACTCTGCGGCCAGCGCCAGGTGCCGGCCCTTGCCTCTACTGGTCAGAAAGCGCTGGCCCTCGGGGGCTTCCTGGTTTGCCCTGGACCCTGGTTCTGTCCCTCTCCAGCACTCGCCCCCGCCCCGGCGTGCGTTCCATAGTTCATTTTCTAGGCATGGGACGCATCGTTAAAATACAGCGTGGCTTGTTTTCTTTTAAACAAAGGTAGCTGCACTTCTCCTTGTCTGTTTGAAGGCTGGGCCAGCAACCTTCTTGGCACTTGGGAATGATCACTTCCTGAGTTTCTGCTTACCGACTGCCTTGCCCATGGCCTGGGCACCAGAGAAGCTAAAACAGGTGCCCAAGCTGAATCCCTTTGCCCTCTAACCTCCTCCCTCTGCCTCACCTGGAATTGGGGCTCTGGGCCTGAGCCTGGGCCAGAGGGTAGACCCTGGCCCGGGCGAGGCTAAAGGCGCCGCGGGAGGGCAGTGTCCTGATGACCTCGAGCGTGCTGTGTGAGGCACTGTCAGCCGGCTGAAGGGAGACGCCGTCATGGCACCTGCAGCTATGGAAGGTGATGTCCAAGCATCTAATAGGCACCTTGATGCCAAGTCTCCAAGACCAAAGGCAACAACAGTCGGAGCAGACTTAGGATCCAAGAAACTGAGCATGAGCTCGACTTACTGCACACGTGAGGGTGGAATCCGCACCGTCCCATGAAGACACTGGGGGAGAGGTCTTGGATGTGCCTCCCTGACACAGCCCAGGAGTGCCAGCAGCTTGGGGGCCGGGGCCGCCATAGGCCCCGAGGCCTTTTCACTCCCATGGGTCCAGCTGGCGATAAAACTTCCCAGGGAAGTAGTAAAGGACAACCAAAATCCTGAACTGAAAAAACATGACCAACGGAAACACTTGGCTTTTTGCTCAGGCTCTCCCTTTAGGTCTGCAGTACTCTGGGGTGACTGATGGCTGTCAGTGAGGCAGGGTGGCCGTGTGGTTCTTGAAAAGGAGCAAGTGTGGTTGCTCCTGGACTGTGGACGCCCTGTGGACTGCTGACCCATGGCCTGGCTTGCGGCCTCACAGGGAGTGAGTTGAGCGCACGCAGGGGAGGGCCCGCTGTTCGACAGTACGTATCTTCCAGCGCCGCTGGGATGCCACAGGAGAGGCCCTGCCTGCGCGGTGTGCTTGCACTGCAGAGGACGGGGAGCTGCGCGTTCTGTCTTCGCACCTGCCCTGCTTTTCCACGTCCCCTCCGTCCCCCTTGTCAGTGAGCTTGGGTCAGGCACTGCACGCCTCATCTGTGTCTCCGGGAATCCTGTGACCTGATGGTCCTAGATCCGAAAGCATGGGCAATGTCTCAGGTGCCCAAAATTAGCCAGGCACATTCTGTGGATTCCTGAGCTTCAGAAGGCACTGATCCACCCACGGTGCAGAGACTGGTAAGGAGAACTGGCCAGCCATGGGCACACACAGGGTCACCAGAGGCCCTGGGCAGAGGGTCTTCTCCAGCTCTTCCAGGGCAGGGCTGGAGTCCTGATCTGCTCCTGGGCTAGAGGTGGACCTGTCCGCAGGGTGGCAAGGATAGGGAGACGCCAGCCTGGCCCATGGCAGTCCACCACCCCCACACCCAGACCACGCTGATGTCTCCAGGGGATGCTACTTTCTCCTGGCCTCTGGGTTGTACAGGTAAAGCTTGGAAGAAGCTGTAGGGGAGGAAAATGGCTCTGAGCAGTCTGCTCTGGGATGAATGAAAACTTGTCAGACTCTCCATGCAGCAGCAGCCAGCCTGGCACACACTGCGGTGCCCAACTGTGTGGAGGGAAGCACACAGCCCTGCACCCGTGTGGAAGGACTGTGTGCCCGTCAAGGAAGGCCAAGGCTCCAGACAGGTGGGAAAGCAGCCTTCTCCTTAATCACCCGGTTTGGAAACGAATTACAGATTGGATTCTCTGACCAGGTGCATTTTAGCCTGGTTGAATCTTCCTGTAATTCATGGAGGAGTGGCTCTTGCCTCTGCCTTTGCTGCTAGAAGGCAAGGGGCCGGGCCTTGGCTTCATTTTCTAGGTTATGCACAGCAGCAGATGACGGCCCCTAGGCCTGGATCCGCAAGGCTTCACTCAGAGACCCCTGCTTCCGTGCGCGTCTCATGTGAACATGTATTCTGCTCACAGGTACCTTTGTGTGTCATGCAGTTACTGGAACATACTAAAGCAGCCTGTGATCTTTGCAAAGAGTTGCAGACAATTACAAAACACATCTCCCAGCGGGGGTGATTCTTAGAGCTGCAAAGAGCAGGAATCTTTATTTGGTTCACTTTAGGTCTGCAGCAACCACTTGGTATTTAAAAAATCGGAAAAGTAAGATGTACAAAAAGAAGTCACATCCCTTTAGAAAGCAACACGATCAGAAATGTATGACCTCCAGCTCTCCCTCCCTCTCCTGTGCCCCCCACACCAGACTGCCAGAAGGAACCGGGGAGTGAATGTGTAACGGAAAACAGTAAAACTGAATTTAACTGGAACATGCTCTAATCTTTAGTTTATTTCTGGTTAAAAATATAGCAATCCAGTGCAGTGTAGTAAAGAAGTCTGCTGGAAAGGCAGCAGAGAAACAGCTCAACATAAGCAAAGCAAGGCAGAGTCCAGAAGGCGGGCTGTGGCCCCAGGACGGCCAGACAGGGAGCCCCTGCAGCGCCTCCCCAGGCACAGGGCCCCATGTGTGGCCGTGCCCGGACCCCTCAGGCACATCCATGCACATGAGAGCCAAGGCCACGGGGCACTCGGACATCTTGGCAAACCTTGTTCCTTTGTGTGGGCGATGGAGTGACCCTGGCGGGGAAGGCAGAAACATAAGGAACCTGCTTTGGACCGAAACAAGTTACATTGTACATGTTTGGGGAGGTGTTGGATATGCTACAGTTTCTCAGGAAGTCTCAAGCCACTGGGTGGAACCGCATTCCTGTCCTGGGACCAGGCCCGCTCTGGTGTAGCACTGAGGCATCTGGAAAGAATATGCATATCTGTTGGGGAAGTTGAGGCAGGCACAGTACAAAGATGTGAAAACCCGTGGAGGTCAGTAACCAGGGGAGAAGGCGTCCTGGAGGGCCCTCACTGCTGGGGACACGGAAGCCCATGCGTCCACCCCACACGCCAAGCGCACACCCAGAGCCCTGGCACGAGGCCGACTCCAGGGCACAGCCCCTTGGCTTCCGGGATCGCAGTGGGCCTGGCTTCCCTGGGGTCTGGTGGGGGAACAGCCAAATGGGGCCCACAGCGAATGGGCAGCAGAAGAAAAGGGCTCTGCTTTATAAAACTCAGTGTGGGGAGTCGGCTTCTCACGGAAGGCCGGGGGGCAGTGCCGAGAAGAGGGAAGGGCCTGCATCCGTGTCTTGGGGAGGAGGCAGCAGGTCCCTCCCCCTCCTCGTTGTACAGCACAGATCTCAGAGGAAGGCCAGGCTACTGCCTACAGTGGTGGGCCACCTGCCCCACGCCTCCCACCCGTACTTGTCACCCATCTGTTCTAGAAAGAGGAAGCAGTGAATCCACTCTCGTCGACGGGAGCCAGGTGCTCAGGGGGCTGCCCTCCATCCACACCCAAGCTGGGACATGTGACCACGAGGATGACATCCTTTGTTACCACAGATGTGCTGGGATCTCTTCTCTTTCCACCTGGAGCTGGAGGGGCTGTGTGCTGGCGTCCTTCTGCCATGCCACACAGCAGAGTGTTATACAAGCAAAGAATTTTGGCTAAAATCCAAAAGACATTACCCAGAAAAAAAGGCAAACTGTGAGTGATACCCAATCATGTGGTTCTTCTGTGAGAGGACTTGGAAGTCGCTGGGCTGTCCGAGTTTCGGTCTTTCCCTGCTTGTGGTTTTGCTTTTGATGTCCCCTTTTCCTACCGTTTTTCTATTTTTGCTGCCGCGACAATCTCATCAGATGAAAAAGTTAATAAACAGAATGGCGACTCCGATGTTGAGTAAGATCACCATGACCACCAGGATAGGAGCTGAGCCCTGGAAGAGAGCGAGGGGAATAGGTGAGCGACAGCCGCGGGGGCTCTGCCCGGACCACCACACCTCCCACCCACTTCTCTTCACCAAACTAGCGGACTCAGGAGGGGGAGGTCTAAGTGAGAGTTTTAGAAATGGTTGGACCCCAAAGGTACACCAGAACCCGAGCCCCTCGAGTGCAGACTGGGGAGAGAAGCCTTTCCTGCCTGTAAGCCTGAGGTTGCTGGTCTTGGAATTCCCTGGCAGCCCTGAGACCTGAGCACGAGCTCTTCCTGGGCGAGGCCCCTTAAAGAGAACTACCCAGGCCTCCCTGTAAGCCAGCGTCTCAGTGCCGGCTGCATTTGTGCCAGGCAGCAGGTTTCTCCTGCTCTGTGGAACTGGGACCTCGGGCATTGTGATCAGAATCTCAGAAGTGCCCTCGCGGCTGCCATAGCCAGTGTCACATGTGGCCCAGCAGAGTGGCCGTGGAATTCAGAGGTCTCCCACAGGCCCGTAAGTATACCTTTCTCAACACAGCTCCCCTCCTGTCACCTGGCTCTGGTCGGCTGTGTCCAATTGCAAGCTGCCTCTGACTTGGACCACGGTCCCCGAGTGCTTTTGCTCATGAGTCCTCAGCCTCTGCAAGAGCCCCAAGTGCCAGGCTCCCCCTTCAGCAGCATAGCCTGGGCATTGAGACTGAGCTGCCACCTGCCGCGTCCTTGCCAGGGCCAGGTAAGACGCGCATCTCCCACTGGAGCCTGTTCCTAGGGTGCCCTTCTGCAGTGATTCTTGCAGCCTACTCCCCACTGTGCTGCTCACACGAGGCAGGGGTGAGGGACAGCAGGGCCCCTCGGGGATGGAGGTTGGGAAAGGCTGCTGGAAGCTGCTGTCCTCTGGAATGGCAGGCATGGGGGCCACCCTGCAGATACAGGGAATAGCACCTCCTAGAAGGTGGCCCCAGCCCAGGAATGGTGGGGGACACCCCCTCCAGTCTTGCCCAGGGTCTGCTTCCAGAGGACACTTGCGCTGGACCCCCATCACCAAGCTCTGCCTCTCACAGCGTCCTGGAAGGAGAGGTGGACCCCACTGGGGGAAGGAGCTGTGTGGGCACCTGCCCGAGGCAGGAGGCTGCTCAGAGCCCACTTCTACCCAGCACACTGAGCCCCCCACTTCCTAGTACAGAGAGGTCCAGCTGTGGTGCACTACAGACAGACCAGGTCTTCTGAAGGTCGCAGGACGCACATTCCACAGCGCTGGCTGCTCTCACCCTCTCCCCGTTACCAGAGTGCTTTTTGTTGGACTCCTTTAAGCCCCCAAGTCTGGGGCCCTTTTGTGGTCAAATTTCAAAGACCTGACGGGGTTGTCTGTTGCAGACTGAATAGAGCCTGTGGCCTCAGGCACGGCCTGTTCCAGCCTGCAGCAAGGAGCCAATGAGGGGAGCCTGAAACATGTCCCCCCCACCACAGCAGGAAGCACCTGCTGTCCTGGCAGCCCACAGCCAATGGCTTCTAAGAGTGGAATAGTGTTAATCAGACTACCTGTGACCCAGCAGTTCACTCCCAGGCATAAATCTAAGCGGGCAAACTCAAGACTCAAAAGCTTCGACATGCCCCCAGCAGTGGGGTCCAAAACAGCCCCAGAGTAGAAGCAAAGCCAGCTGTCTGTCGGTGGATGAACGCACAGGTAGCGCAGCACGGTCCAGGCAACAGCAGACGCCACTCAGCCAGAGGAAGGGGGCAGGAGTGACGCGTGCTGCGAGAAGCCAGGCACCAGGACCCCCCAGGCCGAAAGCAGAGCAGGGGCTGCCAGGAGCAGAGGAGGGGACAGGATGACTGCGCTCTGAGGTTTCAGGGGATGTAACTGATCTAGGTAGTTAGCAGAATACACTAAAACCACTGACTTGTACATACTCTGGACAGGTGAGCTGAAGAGTCCATGAATTCTCTCTCAGTAAAGCTACCCAAGAACAGCAGATACCCACAGTGAAGTCAGCTCTCCATGGCCAGACCTTCAGAGCAGTGCCTGACACTGGCTTCAGGGGAGGTATGGGGACCAGGGGCTACTTAGCAGGGCCCCAGTGGGAGAAATCCCTCCTGGGAAGTCAGCCTGTGGTTCCCACACCTAGCTTGGATGCCACATCCCGTGGGCAAGCAGCAGCCTCCTGCTCTACCATTTGGCCAAGGGACGCTTTTGCCTCCTGGGTCAGCTTCATCCTGTGCATCGGCTGTGCCCCTGATGACGCAACATCGCAGCACCCAGGCTGGTCTCCCCGAGTAGGTGGCCTGAAACAGCCACACCCTTGCCCCTTCCCAGCCCCAGGGCGGACACCCTGCCTTGAGTAAGCTGCTGCCCCTCTTCCTGGTCCAGTCCTGCCCATACCTGGGTGCCCACCCCACTCCTGGGTTCCCACCTCTCCTCCCCGTGTCTCCAGGAGCTGCCCACCACATGCCCTGGGCTGTACTGCTCATCGTGGCCCTGTCTGTGGCCTGGCCAGGCTTTGGCCACCCCATGCATTGGCATGGTTTCCTCAGGAGGTCTGTGCCAGCACACACCACTCAGCAGAGTGGTGGTGATGATGGGTGTGAGTGTTTGTCTCAGCCCGGCCCCGCCTGGCGGTTTTGCATTTGGACTTGAGGACAAGCTGCCAGTGAGCATCTCATCCCCATTACGGTGAAGGCAACACGTCTGGACGTCACCCTCAGGCCTCACCCACCCTCCCTGCTGGGCTCCACACTGCACCTGGGAGGGACTCCCCCAGCTGCCGGCCCGCCCCTCTATTCTACATCGTGGCCATCATCACCCAGGCCCACATGCCTCCTCACACTGGGGTCTGGACCCTGCATGTCCTGGGGACACCGGCTTTAGAAACTTTTTTGAGACAGTCTTCTGTTGCCCAGGCTGGAGTGCAATGGCACCATCTCGGCTCGCTGCAACCTCCGCCTCCTGGGTTCAAGAGATTCTCATGCCTCAGCCTCCTGAGTAGCTTGGATTACAGGTGCGTGCCACCACACCCAGCTAATTTTTGTATTTTTAGTAGAGATGGGGTTTTACCATGTTGGCCAGGCTGGTCTCGAACTTACAACCTTAGATGGTCCGCCTGTCTTGGCCTCCCAAAGTGTTGGGATTACATGCTTAAGACGCTGTGCCCAGCCAAGAAACTTTAAAAAAAAGTTTTCACAACCAACAAGCTGAGCTACAGCCAGCACAGGGCTTTATAAACTGTCACCCTGGGGATGCCGCTCAGAGAGGAGGGTCCTCAGGGCGAGGTCCTGCCCAGGGGGAACAGCAGCCACAGCAGTACCAGGCTCACCCCCTCCACAACTTCCCAGCCCAGCAGGGACTTCAGGTGCAGATGGAAGTGGAGGTGGGGTAGCAGCGAGGGCCTCCACTGAGCCAGAGAAAGCGACCTGCCCAACCCCTCTGCACCAGGACAGTGGTCCGAGCCCAGCTGTCCTTGGCATGATGACCTCCAGTAGGTGCACTGTGAGTCTTGGGCCTTGTGACAAATTGGTTGGGTCAGGTCAGCCCACATGGGGCAGGCAAGGGCCCAGCCCTGCCCACCGATGCTACCCCTGGAGCAAAGCCCCCCACTGCAGCTCGGAGGAAGGGCCGGGGTGCCAGTTGGCCTGCAGTTGGGGAGCGGGATGGAGTGGAGTGGTCAGGGGTACCTATTCTGCCAGCCCAGTCCAGTCCATGGTCTGGTTCAGGAAGCAGGTGCACACGCTGTGGGTGAGGGCATGACTGCTTGCAGGAGGGAGGCCATGTCTCCCCAGCCATCCCCTGATCCTGGACCCCAGAATCGGGTCACATCCATCATTTCACTGAGAGGGAAACTGAGCTGGGGCCATAGAGTTCATTCACTGGCAGAGCTGTAGGGAGAACCTCTGCTTCCCTCCCAAGGGACATTACTCTGAATTGCCAGGACCCTGTACGGGCCAGAATCCCGGGCCCATCTGTGGCCAGTGGGACCCATGACCCCTCTGTTTCCGGGGGGCGGGGGGCGAGTGGATGAGGGCCAGACCCTTGTGAGCTCTGCAGCACGTTGCTGCTGGTTGCCTGGGAAGGGTGGAAGGGGATAGCCAGAAGACAGCTCCCCAGACCTTGATGGTGGCCCAGGGGAGACAGGGTAGAGAGCTGTGCCCCTCGAGGGGTGACACTGAAGGTACTAGAGCCCAGCCTGGCACCGGCCCCTCCTCCTCCCGACAGACAGGGTCTGAGAGAGTGCTTAGCAGTGACTGTGCCTCTCCACCCCATCTCCCTTAGACCTGGCAGAAGACAGCCCCCAAGGTGTGGGTGGGGGGGGAGGGAAACCTTTTTGCACCAGCACCAGGTGCCCCAGGGCAACCACCTCCAAGGAGCTCAGCTGGAACACGATGCTGTGGCTGACGGGACCCCCAAGTGAGCCGCAGCTGGAGAATGGGCAGGACACCCAGCATGCAGCACCCTGGCTGTCCCGTAGCTAACTCACACCCCAGAGGCCAGCTTGGCACTTGTCCCCAGCTCACGCATTGACCCCAGGGAGGTTCATTTAAAAGCACCCACAAGTGCCAGTGCATTAAGCAGGCTAAAAATAGAACCTGTCCCTACACCTCCCACCCTGCCCATCACTTGGCTCTTCCTAAAATAACCATGTGCACAAGTCTCTGGCTGCGATGGGAAAAATCAAGTTGCAAGTGTGAGCTGGTATTTTGGTCCCAGCAGGAGCACAGGGGGCTGTTCTCTGTGGGCATCTGGGGGAGGGGAGGCATCTTAGGAACCAGACAGCAAGACAGACATGCGCAGTGGTTCCCTGGAGAGGCAGAAATGGGCCTCTCAATAGGTCAACAATAAACCTACCACTGGCCCCCCTGAGCACCCCATGCAGACAGCCCCCGCCATCCTAACACCCAAGGGCCAGACAGGTGCTTGCACATTGAGCACCCAGACCCAAGGCACCAAGCACTGCCGGGACTGCCACGGGCAGGCGGAGCCCTAGTGGGTGAGGGCCTGGCCATGTGCTGACCCTACATAGCCACCATATATAGCTGCAGAATGGGATTCGCAAGGTCAGGGTCCCTTCAAGGGGAGGTCAGCCCTGTGCGAGGCACCAGGACCCCAGCCCAACACACTGACTGTAGCCCAAGGGGCTGCTGTTCTTCCCTCCAAGCCACCTGGAGGAGTGAATTAGGGGGTGGGGGGTGCTGGGGGAGGCTCAGGAGGAGTCAAACACACAGGGCACCTCACCTAGAAGCTGGCTCCAAGCCCAATGCCACAGGTGAGACAAAACATGACTGGCAGTCCCCCCACCCCTGGGCATCTGACCTGACCCGCAGCCCTGGGGCCAGCCCCATCCCCAGCTGTTTCTAGATCTCTGCGTTCCTGTCCAGGACACAGAACACACAAGCAGTGAGCCCAACATCCAAGGCCCAAGGCTACTGACCAGAGGCCAGACTCTGCTGAGCAGCTGGGGCTGAGGAAGTGGCGGGGAGCACACGGGTCCCACGCTGTCTGGAAGTCAGGAGGTTGGTGTGCTTTCTAGAGAACAGCCCGGGGCAGTCCCCTCAAGGAAAGAGGTGTGACACATGCCCCTCCAGGGCTTGCCTAGGGGAGGGCATCACCCTCCCATCTGTACCCCCACCCTGCTCTACACCTGCAGAGGAACGAAGGAGCAGTGCCCTGGCTGGAAACCTCAGGAAACCCCAGACCAGTGGAGTGGTTGTTGCTCCCCTGGGTCAGCCCGGTGGCCACCCACTCACCGTAGTGGACTTGAGCTCATCCCCGTTCTCCTCGTCAGACTCGAGCGCGACAGGCAAGGACTTCTGGGGCGGGGAGAAGGTCAGGTCCCAGCGCAGCAGCCGGGGCTCGGCCCCACCGCCCAGCCGCAGGCTCGCCAGTTTCTGCACCGCAGGCTCCGCGGAGGAGGCCGGCCTGAAGTTCTCCTTGTTCTGGGCCTTGGACCGCAGTCTCTGCACCCCAAAGCCCCGGTCGTCAGGGCGGTGGTCATCCCCTGAGCCCCGGCAGGCCCCGCCCTTGCTGTAGCGTCTTTTCTGGGGGTGTGCCTCCTGCGCCTCCATCCTCAGCAGGGGCTTCATCTCCATCCTGTAGTTGCTCAGCTTCTCCTCCTGCAGCTCCAGCAGCCTGGCGCCCCCGGGGCTGTGGTTGCTGGCCCGGTGGTGGGAAGTCCACGCAAATACCGGGGGCGACTCCGTCCGCCGCTCCCGCGGCTTGGGGTTCCCAGGCTGCTTGCGGCCCAAGCCTCGGGCACGGAGGTCGTCCACACGCAGGGCGCTGCTGCGGACACCCCTGGAGCCCCCGACCTGCTCCTCGCCCCAGCTACTGCGGGCGCAGTCCCCGGCCCGACCCTCCAGAAGCATCTGGATGTCCCCACCCCGCTCCTCGTCCACTGACACCTGCCGCGAGAAGTGGGCGACCTTGTTCCTGGTGGCAGGCGCGGGCGGTGGGGTGGCTGCGGGGCTGGCGGGGAAGCTCTGCAGGGGGCTGTCGTCGGGGGTCAGGTCGGAGGGGGTGGTGCCTTTGCGGTACAGCTCGGGGCTCTCCTGCTGCAGGGGCGTCCCGGTCGACAGCACCTCAATGTCGTCACAGGAGGTCTGATGCTTCGGCCTCTGGTACTCCAGCCCTGTTGGGGGACAAGACAACAGCGGCCGTGGTCACCCTGCATGTTCGGTAGCAAGGCTGCGTCGCCTGTGAGGATGGGGTTCCCCTGGCCAGGGCGCCAGGCCGAACCTGGGGGCAGCAGATGCTTCCCACTCAATGAAACACTGCAGGCAAGAGGAGGGAACTGGGGACCGTGGCTTCCAAAGCCCTCTGTGGTCTCTCCATCTCACAGACACTTGGAGGAAGACAGGCTGGCCCCAGACCACAAGAGGAGGGGCAGGCAGCAGCTCCCAGACTACAAGGGAGACTCGGGGCTTAGAAAGCGCTTGAGGACAGTGAGGGGTGAACTTGGGTACCACAGACCCTAATTTGCCTGTCCTGAGGGTGAGAGGAACCCCGTGCCCTAACAGACAACCTGCCTAGGGAGGCCGAGCTGTCACAGCAAGGCCGCTGACACGGCTACCTGCCTGGGACTGTGTTTTAGGGTGCTGGAATAGCCTTGCTGAGAAACAGCTGGTGCCAGGGCCAGCGTGAGAACCTAGGAGCCTGCTTCCCTCCCCCTGCACCCCACCCAGCTGTGTGAGGCTGCTGTGGAGCCTCAAGTCTTGGGGCTGGGCTCCCCTTCCCTACAGGGGGTAGAGAAGGCCTGGGAACGGGAGGCCACCGAAGGACCTAGGAGACAGCTCTGCATCCAGCAGTGTTCCCGTTGTCTGCTAGGGCCTCTGTCCCTGGGAGCCCTGACCCCATGGCCTGGACAGGGAGGGGCAACATCATCAGACCAGCCCCAAGACTTCTCTGGAACTCTGGGACTACCCTACAGGAGGCAGGAACCAAGAACAATACTGGGATCTCGTTTCCCGCCAAGACAGTGCAGAGGGAGCCGCGCTGGCCTTTACTCCATTCAGAGAAACTCAAGAATGAGGCGTTTCTTACCCTTCAGGGAAGAGTTACACATTCATCTCAAGTAGGGTCCTAGGCTCAGTGCAAATCAGCTGCCACCCCCCCGTCCTCCACAATCCCCTCCACATCCCTGTCCTGCTCCTGCCAAAACAGTGCAGAGCTGTGCGGGGAAGCGGGGTGTCTTCCCTCAGAGGATGGAGATCTCAGAGCCCTGCCCAGGCTGTAGCCCGAGTCTCTGAACTTTGGGCCAGAGAGAAAAGGGAGGTGGCTCCCCTCAGTGGGGCAGGGGCTAGGCCCTCCACTTGTAGAAAGATGTCAGCAAGCAGAGTCGGGTCACAGTGTGTGTTCCTGCTTCGTGGTCTAAGAGGCAGTGTTGAGCAGAGTGAGGCTAGGGCCCTGGAGTGCAGCTGTGTGGCTGTAGGTGGGCAGCCCGCCCTCCAAGTCTGCGTCCCTATCACACAGGGGTGGGTGGGCTTTCATCACTGTTCCACATGGTCACGCCCCAGCTGCAGGGCTGGGCTGCTGTGTATACCCCCAGCAGAGGAGGGAATGGGCCAGGGAGGGTCTGTGGAGAACTGCTCTTACATCCACCCATGCACCTGATCCACAGCCCTGGGCTCTCCTCCATCCACCCTCTCTGCCTGTGGCGGGAACCCCTGGCCCTGTCAGATACCCCTGATGACGTCCACTGTTCACACCTGCACCCCAGCCGGAATGGGGCTTCTGAGGGACCCACGTTCTTGTGCCCCGGGTACCATGCCCTACCAGTGGGCCCCTGACCTTTCCCACGAGGCCGTCCACCCACGGCAGCACAGAGATCAGGCCTGGCTGGCCAGCAGACCTGCACCCGCTGGCCAGCAGACCTGCACCCTCGAGGGTACCCCCACTCCCAGCAGCAGAGGTGGGGCATCCTCAGCTAAAAGATGCTCCGGTGCAGGTAACATCCTGGGAGGCATCGTGGTGAAGATGCGAGGTGGCTACGCATGCAGCCTGTGCAGCTCTGCTCCTCCGCCTTCGAGCCACCTGCATGCTGGAGCCTGGATGCTCAGTCCTCCTGCCACCTCCTGTTCCGTTTATCCATCTTAGGGCACTGCACCCACTCCCCACATGCATATGCCCACTCCACGTGTGCCCCGCAAATGTATATCCCACAAGTGTATGCCCCACCCCCTCCCAGCCCAGGCGGGTGGTCTGGGGGGAGGCAAGGAGGAGCACCAGGGAGCAGGAAATTCAGGGACCGACAGAGATGCCAGAGACACTGACTACACAGGGACACTGACCACAGCGGCACCAGGCCTATGGCCCTCCCACTTGGACATTTTGGGGTCTGGCTGGAGGGGCCAGGAGAGTGTAGGTGATGCACTGAAAGAGAAGTTGTTGGAGGTGGGGGGGGGGGGTGGCTCATCCCCCTGACCCCCAGGCTGCAGCTGCAGGCTCGGTGGGGACTGGCCCTCACCTGCTGAAAAGGCCTTAGAAGGGAAGTGGACAGCTACCTCCAGAGCCCGAGGGGGCTGGCGTCCTGGGTGGAAAAATGGGCTGGTTCCAGGTAGGTGAAAGCCCAGCAGCCCCCAGGCTAGACTCCTCATCCTGTCCTGAAGGCTGGAGCAGCAAGCGCTGCATGTTCAGGGCTGTGCGGTCAGACTGCCGCCCTCCAGTGTGCAGACCCTGATCTAGGGCCTCTCGCTGCTCAGAGCTCAGCTTAAGGGAGTGCAATCCTAACCCTACTCTCCGGGGCCTCCGGATGCAGAGGACGCTTCCAGGGGAGGTAGGAGAGAAGCAGTGGCTATGGCTTCTATGTCCACCTCCCCACCGTTTCATGCCCCTGCCACTGTCATTGTGCCATATCACCCATGATCCCCCCCACAAAGGGAGGATGAGGTTCCTAAATGGGGCAGCAACTTCCATCTCTTTCCGAGGGGCCCGCAGGAGCTGTTACTGATGCTGTCCAGCCCAGCAGCCCATGAGTATGTTTAATTGTAGGTTAGTTCAGATCAAAATGGGGTCAAGAGTCAGCTCCTCAGGCACACCTGCCATGCTGGACCCAACAGACAGGATAATCTCATCACCGAAGTTTCTACAACAACATGGGGGGAGGGCAGGCAGACAGCACAGGCCAGGCACGCTGGCATTCACTCTTGGCAGCTAGCAAGCAACACGTGGTGCCACAAGGATGCAGCTGCAGGAACAGCAGAAACCTGCCAGGACCCACGTCCTGCATCCTGGGGTGCCAGGCCCTGGCACAGACACCTTCTAGCGGAGAGGTGGACACCGGGCAGGGAGCAGCTCGGCCAAGCCCATCTGAGCCTGCCCACCCTGGAGGATGCATCTGCTGCTGGGGCTGCCGGGCCATCCACATGCCCCCCGCTCCCCACAATGCCAGTGTCATGCTGAGTAGGACTCACCGTTTTCCCGGTGCTGGAAGGAAGGGGAGAACTCTTTGGCAGTGATCCTGGCGATCCGCGCCTCCTCCTGGGCTTTCTGAGCTGCTGTGAGGGCTGCCTCAGCCTTTGCCCGAGAGTGGGAGGTCCTGGGGGAGATAGGGAGGATTGTGAGGGGGACCGGAAGCACAGGTGACGGGGTGTGTGGGTGGAGGTCCTAGGCCAACCCCCCTCCCCCAACAGGCTTGGCTCAGACTTTGTTCATTCATTCTTTAAACTCACTGGGACATGCTTGAAAACATCTCTGGGCAGAGGGTGGTGGCTCATGCCTATAATCCCAGCACTTTGAGGGGCCAAGGCGGGACAATCCCTTAAGCTCAGGGGTTCACGACCAGCCTGGGCAACATGGCAAAACCCTGTCTCTACCAAAATTATGAAATGAGCTGTGCTTGCATCTGTAGTCCCAGCTACTTGGGAGACCGAGGCAGGAAGATTGATTGAACCTGGGCAATGGAGGCTACAGTGCGCAGAGAACATGTCACTGCACTCCAGCCTGGGTAATAGAGTGAGACTGTCTCAAAAAGAAAACATTTCTGATTTCATTATCAACAAACACTGGCACATGCACAGAAAGAGTCCAAGCCTGGACGACCCCACCCCGCAGGGTGGACATGGTGACAGGCCCCTGCGCTTCCTGCTGTTGCCCCAGTGCCGGCTGTGGGACCCTAATCGCAGCAACTCTGACTTGGAACCCTGGGACTTGGCCAGGTGGGCACTTCCCTCACCCAGCTGAAGGATGACGCCGACACCCATGTATGCCACAGAGGCACCAATATTCCTGTCAGTGACTGGGCACGCTGCCCCTCTGGTGTCTCCCTGCCCTTTGTAAAGCAAGGGCCTAGATCGACGCCCCAAAGGCAGAACATGGGGTTCTGTGCATTCTATTTCTGCCTACCAGGTGTTCTGGCTCCAGGAGGGCCTGCTGGTGGCCATGGCAAACAGGCACAATGCCACTCCCCCCTCCGAGCAGACTCCCTAGGAGGCCTCCTGCTTGCAGTTCCCGACTTAACTCAGTTCAGCCTGCAGCAAAGCACCACAGCTCTGGCGGCTCATCAACAGTAGACATTACTTTTTCTCCCTATTCTGTCTGCAGAAGACCCACTTTCTGAGTCCTGGACAGCAATTCCTGCTGTGTCATCAGACGGTAAGAGGGGTGAGGGCACTCTCGGGGGCCTCTTTTATCAGGGCATAATCCTTGCTACGAGGCTCTATCCTCAGCCTCATCACCTCCCAAAGGCCCCGCCCCCCAGCACCATCGCCCTGGAGGTGAGGATTAACACACACACCCGGCAGGGCGCAGGCACCTCCCACGAAGCGTTAGCCTCCCATCTCTGCCACACCCATCATTCCAAGCGCATGGGCTAACCCTGGGAAGCACACACTGCTGAGACGGCTTCCTCCTCTCAAAATTCCACTGTGCTAGCCAGGAACAATTTTACTAGAAGAAAATACATCTATGATATTTACATACAAAGAGTAATAAAAACCACAGCCAAGAACATGTGTCCAGGAAATGAGGCCAGCTGCTGAGAATGCCCCACACCAGGGTTCCCAGAGCCAGAGAGTGCACCCTCCCATCTTGCGGGGGCTCGCATCCCAGGCCTTGGGGTGGTGTGTGCATCCCCTGAAACTGTACCCAAAGTTTTCTGCATGATCCCCCCCACAAGTAGAGGATCCATGGCTTTCATCAGATTCCAGGAGGATTTGCGATGTCCCGAAACTAAAAACGCGTGGTCTGAACACGGCTGGGCCTGGACTCAGAAGCTGAGGTCAGCCGTGCAGCAGCTCCCGCCCAAAAATTGCCCACAACTGGAAGGAAAGCAGGCTCCGAGCTCCCCGGAAGCCAAGGCAAGTGGGAAAACACCTGTCCCAGGACACCTTCCAGAATGACCATGACTCGTGCGATGGCTGGTACTTTGTGAACGTCTCCTCCATTCCAGTAAGCTCCTGGAGAGGATGGGGTCTTGCACCTCCCAGGCCATTCAGACCTGGACCACAGAGCCCCCCGTGCACACAGCACACGGGAGCCAATGGGAAACTCACCAGAGGGGCTGCTATTTGGTTCCCACATCTTTGCTTAGTAAAACTACCACCAACATTAACTCACCAACATCATACGTGTATTTACATATATACGTTCACACGTATATAAAAAGACGCAGTGCCAACACTAAAATATAACAAACCCAGACAAGCGCATCTCACAGAGAAGGAAGCTCCCAAACGCGCTGTAGAGGTTCACTATAAATGAGACACCAAGCCTCGGCCTGGCGCCCCTGACACCTGTGGCTCCCACCTGGGGAGGGTCAAGCCGTGGTGACACAGGTGGGGAGGGCGTCAGAGCTCACACAGGGCCCCCACACCTGCACCGTGGCTCTGTAGCACCTCCACCTGGTCATCTCATGACCCCGCCTTTCTTGCAACTTGCCCCGGGAACATGGTGACGGTTCTGGCCATGCCTGACCCTATGCGTGAGGCTCCCATGACCCGCTCCGTGACCCAGACGCAAGCAGTGAGAAGAGGCCTGGTTCCTGGGCCGCTGCGGACCGTGGGCTGGCCAGGCCAGATGCCGGGGCTCCTCCCACCTGGGAGCAGACTGCAGGATTTACCAGGCCGCCTCTGCTGTGGACGGTACAGGGGACAGGGCCATAGCCGATGGAAGACGAGGCCACAGCTATACATGAGGGAGGGGCGGGTGGGGCCTGCGGTGACTCCCCAATTCCACCCTCAGCACCTGCAGTGGATTAAATGGTGTCTCCCAAAATGAGAATATGACTTTATTTGGAAATAGGGTGTTTGTAGGATGAGATAAAACCCAGACAGCCTGACCCACCCCTGGAGTGTCTGATTCCCCAGGTCAGCGTGGGGCCTGGGAATCCGCATTTTAATCTTCCAGGTGAGGTGGAGGCCTCCACTGGTGCAGGGACCTCGCTCGGAGGACCACCGAAGGGGCAAACTCCAGAGTTCTCAACCCATACCTCGACCCCCCTTCACACCTGCTGCACGGCCACTCTGCTAGCCCACTTCACAACGCTGCTGTCACCCTGCCAGGTCCTCTGGTCCACACCCCAGGGGAACCGGCCCAGCCACAAGCTCACGGCACATAGCCCTCCTCCTCCTCAACCCCTGAGCTGAGGGTTCCTGCCTTGCCAGCACCGCACCCACTGCACCCCAGCTCTCCCTGCCTGCTGGAAGAGGGGCCACAAGAACCCACAGCCCACAACCCCACAGTGGGGTCCCTGCTCCCCATGGCCCAGCCTGTCAGAATGTGGTTTTCCCCACCACTGATGGCTCCTTGTTCCCCTCACTGAGGGGCAGCTCCCTGGCTCAGGTCCACCAGAAGACCGAGTCCCAGACCCTCCATGTCAGGTCTTCACAGCCCCTGTGCTCCCAGCTGCCACCTGTGCTGATGACCTAGGGGCCAGAGCGAGCCTGGGGCTTCTCCTCGGACCCCTCCCGTTCACCCTGCCTTTATCTGACACTGGTAAGGACTGTGCTGATTGCTGCCCCAGGGGCCCCGGTGAGCACAGAAGCATGATGAGAAGATGGGGTGCAGTGGGGGCTGCAGGGAGCCAAGAGCTGACTAGGACATTTTCAAGGGAAGAGGACTGTGCTGGGTGGACAAGGGGGCCAGGAGGCACCCCTGTCCTGGAGAACCACCCCCACGCTGGGGAGAGCTGGAGGAGCAGGTGAGCAAGGCATCTGGGTGAGCACTACTGCAAAGTCATGAGAGTTTCCTGGAAGAGGGGGCACCTAAGCTGAGCTGGCAGGGGAGCCAAGAGGTCAGGAGGCAGCTCCTGATGAAGCCTGGAGTGACTGCTCACCTCTCACTGGCCCTCACCCACTCCCCTCCAGCCGGAAAGCCTCCTCCCTGGGGTCAGGGGTCTTTCACACATCTCATGTGATAGCTGGCACTGGGTGATGGCCCTTAGCTTTCCAGAGGGCCCATTCCACACATGTGACAACCCTAAGTCAGGCGCAGCAGTGAGCATCACTCCTCATGGGCAAATGAGGAAACAAAGGCATGAAGACTCCACCTCGGCCGCACAGGTGGATCCGAGCCCCACAGGGGTCTCACAGCTACAGGATGGTGGCTCTGGCCCTGCCCACGTCCCCATCTTTGGGTTCCCAGGGGTCAGCTTGACGCAGCCTGGACCTTCCCTTCCAAGTAGAACTGACCTGAGCCTCCAAGCCAACCCCGGGGCTGGGGGCAGGATTTCCCCTGACAACTGGGCTCCCTCTTCTTACCAAGCAATAGACGCTGGCTGGCCAGGGCCAAGAACAGACTAAATACCCATCCCAGGTCACTGGAGCGCCTGACATCTCCATGGGCCCTTCCTGATCAGATGCAGCCAGGTGGGTCCCAGGCAGGTTCTGGGCCCGAGTGCCACCCTCCATCTCAGGGATCCCAGATGCATCTCAGAAAGCCTGTGTCGCTGAGGGATTCTTTCTCACCCTGATGACATACAGGTGGTCACGGGCAACATTTCTCCTGGGGCCTGGTGAGACGCAGACGCAGCCCGGTGCAGCATCAGGCCCCTCTTGCCTGGGCAGCAGGTGCCAGCCAGCCAGAGCCACAGAGGCTCCTTCCTGCCTCTCCCAGCTTCTAGGGGCTCTTGACGTGGCTTGTGGCCACCTCACACCCGCCTCTGCCTCTGTCGCCATGCCACCTCCTCCCTTGTGTCTGGGTCTCGCCTCTCCCCTTGTCAGAACACCCAGATAATCCAGGATGGCCTCATCCCGAGCTCCTTAACTCAGTTCCATGTGAAGACCCACAGCAGCCTCTCCCCACCCAGCCCTGCCATCCTCCCCTCTTCCAGGTTCATCTCTGGCAGGCAGCCATGCAGCAGGGAAGCGTGGATCTGGGGAGCAGGCTCCGGCAGGTCAGGAGGACCCCAGCAGGGGTGAGTGGGATACAGACAGCCCCTGGTGGCCATCCATGAGGAGACTGTGAGCCTAGGGGAGGGTGCTCTGCTGAGTGCTGAAGGGTCCAAAGGGCCACCTAACCGGGAGGACCGTGGCCGTGGGAGACTCTGTGGAGACCACTGCCTCATCTGAGAGACAACAGTCTAGGGTGGTTCAAGGTGAAATGTAAAAGCCAGGGGGCTTCCAGGCACCGTTTCAGGAAACCCCAACCTCCTACAGCCAGGGTTGGAGGGAGGCCAAGACCCAGAAGGCTGGACTCTCAGCAGGGCAGCATCCCGTGGCAAGGCCAGAGCCAGAAAGAACAGGACTGGAGATGCAGGGTAAAGGAACCCGGGCAGACAGAGCTGAGGGCCTGACCTTCCCTCCAGGGCCTGCAGAGACCAAGCAGCCCTTCCTGCTGGAAGACCCCCACAGTGACCTCTAACATGAGACTTGCCTCCCAGGATCTCCCTGGCTCCCCTTGTGGGACCAAACCAACCACAAGGGCAGGTCCCCACACTCTCCAGGGAGGCGCTGGGCTGGCTCAAATCCCAGCAGGATTTGGCCAACAGGGTCCAGGAAGGAGCTCGGGATCCATCCCTAGGCTGCCAGATCCAGGGACGAGAAAGCGGGAGGGGATCAACAGGAACTCACTCTCCTAAGACCAGGCTTTAACACCCTGGCAAGAACTTTGAGGGGCCACGGGCACCTATGGTCTGCCAGGGCGGCTCTCGGAAGCTTTGCGGGGGCAGTGGAGCGGGGGCGGCCTGAGTCAACGCTGTGGCCCCACGGTGTGCAGCTGGAGGAAGGTCCTGTATATGGCTGGCACTGCTGGGGGGCACAGGTGAAGGCACAGAGCTCTCACAGGGATGCGTGTCTGTGGCACTTCCACTGCCGTGCCCTCCTCTGCTATTGAAGGCGGTGCTCTGCAGCTACACAGAACCTCAGGGGTCGTCTCAGTACAGGGGCTCTGGCCTGTGGGGTCCTCAGTGCTCATGAAAGGCTGGGCTCATGGAACTGGCTGGCATGAATGACTCTGGCCCTTTCTGCTCCTGAGAAACCCTCTCTTTTCAGGCAGTCTCTGTCCTTTCCGCCTGGCTCAGTCCCCTCTCCGTGAGGACACCTCTCCCTCAAGCCTCTGAGCGCCCCGAATTGAGGCGGGCTGCTGCTGCAATCTCCCGAAGCCCGGCCTGCCCCAGTGCAGACACTCTCTGTGGGTCTCCTGCTGTGAGCAGGGGCCTCGGGGGACCCCGAATCCTCAGGGCGGAGCCCATCACGGCACTTCCCTTGGAGAGAAGCTGGCAGAGGACAGCCAGAGTTCAGGAAGAAGCAAATGCAGCCCGATTCCCCTCTGTGCAAATGCCTGCCCTCCCAGGCGGCTGGCTGGTGCACTCACCCTTTCAGTGCATTATTAATGCCTGCAGCCCCAAACTAACATGTCTCAATAATTATCAATACACGGGATGTCGGGGATGAGAACTCAGCATCTGCGTCCCAGAAAAGCCCTCATCCAGTCGGTCCTCAATGATGAGGCTGACAGCAGACAACTCAGCTTTTAGCTTTAGTGGGAACCACAACGTTTACTGCTCCTCCTTGGGTGGGTACTGAGTGTCACATGGCTGCAGGAGACACGCCCACAGCCCCTCCGCAGAGCCCTGGTGGACAGCCTGGCTGTGCTCTGGCCCTCTGCATCCATTTGCAATGTGACGCACCCCCAGCTCCATGCGTGTGGGAAGTTCCTCTTTCAAGTTTCCTTTCTTGTTAAAGAATAAATTGTAAGTGTGCTTTGTTAAGCCCTACCTTATGTAGCCGTTGAACATGCCATGCTTATAAGCACATAGGACATTCTACGTCCTTGTACGTTAACCAAGAGATCTGTGCTGGGCGTGCTCACAGGCATGTCCCAGCTCCCAGCCTATGCCCCTTACCCGTTTAAATAAGTTTTCAGTCGTCAGCCGATTGGGTTTTAGTTTGACTGTGAGTTCTGGCTCCAGCCAACAAAGATCAGACACATCAGTTAGGACAAGCTCAAATGTACAAGGGAGAAATGTGTCTGTGCCTTTGTTCCTTGGCCTTTCATAGCATGCTGGCTAGCAAGGGTGCCCTTCCTGCAGTCCAGGAAGCAAAAACTGCTTACTGAGAGATCCTTTGTCTCAGAGCTGATTTTTCTTCGCGGCACCGAGCATCTGTTTCCGACAATGAGGAATGTAAGACCCCCATTTTGCACATGAGAAAACTCAAGGCCAGACTTGAGCTACTTGCCTGGGGCCCTGGGGAAGTGGCGTTGAGAGTCCAGACCACACTGGACAGGTGAGGGCACCACACCCACGTCTACGTCTTTTACAAAGTCTTGCCTTGAGTTTTCTTGCACTGAGCCCCCAGTTTTTGGGGCAGAGGCCGGCCAGCCTTGGTGTGGTCAGTGCCCCGGCGTCTCCCAGAGAGGCCTTTTATGTAATGGACAAAGGGTCCACAGGCACGTGCCACTGTGCCAGGCTAATATTTGCATTTTTTTGTACAGAGGGGATCTCACTATGTTGCCCAGGCTGGTCTCAATGAACCCTCCCACTTCAGCCTCCCAAAGTGCTGGGTAGTGTGAGCCACTGCATCCAGCCTTACATTTTTAAAGGGGAGTGACCTCATTGAGGAGAAACAGGCTCTACCCGGGGACGCTCTGGAGGCTTCTCGGGGGTCTCAGAAGGTCCTCCAGACTCAGACTCCCCCTCCCATTCCACGCTCTGCCCATCTACCTGTCTCCCTGCCCATACCCACTGCAGGGGACGCTGGCTGCATGGGAGAGCAGAGGCCAGGCTGGAGATGGAGGAGCTGGTCACATTTACAGACTGACAGAGACCACTGAGAGGGTCGGAAGCCGGACCGGGGGAGCACGGGGGGAAGGTCAAATCCCCACACTGCCCATTTCACAGACAAAAGGAATGAGGCCGTGGAAAGGAAAGGAGACGCCCAGTATCACACTGGGGGGAAGGGGTGGGGTCAGCATCTCCAACCCAGGGGCGCATGGTCCCCATGTGGCAAATCAGGCCAGCAGGCAGCTGCAGCCAAAAGGCATGGTGGACCGTCCTTATTTTAAAATGGGTTTTCTTCTCACTGCAGAAAGAACTTTCAGCTCTGCCAGGGAGCTGTGCACACGACAGGCTGAACCGTGTCCCCTAAAACAGACAGTTGGCGTCTGCCCCTGGCGCCCACAACTGGGACCTTGTTCAGGGACAGGGTCTTACAGAGGTGACCCAGCTAAGGTGAGGCCATTAGGGCGGGCTCCTATCCAGTATGATGGACGTCCGTATAAACATGAGACGACTGTTGCATTTCACACTGTTTTTGTGTTTTACAATAAAACGCGCTACATTCAAGTACAGAAAACTGAAAGGACACTCCAGGTGGCTGCTCCACTGCCCCCGGCAGGGCCACCCTACACGTGGGGCTCGCAGACCATGGTCTGTTCCTGCCTTAGCTGCAATCTTCTGTGCCAGGGCAGAAGAAAGGCCCACTGAGACAGAGGAGCGGGCGGGGAATCCCCCTAGGAGGGCCCTGGGGCCACATCCCCTAAGCGCGCTTCCATGCTCAGAACCAGGAAACACGGCAGCTGGCCCGAAGGGTTCTCTACGTGGTGAGGTGGCGCTGGGGACTGGGGTGGTCAGGATGCTGTCATGTTATCCTGAAAGGAGAGACCTGGACACAGACATGCCCCGAGGGAGGATGCGAGAGACCCCCGGCTACAAGCTGAGGAACACAGCCTGGACCTGGTCCCTGCTCCGGGTCCTTGGAAGGCACCGGCCCCACCAACCCCCAGTCTCGGACCTCGGACCTCCAGACTGTGAGGGAATCATGCCTGCAGCTGACACCCCTAGGCGGGGGTGCTTGCTTTAGCAGCCCAGGGACACTGGCACAGTCACACAGCACTTCCTTCCCGGACACAGAGCCCCTCCACTCCTGAAGCTCTCCCAAAGTGGCACAGCCACTCCCACTCCCTGGCCATCATCGCCGGCCCTGAAGCCACCCTCAGACCCTCCATTCCAGCCCATCCCACCAATGTGGTGGCTCAGGGATGCCCAGAGTAAACCAGGCTCCAAGGCAAAGGAGGAGAGCCACTGCCACCCTCTGCCACCCTGTACCACCCTCTGCCACCCTGTGCCACCCTCCGCCACCCTCCGCCACCCTGTGCCACCCTCCGCCACCCTGTGCCACCCTCCACTGCCCTCCACCACCCTCCAACAGAGGAAGCCAGCCTCTTCCCTGACTGAAGACAGGGAAAGCAGCACACCCAGGGCAAGAGCCTCCTCCTCCTCAGGTGCTGTTGCCAAGGCAACCCTGCCTCTGCCAGGGAGGCAGCTGGGTGGGGAGGCCATGCCCTGGGCTAGGTGTGCAGCTGCCCTGTCTCCCACAGGTGCCCAGAGGAAGACCCAGGCCTGGAGGCAGAATCCGCAGGCCCCCCAATAGGCTGGTCAGCCCTCAGAAGGCTGGACTTAGGATCCCCCGGCCCTGCTTTCTAGCGTTGCTCAGCAAGGGGTGGGCAGAGGCAGTAGCCAGCTCAGTGCCAGGCCCAGCCACTGACTAGGGTGGGCCAGCTCCAACCCAGCTTTCACCTGAACAACGAACAAGATACTAGGAGGAGGAGGGGAGGGGAAGCCACAGCGGGGAGCCAGAGGCCTTGAGGCCCCAAGTAAGGGTCTTGCGCTGAGGCCGCCCCAGTCAGGCTGTTCACACTAGGAGCTGGCCAGAAATGCAGATACACAGGCCCTGCCCAGACCCCCCGAGTTGGAACCTGCCTCTTAACAGGGGGTTCGAGGGCTCATTAGTCACAGAAGTGGGGCCAGAGGCACAAGAGGGCCCTCACACTCCCTGGTTCCTTCGTTTCTCACACGCTGTCCCTTCCCTGAGATTTTCGGAACCCCCAAGACAGAGGGAGAGCACCTCAAGACTCCAGAGCAAACTGCTCGGGGCACAGAGAGGGGCAGGGAGTAGCTCCAGAGAAGCTTGGCCGGGAAAAGGGCCCCACAGTGCCAGACACAGCCTCTGCACTGAGGTCTTCACCTGCCATGGTCTCAGGGGCCAGGAAGGTGGGGACGTCCCTGGCAGAAGACTGGAAATCAGCAGACAGCTCGGGACCTGCAGCGCCAGCCCTGGCTGGCCCCAGCCCTTCATCTGCAGAGGGACCTGGGCTCCTGGCTGACCCCCTACAGCCTCAGTCTCTCCATCTGTAGAATGGGGATACCAGAAAGCCCCGAAGCCATATTCCTCCTGACTGGACCACAGCCCCGATTATCACGGGACCAAAGCTCCCATCATCACAGGACCACAGCGCCCCCCATCACAGGACCACAGCGCCCCCCATCACAGGACCACAGAGCCCCCCCATCACAGGACCACAGCCCCCGCCATC
>NW_016107474.1:5226890-5231973 GCF_001604975.1 Cebus imitator | reverse complement strand
ACCACAGCGCCCCCCATCACAGGACCACAGCCCCCACCATCACAGGACCACAGCCCCCACCATCACTGGATCTTAGCCTTCCCCCACACTGAGAAGGGCCCTGCTGCCCAGAAGCCGCAGCACCACAGGGTTGCCAGGGTCCTCCCTGGGTGGGTGCCGCCTCCCCATGCTCCCAGCCGGCCTGTGTCTCGCACTGCACCAGAGCTCCTGACTCCCCGGTTTGGAAACTGCGGACACTCCTCTAGAAGGACGCTGAGTGGCAAGCCCTGCCACCCCAGGGCTGAGGCATCAAGGAGCCGAGGACCCACCCTCCAGAGCCATTGGCACCCGGCTGCTCCCAGGGGCTCCCTAAGTGGGAGGGCAGTGGCACACAGGGGCCAGCTGAGGGGTTTTCCCAGGGCCAGCCCTGTGAGAGGTACCCCTCCGGGGGGTGAGACACAGGCAGGAGCTTTTTTAGCTCGGTGGGGAAAAGGAGGCGGCTTCGGGGACCCTGACAGAGCTCGAGGTGCCTTCAGAGCGGGTATGGCACACGGTTCCTTCCTGGACACCGCTCGGGGGCAGATGGATTCTGTAGGTGATGGGAGACAGGGTGCTGCAGGCCCAGTGGCTGTTGAGCAGTGACAGGGCTCGAATTATCTTGCGAATGGCCCCAGGAGATACCCTGCAACAGGCTCGGCCTCTGTGAGCTCACTGAATCCTCAGGCTCCGTGAGGGGAGGGGCACTGCTCTCCCATTTCATAGGCGAGGACACTGAGGCCTATCGGGGCCTCAAATGGGAAGCAGGCACAGGGCCATGCTGGGCAACAGGGCTGTCTGAAAATGTTTCAGAGGCCCCTGCAAAATCACACCATGAGCCCCGACAGGGGCCCGAAATGCAGAGGATGCCCAGGGCAGGGTGGTCCTGGCCAAGGGGGGCTGCAGCCTTGGACACTGAGAAGGGAAGAGGGGCCATCTCTCCAAGGCCAGGAGAGCTGGGGCCTGGGAGCAGCAAGCACCCCCCATCCAGTAAGGGAGTGAAGAGGTGCTACTCTGGGGCCAGGCACTGGGTGGACTGAGCCCCAGGGGCTAGAGGCTGAGAGACATGTCCGAGCACAGCCAGAGGCTCCCGTCTAGGAAGGAAAGTAGGCACAGCTCAGAGGCGGCCATGCTTTGGACAGGTGGAACCTGCAGGGGTGTCCCCACCTGTGCCCAGAGCCTGTACAGTCCCCAGGCCTGCAGCATCACCTGGGGAGGGTTTGTGTGTGGGGGGGGGGGGGGGGGGGTGCATCACAGAAATACAGATTCCCAGGCCCCAACCCTCTGAGCAGAGGCGCCAGGAGCTCTGACCTCAGCCTCCTTCAGGGAATTTGGTGCTGCGAACCTGGCTGAGCCCCCATCCTGGATGAGGCAGCATCCTGCATCTCAGCCCTGAGAGTAAAAGTCAGGGGCCTGGGAGGAGGCCAGGCTGTGTGGATCATGAGGCTTACATGCCTGGGGGCTCCTCCTTTAAGACAAGTAGACAATGTTATGTGGACAGCTGTGAGGTCCCCAGGGCCTAGAGTGAAAGCTTCATTTGCTGCTGGGGTCCGCCTCTGGGGCTGGCACAGAGGGAGGCTGGGAGGGAGAAGGTGTACCTAGAACCAGCGGCTGGGCCAGTGTGGGACAGCTCCAGGGGCAGATGAGCCATCGGGAAGACTACGGGCGCAGACCAAGCCACACCCTGAAAGGAAATCCCAGGAAACAGCAAGGCCCGGGTAGGAGCCGCCCCGCCCATCTCTCCAGGAGGACCGGGCTCTGTCCAGCCTGCAGATGCTGGTGAGACACTGCCACGCAGCTGGGGTTCGTGCTTTGGTGCTGTTCTGGGAGCTGGGTGCCTCTCCCTGGGTTGAGGCTGGTACCCCACAGGCCTGAGTAAGGCCCCTGTCCCTGGCTCTGACCCTGGCTCCGCATTCCTGGTAGGGATGCTGAGACCAGAATCAGGAACAGGCTCCACTTTCAATCACTCTGGCAGCTGCCTTCCTTCAGCCCCTGGGAGGGCGGGAGGCAGACCCAGCACTGTCCCCAGGAACCTCAGTGGGTCAGACGGGCATTGACTGACCATCACCATCGCTGTGGGTGGAGCTGTCATGCAGCCCTGCAGGGGGCAGGAGTGTTGCTAGGAGTCCCCACAGAGACTCCGACTTGGTCAGGGAGGGCTTCCTGGAGGAGGTGACAGAGAGCTGAGCTTTGAAGGGTGAGCAGTGGAATAATACAGGTTGGGGGCACCTGGGAGACTGCATCGGAGATCTGGGGTGGGGTTGGGGTGCACCCAAGGCTGGAGCAGAGGGCGGGGGCTGGACTGAAAGCTGGCCCACACAGGCCTCCTTCTCCCAAGATCAGCTGGGGACCTCTGAAGAGCCATGGGCAGGGCAGGAGCAGCTATGATGTGTGTGCTAAGAGACCCCTGGCCAGTGCTTGGAGGAGCACTGAGGTCAGAGGGGGCACGGCTGCGCCTCCCAGATGCTGGCCACCAGGACTGAGGCTGTCTCGTGGGCCCTTGCCCAGGAGCAGGTCAACATGCAGGCCAGAACCGCACATGCACACACGGACAGCCAGCACCACCCAGCTGACACAGGGAGCACCAGCTTCCCAGCCCGCTGGCTGAACACGTCCAGCAGGGCAAGGCAGGGATCCGCAGGGGGTTAAAAACCATTAAAGTCAAAGAAGAGCTCACACGGCTGAAGGGCAGGAAAAGAAGGTAACAGTCTCTCCCTGCAAGTATTTTAATGTGCTTTTCCTGTGGCAGGACGGAAGAGGGACCTTTCTGCAGAGCCCAAGCCCGCCCTGATTCCCTGGAAAGCGTGTTTCATCAGATCAGACCCAGGGTGGATGTTAAAGACAGGAGGTCTGCAATCAGAGCAGTCTGGAAAGCCAGAGAACATTCTGGATCCAGCCCTGACAGGCGACCCCTCTCTATCTTTAGACTGCGTCTTCCCTTACCCCCATTTTTCGTTTAAAACACTTGCAGGACAGGTGTGGTGGCTCACGCCTGTAATCCCAGCACTTTGGGAGGCGGAGGTGGGCAGATCACAAGGTCAAGAGATTGAGACCATCCTGGCCAATATGGTGAAACCCTGCCTCTACTGAAAATACAAAATTAGCCGGGTACAGTGGTGTGCGCCTACAGCCCCAGCTACTTGGGAGGCTGAGGCAGGAGAATCGCTTCAACCTACAAGGCTGAGGTTGCAGTGAGCTAAGAGTGCGCCATTGCACTCCAGCCTGGGTGACAGAGTAAGTCTCTGTCTCAAAATATATATACATACATACATATATACACTTTTTTTTTTTTCCAAAGAAAAAGAGAAACCCAAAGCAAGGAAGGAAGGGTGTCTGGGCCATGGGCGGGTCCAGCTACTTGAACTCCTAAGGGTGGCTAGGACAGACAGGAGGCTGAGGAGCTCTCAACTGAGCCTGGCCAGCCAGGGGACAAACACACAGGGGCCCCACTGCCCAAATCTGAGACTGGAGCAGCAGGAAGGGGAGGATTTGAGGTACGGGGTTTATGTAAAAGTGTCCGGGCTGCAGGAATGAACGACCACTAACTAAGTGGACTTAACGCTCACTCCTCTCACGGTCCTGCAGTCCAGGAGTCCAAAATCTAGGAGTCACACCTCCATTAGAAGGCTTTAGAACACGGCCGGGCACGGTGGCTCACACCTGTAATCCCAGCACTTTGGGAGGCCAAGGCGGGCGGATCTCGAGGTCAAGAGATTGAGACCATCCTGGCCAACATAGTGAAACCCCATCCCTACTAAAATACACACAAATGAGCTGGGTGTGGTGGCACGCTCTGCAGTCCCGGCTACTCCAGAGGCTGAGGCAGGAGAATGGGAGAATTGCTTGCACGCGGGAGGCGGAGGTTGCAGTGAGCCGAGATTGCGCCACTGCACTTCAGCCTAGCGCCTGGTGACAGAGTGGGACTCTGTCTCAAAAAAAAAAAGTTCTCCATCCGTCCTCTGTCCAGCTGCTGGCGTACTCCCCTCAGCCTCCGCCCTCCTGTGGCCTCCGCCCTCCTGTGGCCTCCTCCGGCACGTGTCTCTCCTCTTCTGCCCACAAGGGTACTTGTTCAATCCAGGCCCAGCCTGATCCAGAAGAATCTCATCTGCAGATCCTTAACTAATTCCATTTGCAGAGACCCTTATTCGAAGTAGGTGGAAGTGCAGTTCCGGACAGACATAGCTTTTGGGGACACCATTCAGCCCACCAGAGTGTGTGTGTGTGTAAATACATATATATACAGGTATTGATCGACTTACGACCTGTGCAACTTACGACCATTCAACTTTACAACCACAATCGCTAGCCACGACTGCTCCGCTGTAGATTTTTGGAAACACTACAACATTTTGATGTGTATCAAGAATATCGCTACCGCCTGGGAGGCTGTGACGACAAAGTGCATGAATGGCATCTGGAAAAATTGTGTTAAGCGCTATGTTAATGGTTTTGACGGATTTGACAGTGAACATGAACTTGAAACGATTCGGGAAAACATAGTAAACTCACTAAAGGCCTTTCTTTGGAATGTGAAATGGAAGATGTCGAAGAGTCGCTAGACAAAGAATCCGGAGAACTTACAAATGAAGAGCTAATCGAACTGGAAGAAAGAGTGGCAGAAGAAGAAAGAAGAGAAGCAGAGAAAGAGGAGGAGGAGCCAGAAAGAAAGTTCACCACTAAGGGATTATCAGACGGTTTATCTTTACTGAATAAACTTTTTATACATTTCGAAGCAATGGACCCAAACATCGAACGATTTGCAAGCATTGAACGGATGGCGCACAACGTGTTTCGTCCGTATCGTGAAATTTATGAAGAAAAAAAAGAAACATACAATTCAGACAAAGCTCACCATGTTTATGAAAAAACCAACTCCGGTAACCCCAACTGCTGCCTCAGATGACGACATCAACGATCCGCAGCCAAGCACCTGTGGCCAATAAAATGTTTCGTGCATGTTTATATATTTTGATATGTTTTGCAATTGGGAAAATGTTTCCTATGGTATTTTTTACACCTGTATTTTGTAATTTTGTATGTTTTGCAAATATTAAACCAGTTGTACTGG
>NW_016107474.1:5215289-5226041 GCF_001604975.1 Cebus imitator | reverse complement strand
TTTTTTAAGATGGGGTTTCACCATGATGGCCAGGCTGGTCTTGAACTCCTGACCTCAGGTGATCCACCCACCTCGGCCTCCCAAAGTGCTAGGATTACAGGCGTGAGCCACAGCACCCAGCCTATAGGGTCTTAAAGTTCAATTCCTTCGTGACTTTCAATCCCAGGCCAAGTATCACTCCTTGGAAAAACAGTCCTGACCTCAATCCCCATCCCCACAAGCTCCGGCCTCTGGCTATACCTTGTTTACACAGTTCTGTGGTGTGGTCCTCGCAGGCAGAACAGAGTCTGCCTTGCTCACTGTGGGCTGCCCTCTCAGCACAGGCCTAGTACACACTCGCAGGGGGGTGTTCCGCTGAACGAGTGAATGGGCAAGTGAGATCTTCTGTAAGGAGCCTCACGGCCCGGCCAGCTCCCCTGGGTCACCACTTCCCAGACTTCCTGGAGTCAAATGGCGAGGGTATGACAGGGGTGACACTGTCCTCGGGGGTGACCAGCTGCTTTACCTGGAACCGGCTGCATCATCTGTGAGCCTCAGTTTCCTTACCTGTGCAGTAGGCTTAGTAACAAGGACCCTTGTAGGACCCCTGCAAAGATTCATGGGATGAAGTGCAGAAGCACACAGCCCTGCTGTTCTTATGCTGGTAAGATACCTGATGGATACCTGGTGGGCGAGTTGCACTGTTTTAGCAGCTTTACTGATGTATCATTCATTTTGCTTGTTTTTCTGAGACGGGGTCTCGCTCTGTCGCCCAGGCTGGAGTGCAGTGGCGCAACCTCGGCTCACTGCAACCTCCGCCTCCCAGGTTCAAGCGATTCTCCTCCCTCAGCCTCCCAAGTAGCCGGGACTACAGGCACCCGCCACCCCGCCTGGCTAATTTTTGTATTTTTATTAGAGACAAGGTTTCACAATGTTGGTCAGGCTAGTCTTGAACTCCTGACCTTGTGATCCACCTGCTTTGACCTCCCAAAGTGCTGAGATTATAGGTGTGATCCACTGTGCCCGGCTGAGATGTCATTTATATACCATTAATGAAGGTGTCAGAAACGCTATCTTTATATACTACAAACACGAAGAAGGAAGTCAGAGTGACGTGGTGCGTTATGGATCCATTGGTTCAAAAAGGTGTTAGACTGAGGGTCTGCTACAAGCTAAACACACTGCCGGGTTAGGACACAGGGAAGGGAGAGGGAAAGGAGCTCCTTGCTGACAGGGATTCGGGTCCCATCGCGAAGACAGCTGATAAAAAGGTCAACACATAAAAAGAACACGTTCCTGGGACAGCAGATTCTACGCAGACAGCAATCACACCGCCGTTTAGAGTATGAGGCGATGGTTTTTAGCACATGTACAGAAGTGGGCCACCGTCACCGTAATCTAATTTACAGCACTTTTGTCCCCTGCGACAGAAACCCCATATCCATCAGCTGCCCTCCCCGTCCTTCCCCCCAGCTCCTGACATGGCTGATCTGCTTTCTTTTTGCTGTTGATTCATGAAAAGCATTTCTTTCAGAGAGGAATTAAGGAGCAAAGGGCCAGCAGGGCACAGGCGTAGGCAGCCTGGAAGCGGGCGGAGTGGGAAAGAGGATGGGAATGCGCATGTGTGAAAGGAGGGGAAAGGTGGTCCCCTCCCCAGCCCTTCCTGGGTCAGAGGGGATGTCGGAAATGGGGCCTGGGCAGCAGGTGCCCCATATGTGCTTCCTGCTGCAGCCGGGACCACCTCTAAACCTTCACTGTGGAGTCCCTTTTTGAGTTAAAAGAAATTGTGCTATAAAATCAGACAAAACTCTAGAAAGCCATACTCCTGGAGCAAAACAAGAAGAGTCAGAGGAGGAGTGTGGGAAACAAAGCCCCAGACACAGAAAGGTCCTCCCACAGCACGGCTGTGCCGCTGCGGGCTGCCGGCCGCCTCCGGCTGCAGCAGTGTCTGTTGGGCTCATCTGTCCACTGGCTCAGCACACACAAACAGGGCACACCCACAGGCTGGACTTGTGCAGGCGCCAGGGCCTCAAAGCACAGGGCAGGTGCTGCCAAGGAGCAAGAGGAAGCCTGGAAAGGAAGGATGGTCTGGACGGGGTCACTGGAGCAATGAGCATCACCAACATTCTGGGTTGGTGCCCAGCATCGGCCCAGAGGAAGCAGGGGTGGCCGAGGCCTGGGAGGCACGAGGAGTTGGCAGGAGGAAGAGAGCTCCAGAACGCAAAAGGCCCAGGAGCAGGGGAGGGGTCAGCAAGTTAGGGAAGCAGAGGGAGGTGAAAGCTTCTGCCGACTAGGGCCAGAGGCATCTGCCTGGGGGCAGGGCATGGGGTGGTACAAATCATCCTTAAGACATGGGTTTAAAACCTTCCACAGTCTGGGTATCCTCAGGGATTGTGGCTGGATACTTTATTTTTAAAGATATACAAAAGTTGGCCGGGCATGGTGGATCAGGTCTGTAGTCCCAGCACTTTGGGAGGCCGAGGCTGGTGGATCACCTGAGGTCAGGAATTCAAGACCAGCCTGGCCAACATTGCGGAATCCTGTCTTTTTGCATTTTGTAAAAATACAAAAATTAGCCAGGGGTGGTGGTGTGTGCCTGCAATCCCAGCTACTTGGGAGGCTGAGGCAGGAGAATGGCTTGAACCCAGGAGGCCGAGTTGCAGTGAACCGAGACAGAGCCACTGCACTCCAGCCTGGGTGACAGAGCAAGACTCCATCTCAAATAAATAAAAATATACAAAAGTATATATAATTTCTTATAAGACATTCTAAAATGTAGAGAATGAAGGTAAAACTCCTTCAGCCCCTTCCACATGTATTCAGCTTCCCACAGAACACGACTCTCAATTCTGGTCAGTTCTCTTTCAGTTCCTCTTCCCCATTGATTTATACACATACACACCTTACTTTTGCCACACAAGCAAGGCTATACTCTACGTATTTTTTCCAATGACTTGTTTCTGCTTTTACTATGTCACGGTGTCCCTGCTTAGGAGGTCACTAAGACACCTTTTGTTTTCCATGTCTGCACAAACCTCCGTCACGGGGCAGGCTCCAGTTTTCAAACACTCTCCATACCAGAAACCTGGACACAAGTGTTAGCCCACCACACACTGTTCTGCCCCTGCTTTTGTTTTTTTTAACCTAACAATATCTTGGAGATTGTTCCATATCAGTAAACACACCTTTGTCATTCTATTTATTTATTTTCATTCATTTGAGACAGAGTCTCCCACATTGGAGCACAGTGGCACAGTCTCAACTCACTGCAACCTCTGCCTACCAGGTTCAAGCAATTCTCCTGCCTCAGCCTCCCAAGTAGCTAGGATTACAGGCACACACCACCACACCTGGCTCATTTTTGTATTTTTCCTAGAGATGGGTTTGCACCATGTTGGTCAGGCTGGTCTCAAACTCCTGACCTTAGGTGATTCTCCCACTTTGGCCTCCCAAAGTACTGGGATTACAGGCGTGAGCCACCACCGCCAGCGTCTTGTTCTTTTTAATGACCGCGCCAAAACACAGCAAGTCTGCCCATGCCAATGGACATGAAGGCTGTCTTCCATTTTCTATTACAATTCACGTTCTAAAGATAACCTTGTATACATGACATTTCACACACAAATCCATCTTCAGAAGACATTTCCATAAGCTCAACTGCTGAATCAAAGCTGCAGTTTAAATGTTCCTGGAGTCTGAACTTCGCTAGAGATTCACAATTTTCTCTCCAGGGAGGAAAGAACAATTACATCCCCACGAGCAAAGCATGAGGGGCCTGTTTCCTCACGTCTTCTACAGTTCAGTACATCAGTATTATTTTTCAAATCTCTCCCAAGACAAGTGAAACCCAGCATTATCTCACTGCTGTTTTAATTTGTATTTCTGTTATTAAGAGTGCGGTTGGTTTTTTTTCTTGTTGATTTGTAGAAGTGTTTTATGCAGCAAGCAAACCAGCTTTCTTACGTTTTACATTTAAACTTTTTTTAAAGACAGAGTTTGCATCCTGTCACCTAGGCTGGAGTGCAATGGCGTGATCTCAGCTCACTGCAGCCTCTGCCTCCCGGGTTCAATCAATTCTCCAGCCTCAGCCTCCCAAGTAGCTGAGATTACATGCACGTGCCACCATACCCAGGTAGTATTCTGTATTTTTAGTAGAAACAGGGTTTCATCCTGTTGGCCAGCCTGGTCTCGAACTCCTGACCCCAGGTGATCCGCCCACCTTGGCCTCCCCAGGTGCTGGGTTTACAGGTGTGAGCCATTGCATGGCCTACATTTGAACTTTTTATCCACCTAGAAGTTATTTGGTATGAGGTAGGGATCCAACTTTACCTTTTCCCCTGATGGCCATCTGAGCAGCCCATGCCATTTAATGAACTACCCATTCCGCACCACCATCCACTTATAAATGCCACTTTTATGCCACTAAACGTGGCCTTCCTCGTGGATGCCCTGCTCTGTGGCCATCTCTGACTGTGACTGTGTCCTCATCGCCTGCACCAATCAGAACCTTCACTGCACCCATCACTGCCAACATTGTGAATATCCAGGCCAGACCTCAAGCCCGCCCTGTTCTCCCACCACAGAGCATGAAAAGTGATGGACGGCAGGGGGGCCAGTCTGCCGACTCCTCATGTGTGCACCTTGGTGCTGAGGAGGCTCCCCAAAGCTGCCAGCCATCCCCCGACTTCATAGTAAGTGAGGCCCCTGGGATGGAACTCCTGCCAAGGGTGTGGCTGGTGTGTTCACCACTTAGAGTGGGGTCTGGGAGCAGGGCCAGGCCAGAGAGCAGCCCCCTAGCCTGAGACCATCTTGTTTCTGGGAGTGGGGGAGGGATGGAGACGGACTCTTGCCAGTTGCCATGACACCGCAGGGCTCCCAGCGTGTTAGAAATCGAGTCTCTTCAGGAGCTCACCTCGCCTTCCTTCCCGCCGCCTCCCATCCCCTACAGGGCACAGCCTATGTTTAGACTCAGTGTGCCCTCTCCTCCTCCCTCACCCCACACCCCTAGACCCCAGCTGAGCGAGGGCACTGCGTCTCCACCCGCCCAGCCCTGCACCTGCCTGGGACTGAACACAGCACAAACCCCATCAGGTACCTGAGGCCAGGCTGGGTGTGGCCACCCTCCACGGACAGAAGATACATTTATCTAAAAACTGGTTTTAGAAGCTGCTGCATCAACAACCTCCCAGTTTGCCTTTTTAGTGCCCTGCTGAAAGCTTATCTTCAAAATCACTCTATTCCACTCAGTTAAGAAGGAAGCGGGTCTGTGCTCTACGTCTGGAATAGACTAAGGACCGGCCCAACCTCCATGGGTCGGAGAGGAAGGGGGTTCTCAAGCTCCAGGAACCTCGGACCCGGGGAGGGTCTGGCAACACCGAGGAGTGGGAGATCCCAGCACCGGGAGCTCGGAGCAAGGCTGCGCCGGTGCGGGTGGCCTGGACCCCAGGGCTGGGTGCAGGCATCGTGTGGTCACCTCCTTCCCTGGCCTCTGCCCCAACTACAGTGGACAGGAGCAAGCCCAGATGGGGAAAGGACAGTTGTGGTGTGTGGGCCTCCCTCCTCCAACACAACCCGGTGGCTGCCTCGGGGTGATGAAGGGGCCAGGTCTCTGGGGCAGGCAGCTGAGAGCCTGCTGGGGAGGCGAGGAGCAGACAGAGGTGTCTGTGTGGGCTGAAGCTCCAAAGACCCTGCATGCACTCCGTTGTCTTGCTGGACTCCCCAGCACAAGTTACGAAGACTCAACAATTAGGAATTTCAAGGTGGGGACCAGTGTTCCACTCCAGATGCAGGGCCCTGCTGGGCGGGGGTCCCAAGTGACTGTACCAGCCACAGCCCCAGGCACCACCCTTGCTGCCCTCACCTGAGGGGAGGGGTCACACCACCCTGGTTCAGGGAGGGCCAGGATCGACTCCTGCTCTTGGGCCTCTGACCAAATGTCACTTCTCCCGAGAAGCCCGTTCCTGACCCCTCGCCTCCCTGTTCCCCCACACAAGCTGCCGGAATCCCTAGATCGCTACCATCTGTGCCACGGGAACAGGGTCTTCATCCCTCACCCTAAAAACAGGGCCTGGCAGAGGGAGAGCCCCTGCATAGGCCCCTGCTGAAGTGACACATCAACGTACTGCCATGGTTTTTCATCAGCGCTGTCCCCAACAGCTCCTCGAGGACTGGGGCTGTGTGGCACCCAGTGGGTGCTCCAGGGATTTGTCTGAGGAGTGCTCGGAGGAAAGGTGGATCACACAGCTCAGGCACGGGCTTGGAAGGAGGACCGCCAGGATGCTGGCCAGGGCCTGGGAGAGGGACAGGCCGCTAGACGGAACAGGCCCTGGCCTGCAGTCCAATGCTACTGATAGATTAGCTGATGGCAAGGCCAGGCCAGACCGCAGGGGACCCCAGGGAGCAAGCCCCAGGGGCATCAGTCAGGCATGGCCGGGAGAACCTCCTCGCCTACCCTGCAAAGGCCACGCGTGGTTAGCTTCTTCCAAGACTGTGGTGACAGGGCCAACAGAGGCCAAGGTTGTTTGCAGGTCACACTACCATTCTGGCACATTCCAGCAATGCTGGTGGCTACGGCTGGCTCCCCACAGACGTCCACCCTTGCTGTTGGGCTCTGAGGGTGCCAGAGTCACCCACACTGGCCAGTGCAGACCCCGCCTCACACTCTGCTCCTAAGGGGCGGGCACATCTCCGTCAGGGCCTTGGGGGTCTAGGAAATGGCTGTCTCACAGGCACCGTGGAGTCCCCACCCCTGCGTCCCTACCGGTGAAAGGAAGGATAAAGGCAGAGCTCCCACAGCCTCAGGACACAGCCTTGGACCACCCATGGCCTCACGGCTGGAGCTGGCACAGGCAGGCAGGCACACCCACGGCCTCTGAGCCCCATGTGCAGTCCGGCCCTCACCGGAGGCACTGGCTGGCTGCTGCAACCTGTCTGCTCCTCAGGTCCCCTAACAGGACAGAGGGCCCCAGAGTCTGCCCACATCGGCTGCCCGCGGGCTGCACCCACCTGTCAGCAGCAACAGCTCTTGTGCTTCTTGTCATTCCCCCTTTTCTGCTGGGGTCCGGCTTGGCTTCCGTCTCCCTGCGGGGTCCCACCTCCCACTCTGACCAGGCGGCCCTCACGCCGTCCTGGCCTCCACCCCACAAGCCAGGCCCGTCTTGCCGCTGTGGAAATTCAGCATGGAGCAGACACAGAGCTCTCACCGTGGGCCACATCCGCACTCCCATGCTATCTGTCCATGAGCACCGGGCTAGGGTCACTCCACTTCACAGAAGCACACTGAGGCTCACAGGCTGCCAAGCAACCTGCCACGGTAACAGACAAGTGGCCAGAGGAGCTGGGACCCAGGTTAATGCTGCAGAGCTCCCTCTTCCCAGCTGTGACACAACACCATCTCTTAGTCTAAAGTCTTGGCAGGGCGCGGTGGCTCACGCCTGTAATCCCAGCACTTTGGGAGGCTGAGGTGAGCGGATCACAAGGTCAGGAGTTCGAGACCAGCCTGACCAACATGGTGAAACCCCATTTCTACCAAAAATACAAAACTTAGCAGCACATGGTGGTAGGCGCCTGTAGTCCCAGCTACTCAAGAGGCTAAGGCAGGAGACTCGCTTAAACCTGGGAAGTGGAGGTTGCAGTGAGCCGACATCCTGCCACTGCACTCCAGCCTGGGCAGGATAGAGGGACTCCAGCTCAAAAGGAAAAAAAAAAAAAAAAGATAACCAAGTCTCCTTTTCTCAGCCCCTCCAAAGTCAGGCATGGTGGAGCTCAGACATCCCATCTAGGCTTAAAGCCTCACTCAGCACCCAACCTACCCAGCAGGTAGGCATCCTGAATCCCAAATCCCAAATCTCACTAACATGTTGGAGATTCCTGCAGGACTGGGAGTGGACCAGAGGCTGCAGATCCCAGGCCACTGCCTGCACCTCTGCTGCAGAGGACACCATGGGCGTGAGGGCCCAGGGTCGGATGTGGTGCAAGATGGAAGCCAGTCGCGCATCCAAGCCTCGTGCCACCTGGAGACGCAGCAGCCATTTCCTTGCTAATTCTGTTATCCAAGGGCAGGGCTGTCACAGGCCTAGCCTCATGGGACCTCCCAGAAGATTAACGAGATGTTTGTAATGCATGTGCAGCTCCCTGGAGCCCACACCCAGGCGAGTGCAAGGAGATTCACGGAGAACTGCCTCTGGGGTGGCCGGAGGGGGTGGGAGCTGGGGGCGGGGCAGTCTGGGTCCCAATTGGTGCTCCACAGGGAGGTCCCTTCCCATTTTCACTGTGGAGACAGTGGAGGAGGCAGCGTCTGGAATCCAGTTCTGTGGCCTGTGATGGTGTGAGCACCAGGGCTGGGATTTGAGCACAAATGGCCCCATTTAGAGACTCTGACAGCAATGGAACCAGATGAGGTATGTGGCCAGACCCTGCCACGAAGAGCAGGCACAGGACCCAACGCTCAGCGAGCCCCACCTGTGCCCTGGCTAGCTCATTTAATTCTCGTCTGACAAGCCCCAAGGATAGGGGTTTTTCTCCCATTTATAAAAGAGTAAACTGCATGTGTTGTGAGAGATGCAGGAGGAGTGTGCCGGCCACGCCGTGCTGTGTGAAGCTTCTCCCGTGGTCCGACAGAGGAGAGGTGTCATCATCTCCATTGAACAGGGAGGCAGGAAGGCTCACTGATGGAACTCACTCCCCCCAGTTCCCGTGGGCAGGGCCAGGGTTTGAACAGGATCTGGAAAGGGCATTTGCAGAGAGGTGCAGGACACAAGCCTGGGAACTGCCCTCAGGCAACATGGAGAAGGGACAGGCCCAGGTGGAATCCACAAACACAGACCACAAAGTACAAGTGACCGCGACACAGTTATCAGACGCGTGCACCGGCCACAGCCTCTAGATAAAGCAGCTGCACAGAGCTGGGTGAAGAGGCCAGAGCATCCGAGCGGATCTGGAGCTGCTGGAGGGGCAGGGAGAGGAAGTGGGGATAGGCTCGGCCAGGGCAAGACACCAAATGTTGGCGCACGGAGCCGGGTGCTGCGCTTCGCTCATCACGGCAGCTGTCAGAGGATGCAGGATCTCCAGGGCAAACCAGCAAAATCCACGGAGTCAGAAGGTAAGTCTCCGAAGTCACAGAGCCTGTTCAGAGCTGGTAAGAGCTCAGGATTTGCAGGTGGAGTCAGAGTGTCCGCCAAGGTCAGGGGTCTCTGCACACGGCCACGGGCTAAATGCAGCCCAACAACAGAGAAGAGCATGTGACTTAGATCACAAGGCCAGCAAAGCCTAAAATATTCTCTAGTCCTTTATAGAAAAAGCACGTTGATCCTAAGCCAGGGGGAGCTCTAGGGGGTCAGCATCTAACCCCTTCATCTTCAAGGCCCTGAGAGTGGTGAGACCTTGGCCAGGACCCCCGCTGTCACAGGTTAGGACGAAGACCCAGGCGTTCGAATGCCAGGCCCTGCCTGTGATGCTGTCCTGTGCCCGTGACCCACCTGGCCTCCAAGACCAGATAAGGGGTCCTCACACTCCAGACTTCAGTGAGGATGGGACAGGAGTTCCTTCTGTCTTTCTGAACAGGGCTGGGGAAGAAAGGCGGTAGAGAGAAGGGCAATTGTTGTGATCAGAGTGTGACACTGTCCCAACCTGCCTGTGCCTGGCAAAGACAGTCGGCTGAATGGTGGCCCCCAACGAGGCAAGGCCACGTCCTAATCCTCAGAATATTCCATTCACATCGGGAAAAACATATCTGCGAATGAGATCAAGGTAAGGCTCTTGAGAGGAGGGCATCCTGGGTTACACAGGTGGGTTGTAAATGCAAGCACAGCTGTGCTCAGAGGGAAACATGAGACAGAGAAGGCGAGGCAACGAAGACAGCGGCAACAGGCAATGTGGCCACGCCAGGGAGGCCAGAAGGGACCCTCCCCAGAGCCTGCAGAGGGGGCATGGCCCTCCCACACCCTGGTCTCAGGCTTCTGCCCCAGAGGTTGGGGACAGCATTTCTGTGTTTAAGGCCTGGTTTGTGGTGCTTTGTCACGGCAGCTGCAGGAAGCTGATATCACCATGGATGAGGCGCACAGGAGCCAAGGGCCTGGGTTCAGATCCCAGCCCTGCCAGGCACCCACTGAGCAACCAGGCAGGTTCCTCAGCCCCTGTGGCCTCCATTTCCCTGTCTACAGAATGTGGCCAACAATGCTGCCCACCTCACAAGGGCATGGGGACAGTTACACTAGGGGTTCCCTTATATTAAAAATCACCCATCATGTGGCCATGCATGGTGGCTCCTGCCTGTAATCCCAGCACTGTGGGAGGCCAAGGCAGGAGGGGTCTGAGCAAGGTCACCCCGGAGAACCATGAGCACCACCAGCCCAGACCCTCTCTGGCTTGAACCCAGGAGTCTGAGACCAGCCTGGCCAACATACTGAGACCCCTGTCTCTACAAAAACAAAAATTTTCTTTTTTAGACAGAGTCTTGCTCTGACACTAGGCACCAGGCTGGAGTGCAATGGCCTGATCCCGGCTCACCGCAACCTCTGCCTCCTGGGTTCAGGCGATTCTCCTGCCTCAGCCTCCTGAGTAGCTGGGACTGCAGGCACACGCCTCTACAAAAAAATTTTAAAGAAAATTAGTAGGGCATGGTGGTGCACACTTGTAGTCCCAGCTACTACGGAGGCTAGGCTGAGAGGCTCACTTGAGCCCAGGAATTTGAGACTGAAGTGAGCCGTCATTGTGCCACTGAACTACAGCCTGGGCAAAAGAGCAAGACTCTGCCTCCAAATTAAAAAAAAAAAA
>NW_016107474.1:5212424-5214980 GCF_001604975.1 Cebus imitator | reverse complement strand
AAAAAAAAAAAAGAATTACCTGTTAATTATCTGAAAATCAAATATGGCAGGGCATCCTGCACTTGCATTTGCTGATCTGCCCCACGCCAAGCGGGACCATGTGTATACCTGGTTTAGCGCCTGCTGGAGGTGCCAGCTGCGACCAGGCTGAGGCTGGCGGAGGCTGGCCAGCTGCCTGGGGACAGTGATGAAATCTGACTTCAAAGCCGAGGACAGGCTGTGTCCCAATGACCAGCATTCCAACCAGGGACAGAACATTCTGGGAAGCAAAGATCTTTGTCACATCGACCTCATCAAAGAGGGAGAGGAACGGGCCGAGGAGGGAGGCTGGGTCTCACAGAAGCAGACTCAGGGCAGCCGGGAGGAAGCGGGGCCAGTTCTAGACCATGCTAAGCCGCGGTTCTGGACGCCTCTCCAAGCCTAGCTCCCATCCCCAGCTTCCTAGGACCCTTGCCTGCAGGTGAGGCCAGCCCTTAGAGCTATGTGGGGGTGGGGGTAGGGGGCTCTACTTCTCTAGGCCTGTCTCAGCATCTGTGGTGTGGGGCTCATCCCACAGGGTTGGGGGTCCTTGGGGGTCTCAGAGGAGATCGTTCCCTCAGAGCTTGGGTCCCAGATTCAGGATTCTCCAAACATAGCTCCCACAGACCTAAAGCACTAAGCGCAGTGTGGGGTCCAGGGTCAGCAGGTCACAGCCGGGCTGGGCCAGTGCTGTCCATTCTCCAGGGCAACCTGGTCAGACCCCACCGCAAAAGCCTGCAGATCGGGGAGAAACCCAAACCCAGGGAAGCCAGCCCAGGCAGGGGCTTTGCAATGGGAGACCCCGATAAAACGGAAGGTCCCAGGCCGCTGACCAGCTGGGGGATCCGGCACTGGGGGTCCTGGAAGGGAAGCCTGTGAGCTCGCCCCGGGGAGGTGGTTCTAGTTTGGCTTCTCAGATGAAGTGGGGGCCAGTGATCTCACCCTTAACGATGGTGGTACTCAAGGCCTCCCTCCCTGGAGTCAAAGGGACAAGCTCAGGCAAGGAAGAGGGTCACCTGGCTCCTGGTTTATCCGTTCAAGGAGCAGCAACTGAGTGCCAGCTGTTTGTCAAACAGGAGCAAAGAGACAGAGGAGATGCCTCCTGCTGTGAAGATGCACAGAACGGTGTGTAGTGGCGGTTTCAGGGGACAGGCAAACGTGCCGGGCAGGGGCCAGGCTCACCCTGGGGATGCACTGAGGACCTGGGTCCTCAACGCTTCCTCGGGCCTTTGCATGTAGGTCCCGCTCTGCGACCTGCTAGCTGGGACCCTGGACAAGTCACACAGCCCCCAGGACCTCGGTGTCCCCACATGTGAGCTGTGGGTCACACACCCACACCACCGCACCGCAGCAAGGATGGGGAGGGCTGGTGGCCTGTACTTGGGGGTGGCTCACCGGGGAGCTCTTGTTTCACCCTGACCCCAGCCTCTACGGATGAAGGAGACAGCTGTATTATTACCAGTATTATTTTTTAAGATGGAGTCTCACTCTTGTTATCCAGGCTGGAGTGCAATGGTGTGATCTTGGCTCACTGCAACCTCCGTCTCCCGGGTTCAAGCGATTCTCCTGCCTCAGCCTCCTGAGTAGCTGGGATTACAGGGGCCTGCCACCATGCCCAGCTAACTTCTGCATCTTTAGTAGAGACAGGGTTTCACCATGTTGGCCAGGCATCACTGACCTCAAGTGATCCACCCACCTCAGCCTCCCAAAGTGCTGGGATTACCGTGCCTGGCTGGCTGTATTATTTTGAACCCCTCAGTACATCAGCACCGACTGCCTCAAAACAAGGCCATTCCCTCACATGAGTACAGAATAGTCGATTCCACTACAACTCAACACCTGTGTTCCTAGAAATCACTGCATGCAAAACCACACAGTCAAAACCACAGGGCTTGTGGGGGAACAGGATGAGGGGAAGGGCACTCAAAACAGACAGGAACCCTAATAAAAATGGCAGCACGGTTTCACAGGTTAAGGGGTTGAGAGAACATCAACACAGCACTTGGGCTTGAGAATGCTGTAAGTTTCCCGAGGGAGGTGTGCTGCAGAGCTGGCGGTAGTGGCCGAGGAGGGTCAGTGGAAGGTATGCCCTGACAAGGATGGGGTGCCCTAACAAGGATGGGGTGCCCTGAGGAGGAAGGGGAGCCCTGAGGATGGGGTGCCCTGAGGAGGATGGGGAGCCCTGACGAGGATGGGGAGCCCTGAGGAGGAAGGGGAGCCCTGAGGATGGGGAGCCCTGACGAGGATGGGGAGCCCTGACGAGGATGGGGTGCCCTGACAAGGATGGGGTGCCCTGAGGAGGATGGGGTGCCCTGAGGAGGATGGGGTGCCCTGAGGATGGGGAGCCCTGACGAGGATGGGGTACCCTGACGAGGATGGGGTGCCCTGAAAATGGGGAGCCCTGACGAGGATGGGGAGCCCTGATGAGGATGGGGTGCCCTGACGAGGATGGGGAGCCCTGACGAGGATGGGGTGCCCTGACGAGGATGGGGAGCCCTGACGAGGATGGGGTGCCCTGAGGAGGATGGGGAGCCCTGA
>NW_016107474.1:5172399-5211923 GCF_001604975.1 Cebus imitator | reverse complement strand
GAGGATGGGGTGCCCTGAGGAGGATGGGGAGCCCTGACGAGGATGGGGAGCCCTGACGAGGATGGGGAGCCCTGAGGAGGATGGGGAGCCCTGAGGAGGATGGGGAGTCCTGACGAGAATGGGGTGCCCTGAGGAGGATGGGGTGCCCTGACGAGGATGGGGTGCCCTGACGAGAATGGGGTGCCCGGGCAGCTGGGGCTGTGTGAGGCGTGTATGCATCCTGTGTGTTACTCTGTGAACACAAGCCCATCAGTCACGCTGGGGGCAGTGGCTGTGTTCACCCAGTGTTTCTGGCGGGCGAAATCTCACAAAGGCAAACACAAAACTTGTGTTATCTTCAAACTGTTCCCTGATAGAGCGATCATTCGGGAAGCAATTCTCGTTTTCAAAACAAGCTTTGTAGCAAAACTGACTGTCCGACCGTCACTACCAAGAAATTAACCTTGGCCAGACACAGGGGTTCATGCCTGTAATCCCAGTAGTTTTGGAGGCCAAGGCACGTGGAGCACTTGAGGCCAGGAGTTCAAGACCAACCTGGCCAACATGATGAAACCTCGTCTCTACTAAAAATGCAAAAATTAGCTGGATGTGGGAGCACGGGCCTGTAGGCCCAACTACTTGGGAGGCAAAGGCCGGAGAATTGCTTGAACCTGGGAGGCGGAGGTTGCAGTGAGCTAACATTGTGCCACTGCACTCCAACCTGGGTGATAGGGCGTGACTCCATCGCGAGAGTAAGAAAAGAAAGAAAAAAAGAGATAGACAGACAGAAAATTAACCTTGAAACAATACAACCAGGAAATCTGGAGCCCTGGGTCAAAACTTGCCTACTTATCCTGCCAACCCAACATGGTGTGTTTATAGTCCAAAAAGACAGGCCGGTGCCCAACAGCACGGGACGGCTGAGATTAGTGAGCTCAGGGCTTACAAAGCAGGCAGCACCCACCCTCATGGGATGCTAGAAGTCTGTGAAAGGAGCCTGTGCTTTTCCCCGCAGGTGTCAGAAGCCCTCAAAGGTTTCAGGCAGGGAGGGCCATCCCACGTCCCAGGCTGCCCCGTGGAGGGTGGATTTCACAGGGAGACAGGTGGAGGAAGTTACAACCCTGCATGGGGGCTGAGGAGGGTCTGAGCCACATTTTAACTTCCACGTGAATCCGAGGAAAACAGCCTCCCAGTCAAGCCCCCAAGGCAGGCATGCACTTCTCCCAAACTCTCAGCATGGTCAGCAGGGACTGGGGTCTACGACCACAACAGACTCTGGAGGGGCCGCCAGGGGCCAGGAACGTGGGGCAGGGTCTCACTCGAGCCTGGTTCTCCTGCCTCATCCACTCCAAAGACCCTTGGCTCCAAAACAAACATCCAGGAAAACAAATCAGGACAAGACACCCAGTTCCACTACAAACAACCATACAGTAAACCCAGGCCCATAGGCTGACAATCCTAAAAAATCAGACACGAGCCTATTAAAGTCAGGCAGCCGGGGTTGGGGGGAAATCTGGCTGTCCTTTTGGTTTTGGTTTTAGGAGATGCAGAATGTGCTGCTGACAGAAACCATTCATTCTGCGCCCACCGGATCCTCAAACATCCACTGAGTGTGCCAGGGGCCTGACACTCGCCTCCTCAGACAGGGGGGCTGCTATCTCAGCAGCACAGGGTCCCTCGCCTCACGTCACAGAGAAACGGCAGCAGAGCTCAGACTCTGAAACTGGGGCTTTGGGACGTCCCTGCGCCCAGGGCAGGCAGGGGAGGCCTATGGATCCCTCTTGAGGGGTGACTGTAGGCACGGAAAATAAAAGGGGCAGATTTACAAGGAAACCAAGTTTTTTGAAATATTAAATTGCTTAAAAATCAAATTTGTGAGACAGCCATGCATATCTTTCCGAATTAACATACTAAATAACAGGATGTATCCCTGAGCATCAAATCAAGGGCCACTTAGGAGCCGTGGGGGCATCAGTGCCCCTCAGAGGATGGGGCATGTATGGCGCATCGCAATACCCCAAGCTTCCTGCTGGGGCCCAGGGTCCCAGCTTCGTAATGGGAGAAATGCTGCATTTCATTCTGATGCAGTGAAAACCACAACCCTGGGGCCGGGCACAGTGGCTCATGCCTGTAATCCAAGCACTTTAGGAGGCTGAGGTGGGCAGATCATGAGGTCAGGAGATTGAGACCATCCTGGCCAACATGATGAAACCCCGTCCCTACTAAAAATACAAAAATTAGCTGGGTGTGGTGGTGCATGCCTGTAATCCCAGCTACTCGGGAGGCTGAGGCAGGGGAATCGCTTGAACCTGGGAAGCGGAGATTGCAGTGAGCTGAGATTGTGCCACTGCACTCCAGCCTAGTGACAGAGCAAGAATTTGTCTTAAAAAAAAAAAAGAAAGAAAAAGAAAAAAGAAAACCACAACACCGTATGTTCCCCACCTAAGGCCCCATGAATTCTCTCCCTGCCCTGCAGCTGCCTGTGGGGAACTCTCCGAGGTGCTGACCCTGCTCTTGGACCCTCAGCAGGAGGGGGCTGTCCCGTGACTCTTTCTCTCTGAGCAGGCACAGCTGGCCTTCAGGACAAAGTGAGATATATCCTCAGCTCTCCCCCAGTCAGACACTCGGCTCTTCCCTCACCCAGCCTCCCTGGACAGTCACACACAGTGGTGACCCGTGATGTCGACCCCTTCCCATTGCTGGTTCCCTGAAGTCCAGCCCATGCTCAGAGCGGGAGGCTTTGCTCCCCCCAAAGAGAGTCCACTGCAGTCCTCTGGTCCAAAGGGCAGGCCCAGAAGAGGGCACGGTCAGCAGAATTACGGCCCCCAAAGATGTCCCTGTTTTGATCCCCAGAGCATGTCTGTGAAAATGTCCCCTCACGTAACAAAACAGACTGTGCAGCAATGACAGAGTGAAGGATCAGGAGAGGGGAGATGATGCTGGATTATCCGGGTGGGTCCCACTGAAACACAAGCGTCCTTGTAAGGGGGGACAGGAGGTCATCGAGGAGAGGAGAGGCTGCCCTGCTGGCTCTGAAGACGGAGGAGGGGCCGACAGCCAAGGAACGCAGGCAGCCTCTGGAAGCTGGGAAGGCTGAGGAACGGATTCCCTGGGGAGCCTCCAGAAACTTACATGTTACAAATTTCGTGTTTAGACGTGGGTTCCACCCCCACAATATCTCATTATGTGTATACAAATATTCTACAACTTAAAGAAAGCCAAGATCCGGAACACTTCTGATCCCAGTCATTTTAGGTAAGGGATTCTCACAGCTGGTACCACTGTCCTTCCATTGGACAGACGGGAAAACTGAGTCTCGGAGAAACCAGACAAGCTATGGGAGATCCGCCTGCCTGTGTCCTGGAGGGCATGGGACTCCCATAACTACTGGGCAGAGCTATTTCTCTCCAACCTTATGTGGACGCCCCATAAGGAGGCACCCCTCCTACAGACAAGCACAGTGAGGCTCAGGCAGGTGACATGATGGTGGACTGGGGGCCATCCGCGGAAGAGGCAGCTGGTGAGGAGGCAGAGACTCACCTGTCCAGTGGTGCCTGGAGGGGATCTCTTTCTCTTCCGCTTCTTATAAGGCCACCAATCCCATCAGATTAGGGCCCCACCCATACGGCCTTGAGCTGGGGCTTTCTCTACAAAATTGGGAGACTGGTAGGGGGCTGCGCAGACTTCGAGGCCCATGTGCCAGACCCTGGTGCACTCACAGGTCTGTGCAGCCCCAGGACAGGAGCATGGGGAGTGGTGCCCAGTCCTGTCTGTGGCCCTGGACGGAACTGAATTAGCTTGGCCACTTCGGAACAGAGTTGTGGGAGAGGCTCTCTGGGAAAGCCCCTTTCACTTCAGCCCTACAGCAGGGCTGGGACTCAATCCCAGGAAACTCCTGGGAAGTCCTCTGTGCCCTCCCAGCAGCATCCTCTGTCCACCTAAGACAGTTTCAAAGCGTTTGCTCTGGGGAAAGGCTCAACTCCATTAAATAGAATCCAGGGAGAGTCTTTTTCAGAGGGATGCCATTGGCCTGGAAAGTTCTCTCCATATTACTTGTCCCTGTGCACTGCCATCTCTCCCCAGTCTTGGAGGCAGGTCCTGTCCTCAGCTCTTCATTACAGATGAGGAAACTGAGGCACAGACAGGTGACGCCACTTGCCCAGGGTTTACAGGCAGCAGGGCTGGGGCTTGGTGTCTCCCCACCCCCAGACTAGGAGTGTCAGAGAAAGGAATCCCCTCCGCAGCAGAGCTCAATGGGCCCAGAAGGGGTGGAACAGGGCCACGCTATCCTGCCCCAGACAGCAGCTGCTAGCTGCTTAATTCCCAGGCTTGGGGAAAGGCCTCAGGGAGGGGCAGTTAGTGTTTAAAGAGCGCAGGGTTTCAGTTCTGAAAGGTGAAAGGAGTTCTGGACACAGACGACAGTCATGGTTGCACAATATGCCTAACGCCACTTACTGTGCATTTAAAAATGGTTACAAGCAGTGGCACAATCTCGGCTCACTGCAACCTCCACCTTCTGGGTTCAAGTGATTCTCCTGCCTCAGCCTCCTGAGTTAACTGGGATTACAGGCATGCACCACCATACCTGGTTAATTTTTGTATTTTTATTAGAGATGAGGTTTCACCATGTTGGCCCAGGCTGGTCCAGAAGTCCTGACCTCATGTGGTCCACCCACCTCAACCTCCCAAAGTGCTAGGATTATAGGTGTGAGCCACTGCGCCTAGCCAAAAGCATACATTTTATGGGTGTGTGTGTGTGTGTGTGTGTGTGTGCGTGTGTAGGGTTTTTTTTGTTTGTTTTTTTTTGAGACAGTCTCACTCTGTCGCCCAGGCTGGAGTGCAATTGCACAATCTTGGCTCACTGCAACCTCCACCTCCCAGGTTCCAGCAATTCTCATGCCTCAGCCTCATGCCTATAGTCCCTGTAGCTGGGACTACAGGCATGCACCACCATGCCCAGCTAAATTTTTTTGTATTTTTAGTAGAGAGGGGATCTTGCCATATTAGCCAGGCTAGTCTCTAACTCCTGACCTCAAGTGATCCACCTGCTTTGGCCTCCTGAAGTGCTGGGACTACAGGCGTGAGTCACTGCACCTGGCCGCACTGTGTATATTTTAGCCATTTTCTCCCCCATGAGGGGAAAATGCCGGAGGCATGTAGGAGCAGAGGTGAGCCACTAACCCTGCACGCTCAAGTCAGTAAACTGGGGTCTGCATAGCTAAGGAGTGAGCAGCTCCTGTCTGCCAGGCACAGCCATTACTAACCCATCACGGCCCCTCAGTAAGCCCAGACTCAGCCTCAGAATCCTCCTCAGCCTCTGCCTACGCAGTGGCTGCCACCCACCTCACCGCAGCAAGCCACTGCCAAAGCTGCCACAGCAGCTGTCTCAACAAGGCCACTCATGAGGTGGGCTGCGTGGCTTTTGCTGTGGCTGCTGCAGCCATTCTGGGCTGTGACAGCCCAGGTCTGCAACTATGCCTCCCCCAGCAATTGCACCCTATTCAGCCGCTTCATGTAATTACCCAGCAAGGAACCAGCCAGTCGAGCTGCCCTGGTGAGCAAATAATTGGGATGGTTGTGTTTGGAGAGGAGGAGAAAATGGGGGCTGAGGGTCACCCACCCCTGCCTCAGCGCCAGCCCCACAGCAAGGGGGCTGAGGGTCACCCACCCCTGCCTCAGCGCCAGCCCCACAGCAAGGGGGCTGAGGGTCACCCACCCCTACCTCAGCGCCAGCCCCACAGCAAGCCCCAAACCGCTATGATCCTCTCATCAGGCCCCAGGTGAGGGTGGCTGGAGGGGAGAGGGGCTCAGGGGAGGCTGGAAGAGAGCGGGGCTCAGGAAAGGCAGCTCTTCCTGATCCCCCACTGCAGGAGGTGAGTTCTCCTGCTCCACCTGCTGGGACCCCCTGCCTTACAAACACCGACACGGGGGACACCTGGATGCCTCTGGTGCCTGCCTTCAGCTGTGTCATGCCCTGGGTCTGTTTCAGGGATCCACAGGTGAAGACACAGATAAACGGAGGAGTTGGGGGGAGGAGAGAGACGGGGAACAAAACCAGAAACAGGGAGGTACAGAGCGAGAGAGAGACAGGGAGGAAGAGAGACAGAGAAAGATCGGAGAGAGAGACAGAGCAAAGCAGACAGGGAGACAGGAAAAGACAGGAGGGACAGAGAGGGGAAGAAAGAGGGAAGGAGGGGGAGAAAGGGAAAGGAACGGAGGCAGGGAGGGAGAAAATCAGAAAATTCCTGCTCTAACTCTCCCACCCTTTTCTCAAAGGCAGAGAACACAGAATACCCGCCAGGACTCCCAAGCTGGGCTGTGAATGCCATGCACTGGTTGGTAGCCTGTGACCTCAGCAGGTCACTTTAGTAGCCAGCTCTCAGGCATCTGTTCAGCATTTGCTGAACACCTGCCCTGCGCCCAGATTGGCATTGGGCCTGTTAGCGCACAGGTCGCATCTTCACACTTGAATCATGGGCCACGTGGTGCTGTCTGGAACAGGGGGACCACCTTGCGAAGACCAGGATGTGGGTCCCCAGTTCCTTCAACACCCAGGGAAGACTTTGCCACAGAGGGGACATTTATGTCCTGGAGTGTGACGACTGTGAGGCCAGGTGTAGTGGAGACAGCTGTCCATCCCTGGCAGCCACCAGCCCTTCTCTCCCACAGCACTGAAGCCCCACTGTCAACCAGGCAGATGCCCCTGCCCAGATTAAGGACTACATTTCCCAGCCTCCCTTGCAGCAAAGTGAGGTCACATGACCAAGTTTTGGCCAATAGAACGTGAGCACAGTCCCCGAGCAACTACTGGGCTGCATCATTAAAGGACCAGCTCACTGTCTTCTTGCGGTCGTGGAGGTGAGCCTGGGTCACATCTGAGAGATGGAATGGCTAGGGACAGAATAGGCCTGGGCACAATGACCTCAGCACAGTCTCCATACTGAGTGACTGGTACTTGAGAGAAATGAGCTTCTCCTGTTTAGTACAAAGTCCTTTTTTATATATATAACAAAATTTGCCATTTAAATGATTTTAAAGTTCACAGTTCAGTGGCATTCAGTACATTCAACGTGTGGATTCGTCACCTCTGTCTACTTCCAGGACACTGTCATCACCCTCAACAGAAACCCTGCACCCATGAAGCAGCCACTCCCCATTCCTCCCTCGTCCAGCCCCTGGTAACCCAGTCCACTTCCTGTCCACGTGAACTTACCTGTTCTAGGTTTTTCACATGCCACATTTGTCCTTTTGTGACCAGCTTCCTTCACTCAGCATCATGTTCTCAGGCTCATTCAGGCCATGGCACGTGTCAGACCTTAAGATGCTGTTATTTTAGGTCTGGTCTCCTTTTTAATTTTTTACTGTTCTTTGAGAAATAAGGCTCACTCATAGGCAGGGTGCTCAGTACTGGCCTGGCCTCCTCCTACACACCAGGTACTGTGGACTGAGTCCCCCTCAGGTTCCTATGTGAAGCCCCCACTCCAAAGGTGCCTGTATGTGGATACAGGGCCTTTAATGAGGTAATTAAGGTTAAATGAGGCAACATGGGTGGAGCCCTAATCTGAATGGGATTGGTGGCCTTATAATAAGAGGGAGAGGGAGATCCCCTCCATGCACCAAGGAAAGCCCTGTGAACACAGTGAGAAGGAGCCCAAGGACAGAGGCACTGTCAGAGCCCCACAGGCACCTTGCTCTTCCAGAAGCAGACTGTGGTATTTTGTTACGGCAGCCCAAGCTGAGCCATGAGGCAGAAGAGGAAGGCAGACTCCAGGAGACAGAAGAACACACACCCAAGGCACGCAGGGGACCCCGTTCCTCCTCCTCTGCCCTAACCGCCCCTGACCCACCATCTGCACGTTTTTGCTGCAGCCTTGAACCCAAGCCGGGGCCTTGAACAAGCCAGGCACTGACTGATACGCTTGTTCAGGTTGTGGCCCCAGAACACAGGAAGATCAAGCCTGGACACTGGCCCTGGCCCTCAGCCAAGTTCCTTCACCCTCATGACTCTGTAATCCCATCCCATTGTCGCAGACATACCAAGGCAGAACCTCGCTCATCTCCCCGTTCCTCGGAAGTAGCAGCCCCCTCTGTGAGTCTGCCAACAAAGGCCATAGACCCACCCCCCACCTCAGGAAGATTTGTGTCCAGTCCTTTGTGGGAACTCTCTTGCCTGTGGCTTTTGGGGTGACTCCAGCTGAGGGTTCAGCTGGAAGGAACATGACGAAAGAATCTGTTCCCTAGGCTGTAAAATAGGTGTCACGCCACCTGCACCAAGGAGAATGTTCCAGAAGATAGGCAGGCAGAGACACCCGCAGGGCACCTGGCTCACAGCATCCACTGGGCTGAGCAGCTCAGGTAGGGAATTCACAGCCATGCACCCCGATCAGTTAACTCTGAAGGGGTGCAGCTTGCCAGCAATGCCCCGAGGGACCCATTATCAACGCTCCACTGCCACACAGCCATGCCCCACCCTCAGCAGTCCCACTCAGGACATCTATGCAGAGGCCAGCAGGGCACATGGCCGAAAGGAACAGTGCGGTGGCAACAACAGAGTGGCAAGTGAGACCCCTGAGTGGACTCAGGGCCAGGCTCACGGTGAGCACCTTCTGTCAAACCTCATTCAATCTAGAGCCTCCTACGAGGCAGGCAGAGCAGAATCGGGGACCATGGGACAGCCAAATGGGTTCTACGCGGGGGGCTGGGACGCGGGCCCGTGCCTGGGCTGTACTGGTTACGTTATGAATATCACCCTTGCAAACAGTTACGATTATTTAGGGAACATGGGAAATTAAAACAGAACATTACTGGCTGGGCACAGTGGCTCACACCTGTAATCCCAGCTCATTGAAAGGCTGAAGCAGAAGATTCTTAAGGCCAGGAGTTGGAGACCAGCCTGGTCAATATAGTGAGACCCCCATCTCTACAAAACATAAAAACGTTAACTGGGCATGGTGGTACACGCCTGTGGTCCCAGCTACTCAGGAGGCTGATGTGGGAGGCTCATTTGAGCCCAGGAGGTTGAGGCTGCAGTGAGCTCTGATCGTACCACTGTACTCCAGCCTGAGGGACAGATGAGAACAAGACCGTCTCAAAAAAGAAAAAAAATTACTTTGTTTTGTAACCAGGGAGACTGAGGCTCAGCAAAGTGAAGCCGCTTTCCCTGGTGGCCACACAGGGAGGTCGGAGGGCCCAGTAGGCTGTGTGCATATGCAGCCCAAGGGCCCTGGTGCGGGTGGCAGGAAGGCTCAGGAAACCCACAGCAGCAGCCTCGGCACTGCCCTCTCCACGGTTACTGCTGATGCCGGTCTGTCCCTGCCAGCCCTTCAAGGAGGGACCAAGTAGGGCCTCACTCAAGACACTCAACCCCAGGCACTGCCCGCTGACCCCAGGCAAACTGGCCCCTGGCTAAGGAAACTCACCAGGCACGCCCCTGGGCACCTGCAACAAAGAGGAGCTGGTTTGCGACAACAGTGTTTTCCTGAAGCCAAACAGGGATTTAGCACATGTTCCTGTCAAAGGCCACCAGGCGGCCAGTGGACATATGTGGTCATGCCCAGGCCGAGTGGTCACCGGTTCCTGCAATAGGGCAGAAGAGCGGTCAGAGCTCACGGGAGAGCTCTAGAAGGGGAGCTAATCAAGGACCAGCCTCCCACCGGCTGCCCTCAGGTTTGGCCCCCGGGGACCCAGCTTCTTTTCTGAGACAGTGCCTGGTGAGGAGGGTGTGCAGCCAGGTGGGAAATACCTGGGACCAGCAGCACAGCCCCGTCCCTCGGTGCCTACCCAAGCTCACAGACCAGACCTCTCCTGAACACAGAACCAGGCAGGGTCCCGCCCTCAGGTAGCTCCAGGTCTCAGGCAGAGAGGCAGATGCCAACAGATAAACACTCAACACGGAAGGAGATGCAAATACTTACTGAAAACCTAAGCAGCAGACTTTCACTAGAGCAGATACATAATGGCCAACAGGCACATGGAAAGGCGCTCCCCGCCATCAGCCTCCACAGACTGCCAATCACAGCAACAGCAAGACGCACCTCACACCCCCCAGCACGGCTGTAAGCAGGGGGCAGACTGCTGGCGGGAACATCCCTGTGCAGCTGCTGTTGAAAACAGTCTGATGAGGCCCAGTGCAGTGGCTCACGCCTGTAACCCCAGCACTTTGGGAGGCCGAGGCAGGTGCATCCCCTGAGGACAGGAGTTCCAGACCAGCCCAGCCAACATGGTGAAACCCTGTCTCTACTAAAAATACAAAAATTAGCCAGATGTGGTGGCAGGCGCCTGTAGTCCCAGCTACTCAGGAGGCTGAGGCAGGAGAATCACTTGAAGCTGGGAGGCGGAGGTTGCAGTGAGCCGAGATTATACCACTGCACTCTAGCCTGGGCGACAAAGTGAGATTCTGTCTTAAAAAAGAAAACAGTCTGGCGGCTCCTCAGGAAGTTAAACTGAGTCACCATAGGTCCCCGCAACTCCTCTCCTGGGTGTATACCCGACGGAAATGAAAACACACAGCCACACGAAAATGCGGGTGCAATGTTCATCACAGCTTTATTCATAAGACGCGAGAAGTGAGCAACACCGATGTCCACCAGCTAACGAGAGATGAACAAAATGTACTCTATCCACACGGGGGCTATCGCTCAGCCGTACGTAGAAGCGACGGGAGCCCCGATGCCGATGCACGCTACAACCCGGAACCCGGTGAACATTGAAGGCAGAGCACAGAGTCAAAGAAGCCAGGCACAGAAGAACGCACGGTATGGTTCCATTCACACACAAGGTCCAGGGTGCGTAGGCCCACAGGGTAGGAAAGAGATTCGCTGTTGCCAGAGGCTGAGGGAGAGGCTACATGGAGGAGGATGAGCCGTTCCTGAGTGCAGAGTTCTTTTTGGGAGGTGAAGATGTTCCAGAAATAGACACTGACACAGGCTGCACAATTAGTTGGATGCAGAAAAAACCACATCATACACTTTGAGAGAGCGAACATTATAATATGTGGACATACCTCCAGAAAAAGAAAACTGGGCCAGGTGTGGTGGCTCACACCTGTAATCCCAGCACTTTGGGAGGCCAAAGTGGGTGCATCCCCTGACGTCAGGAGTTCGAGACCAGTCTTACCCATATGGTGAAACCCTGTCCCTACTAAAAATACAAAAAAGTAGCCAGGTATAGTGGCACATGCCTTTAATCCCAGTTACTCAGGAGACTGAGGCAGGAGAATTGCTTGAATCCGGGAGGTGGAGGTTGCAGTGAGCCAAGGTTACACCACTGCACTCCAGCCTGGGCAGCAGAGTAAGACTCAAAAGAAAAGAAAAAAAAGAAAGAAAACTGGGCCAGGTACAGTAGCTCATACCTTAATCCCAGCACTTTGGGAGGCTGAGGCGGGAGGATTGCTTCAGCCCAGGAGTTTGAGACCAGCCTGGACAGCATAGCCAGACCCCAGACTCTACAAAGAAGTAATACTAAGAAATAACAAAATACAACTGCAGGTGGGCGCACCTGTAGTCCCAGCTGCCCAGGAGGTCCGGCAACAGAGCAAGACCCTGTGTCAAAAAAAGTAAAGATGAGAAAGCAGAGAGGGGAGAAAGAAAAAAAAGAAAAGGATAGGGAAGGAAGGAAAGAAAGAAAAAAGAAAACTGGCAAGGCCCTGGTACATTCCTTGTGACCGTGAGGAAGGAATGAACCCCCACACTGCTCCCCCTGGGCTTGGGACATATGTTTTCACAGCGTCCTCTGAGGCCCTCCCCACCCATGTCCTAGGGGAGCTGCTGGTCAGCATGCACCTCTCACAACTCCCTGCCCTCATATGTACAGTGAGCACGTGCCCGGCCAATCAGAAATTCCATCCCTCACAGGCGGGGATGGGGCCAGGGGCTTCAGCAGAGCTGAAGCCTTTCAAGGCCCTGGAGAAACGGGTCTCTCCCCAGCTCCAGGATTGGGAACCTTAAGGACTATGTGAGCACAGACACAATGGCCTTTCCTGAGACACATGGATCACCTGCTGGAACACGAAATTCCACCCAAGAAGGAAAGCATAACCACGCCAGGGAGAGAGGGAGCAAGGAGAAAGGAGGGAAGGACGGTGAGATGGAGACAAGGGGATGGGAGGGCCTTCAAAACCCAGGGGAGGGCCAGGTGTAGTGGCTCACGCCTGTGATCCCAGCTACTCAGGAGGCTGAGGCAGGAGAATCTCTTGAGCCCAGGAGGCGGAGGTTGCAGAGAGCTGCGATTGCACCACTGCACTCCAGCCTGGGTGACAGAGCAAGACTCCATCTCAAAAAAAAAAAAAAAAAAAAACCACAAACATAAAAATACAAGGGGCAGCCTAGAGCTTGAAGGGACAGGGATGGTCCTCCTGAGAGCCTCAGGAGGAAGTGCAGCCCTGATGATGCTCGATTTTGGACCTCTGCCCCCCAGGGCTATGAGGGAGTACGTTTCTGCTGCTCTGAGCCCTTTGTGGTGCTTTGTAGTGGCAGGAGACTCACACAGGGAAGACAAGGCATGTCCCAGAGGAGCAGTGGTCCCGTGTGGCTAGAGTTCATGGTGTGAAGACAGCACGTGGACAGGATTCTCCCATCTGCCTTCAAGAGCCACCCGCCAGGCCCTGCATCAGTCAGTGGCTATCACAGCAATGCTGAGTAACAGTTTTCTCCAACAAAGAGACCCCACTGAGGGGCTTAAAATAATCAGTTATAGCCGGGCGCAGTGGCTCATGCCAGTACTCCCAGCACTTTGGGGGGCCAAAAGGGGTGAATCACAAGGTCAAGAGATGGAGACCATCCTGGCCAACATGGTGAAACCTCTTCTCTATGAAAAATACAAAAATTAGCCAGGCGTGGTGGTACGTGCCTGTAGTCCCAGCTACTCAAGAGGCTGAGGCAGGAGAATCACTTGAATCTGGGAGGTGGAGGTTGCAGTGAGCCGAGATTGCACCACCACACTCCAGCCTGGGCAACAGAGCGAGACTTAATCTCAAAAAAAAAAAAAAAGCAAAATAATCAGTTATCTGCATACATACCTCCAAGTTTCCCCCAAGGACTCTGATCCCCAGACTCCCAAGGGCCTGTTTTCAAGTCGCTGGCAGAAGACAAGAGGGGCAAGTGGATACCATGAGGCCTCTCAGGGCCTGGGCTTATGTGGCCATGGCATCGCTCCGCCTTCCCACCGACCAAACCAACCCCATGGCCAGGGCGGAGGAAGTGCGAAGTTCACCCCAGGGGCGTGGGTGGACCTGGGACGGGAGGACAGCGAGGAACACAAGTGCAGCCTCCCACCAGCACCCACCAAGCTCCAGGCTGGACTGAAACAAAACCAAACACAAACACCTCCGACGCGGGTATGGCCTTACTGGTACCCAGGGTACTATGTTTTGCTCGGGCAGGGAAACTGCAGAGCTGTCAGGGGCAAGGGGGGTCCTCCCACACCCTGCTCCCCACCCACTCCCACACGCCCGTCACAAGGAGACACAATTCGGTGCCCATTGTCACAGGTGCTTCCTGGCAGGAGAGGGCACCTGGGCCGTGCAGCACACATTTGCGTTCTGACACTGGAGCCAGGCACATCAGGGGTGCTTTGGGGGTATTGTGTGGACGGGATTTAATTCAGACTTTTTTTTTTCTTTGAGATGAGTTTTGTTCTTGTCACCCAGGCTGGAGGGCAGTGGTTCGATCTCAGCTCACTGCAACCTCTGCCTCCTGAGTAGCTGAGATTACAGGCACCCGCCACTATGCCCAGCTAGTTTTTTTGTATTTGTAGTAGAGACGGGGTTTCACCATGTTGGCCAGGCTGGCCTCGAACTTCTGACCTCAGGTTATCCACCTACCTCAACCGCCCAAAGTGCTGGGATTACAGGCATCAGCCACTGCGCCCAGCCTTAATCCAGACTTAAAATGTGGCCCTTAGGGAGAGGCAAGGGAAGGACAAAGGGCATGGAGCTGCCACACAGGGCATCCTCTGGGTGCGGGTGTCCATGGGGTGGAAAGTCCCGTACTCAGGAACCTACGGGAGCCAGTGGAGCCAGAGCTGGGGGCACTGGATGGTAAAGACCCTGTGTGATTTGTGCCAAGGGTCAGTCAGGTCAGAACAACCTTAACAACACCCACGTTGACAATGATGCCAACATTGACAGACACGTGGCCCACCCGGGGGCTCCGAGCTAGAACCTTGTGCATTCCTCTTCATAAGGACCTGCAGGGCAGACGCTGTCCTCAACCCATTTTAGAGAACTGAGAGCAAGCCCAGAGAACTGATGCTTCTTGCAGGGGCCGCAGAGCTAGCAATGGCAGAGCCACTGCTGTTTCTCAGAAAGGCGGATGAGGACTAGGCTCCAGCTGCAAGGAGGCTCCGGGGTTAGATTCCGCCAAACGTTCCCGGCAGACAACAGGACCTGGGATGGATGGAGCATTTTAGAGTTTCGTTCACTGGGGCCTTGAGGGAGGCGACGGGTACATCCATTCTAGAAATGGGAGCACCAGAGGTGACAGACCTGCCCCAGCCAGAGTGTGGAGCGTACGGGTCTCAGGAGCTGCGAAGCAGCCACACACAGTGGCTTCAAACCACACGCACTTATTCATGTGGAGCTTTACAGGTCACACGTCCAAGAGAAGGCTTATGGGGCTGGAATCAAGGTCTCAGCAGGGCGGCGTGCCTGGAGAAGCCACTTCTCATCCTTTCCCGTGTTTAGCAGCCGCCTGTGCTCCAGGTGCCGTGGTTCCTCCTCCGCCTCCCTACAGCATCCCTCTGCTTCCACAGTGGCACAGACTCTGTGGTCCTCTTCCAAGGCCCCCTGTGATTCTATGTGGCCCATCTGGATAATTCCGGGTGATCCCCCACCTCAGGAGCCTCAACTCAATCACATCTGCAAAGTCTCTCTTACCACGGAAGGTGATGCCCACAGGTTCCGGGATTAGGATGTGGACATCTACGGAAGTCAGCACTCCTGTGGCAGGGAGAAGCCCCTCAGTGATGCAGTGATCAAGGTCACCCTGTCACTTCCTCTGGGAGTCCTCCCTCCCAACCAAGGTCAATCAGGACAGCCTTGTACTGGGTAATGAGGAAGTTTCTACTCACAACTCTGAACACACGCATCACCTAGCCAGCGATGCTGGCTCTAGGAGACCAGGATGCAGAATTCCCCAGGCCAGCAGCGAGGGAGGGTGGGCTCGGACAGTTGCTGCTGTCTTGTAGGACTGAAAGATCAGATGTGTCCAATTAATAGGGTAAGGCTAGGGCAACACGGTACAGCCACATCGCAAAACACTACGTGGCTATTCAGGAAACACACACACCTGGATACCCTGACGTGGAAACATGACCTCGATCTAAGTGAAAGGGAAAGAAAGCAAGCTACAAAGGAATGCGCACGGTCCAATTTTATTTCTACAAAAGGAAATGACGTAGGAGTGACATGCAGATTTTATTATGCGCTGAGGCAAGTCTGAAAATGCTGTAATGACCTCTAAGGGGGCGGATCTCGTGCAGTGGTCCCTAGTGGCTTTATACACATCGGTCTCAATGTTTTAATATTTTTATGAGGGTGTGTTATAATTTCAATGAGAAATAATTTTTATTTATTTTTTTATTTTATTTATTTATTTATTTTTTGAGACGGAGTTTCACTCATGTTACCCAGGCTGGAGTGCAATGGCGCGATCTTGGCTCACCGCAACCTCCGCCTCCTGGGTTCAGGCAATTCTCCTGCCTCAGCCTCCTGAGTAGCTGGGATTACAGGCACGCACCACCATGCCCAGCTAATTTTTTTTTTTTTTGTATTTTTAGTAGAGACAGGGTTTCACCATGTTGACCAGGATGGTCTCGATCTCTTGACCTTGTGATCCACCCGCCTCGGCCTCCCAAAGTGCTGGGATTACAGGCCTGAGCCACCGCGCCCGGCCAGAGAAATAATTTTTAAACACCAAAAATATCAGCCAAGCACGGTGGTTCATGCCTATAATCCCAGCACTTTGGGAGGCTGAGGCAGACAGATCACCTGAGGTCAGGAGTTCAAGACCCGCCTGGCCAATATGGAGAAACCCTCTCTCCATTAAAAATACAAAATTAGCCGGGCGTCGTGGTACATGCCTGTAATCTCAGCTACTAGGGAGGCTGAGGCAGGAGAATTGCTTGAACCTGGGAGGCGGTGGTTGCAGTGAGTTAAGATTGCACCACTGCACTCCAGCCTGGGCAACAAGAGTGAAACTCCACCTCAAAAAAAAAAAAAAAAAAAAAAAAACCCCCCCCTAAAAAAAAAAAAAAAAAAAAAACTCAAAAAAGCCCCCCTCTATTAAGGCTGCATTTCCTAGATGGCCCATCAGAGTGTCCCAGGCAACTTTTCTGTAAATCACCCACCCTCCCCAAGCCCACCTATAGGGCTTGCTGCTGTGCCTCCCTCCACCCTCAGCTCCAGGCACGGCCAGCGGAGATCCCTAACTCATGGAGAGCCCTGCAGCCAGGAAGCCACGGCAGAGAGTGGAGCGGGGAAAGACAGGGGCCTCCAGGCACAGCTCAGACCCAGGCTCGGCTTGGGGCAGGCACACGGGCAAGGGCTGGAGACACAAAGGAATCTGGAAGCTCCTTTCTGAGCAGGCCTCGCCCTGGGTTTTGCACATCCCCAGAGCAATGCTGTTCAGAGGACATTTCAAGGCCACGATCAACAGGGATTCCTGAACCCAGCCTGGGTGTGAAAGGTGCAAGAGATGGAACAGGGCTGACAGCAGGGGCCTGGGTGAGAGTTCTAGTCCTGTCCAGGCACTGGTCGGCTTGGAGACCACGCACTGCCCTCCCCTGCAACCGGGGCCCAGCCTCCCCTCACAGCTCGCTTCCCACTATGCCTGCAGGACAGTCCTGAGCTGCCAGAAGAGCCCGCCTGGTGAGAAGACTCTGGACACAGCCACCAATTAGCTGCGTCTGTAGTGGGTGCAGGGCAAGAGGAACAGTGGTAGAGGTGCCAGGACTTGTCACCTCTGATCTATATGCCCAGGCAAGGCTGCACTCACATGGAAAAATCACAGGGACATCAGCTGACAACCAGCACACAGGCCTGCCACCACGGTCCTGCTGACTGCCACGGAGATCCAAGGACCTCAACTCACAAGAGGCGGCACCGCCATCCAGGCGGCCACCTCCATGCGCTCTGCACCTGCCTGCCCTCCGGGATAGACCGGGGCTGACCCTGCCCAGGCCATCCTAGCCCAGATGCACGCACCCTCCCCACACGCTAGTTGGAAGGCTGAAGCGGGAGGATCACTTGAGCCCCGGAAGGTCAAGGTTGCAGTGAGTCACAGTGGAGCCACTGCACTCCGGCCTGGGCGACAAAGCAAGACCCCGTCTCAGAAGGAAGTCATGTTTATACTATATTGTAATCTATTAAGTGTGCTATGGCATTATATCTTTGAAAATTACAAGTCTTAATTTTAAAACACTTTATTGCTGAAAAACGCTAACAATCATCTGAGCCTTTGGTGGAGGGTCTTGGCCTGATGTCGATGGCTGTTGGATGACCAGGGGGGTCAGTGCTGAAGGCTGAGGTGGCAACTTCTTAAAATAAGACAACAATGCTGCATCCACTGACTCTTCCTTTCACAAAGATTTCTCTGTGGCGTACGCTGCTTTATGAGAGCGTGTGACTCATGGTAGAGCTTCATTCAAAAGTGGAGTAAATCTCCAAACCCTGTTGCTGCTTTATTGACTAAGCTGAAGGAATATACTAAACCTTTGTTGTCATTTCGACGCTGTCTACAGCGTCTTCGCCAGCATTCACCCCTGAGCGGCAACTCCCTGGTCTTCAAAGTGTGATGGTGTGCCTGCAGCAGTGCAGTCCCATCTTCAGGTTCTGCTTCTAATTCCAGTTATTTTGCTATTTCCACCATGTCTGCAATGCAGTTCCTTCCTCCACTGAAGTCTTTTGTTTTCCTTAGTTTTTTTTTGAGACAGAGCCTCACTCTGTCACCAGGCTGGAGTGCAGTGGCGCAATCTCAGCTCACTGCAACCTCCACCTCCTGGGTTCAAGCAATTCTCCTGCCTCAGCCTCCCGAGTAGTTGGGACGACAGGCACCCGGCACCACGCCCAGCTATTTTTTTCTATTTTAGTAGAGATGGGGTTTCACCATGTTGGCCAGGATGGTCTTGATCTCCCGACCTCATGATCTGCCTGCTTTGGCCTCCCAAACTGCTGGGGTGACAGGGGTGAGCCACTGCACCTGGCCTGAAGTCTTGAGCCCCTAAAGTCATCCACGAGGATTGGAACCAACTTCTAAACTCTTGTTAATGTGGCTATTGTGACTTCCACCCTTGAATCACAAATGCTCTTAACGGGATCTCAAATGGTGAATCCTTTCCAGAAGGGGTTTCAATGGACTCTGCCCAGATTCATCAGAGAAGTCACTATCTATGGTAGCTATACTCTTACGAAATGTATTTCTTAAATAACAAGACCTGAAAGTCAGAATCAGTCCTGGATCCAGAGCTGAAGACTGGATGTTATGTTAGCAGGCATGGAAACAACATGCATCTCCTGGGACATTTCCATGGCGGCTCTTCCGTGAGCAATCATATTTTAAAAGGAATATTTTTCTTAGCCGTAGGTCACAACATTGGGCTTAAATCTATTCCAGAAACCGTGCTGTAAGCAGACATGTGGCCATCCAGCCTTTGTTGGTCCATTTCGAAAGCACAGACAGAAAAGATTTTACACAATTCTTGCAGGCCCTTGGAATTTTGGGACAGTCAATGAACACGGGCTTCAGGTCGAAGTCTCCAGCTGTGATAGCCCCTAACGAGAGAGCTGGCCTGTCCTTCAAAGCCAGGCATTAGCTTCCTTCTGGCTATGAAAGTCCTAGATGGCACCTTCTTCCAGTAGAAAGCTATTCCACCGACAGTGAAAATCTGTTTGGTGTCACCACCAAACAGCCAGATCTTCTGGGTGACTTGCTGCAGCTTCTCCATCAGCCCTTGCTGCCTCGCCTTGTACTTTTATGCTCTTCATTCCTTCAACCTCACGAATCAGCCTCGGCTAGCTTCCACCTTTTCTTCTGCAGCTTCCTCCCCTCTCTCAGCCTGCACAGCATTAAAGAGAGTCAGAGCCTTGCTCGGAATCAGGCTTTGGCTTAAGGGAATGTTGTGGTTAGTTTCTTCTTCTATTCAGACCGTCAAACTTTCTCCGTATCAGCAATAAGACTGTTTCACTTTCTTATCATTCATGTATTCACTGGAGTAGCACTTTTAGTTTTCTTTGTTAACTTTTCCTTTACATTCAAAACGAGGCTGCCTGGCGCATGAGGTGGAGCTTTCAGCCTGGTCCGGCTTTGAACACACCCCCCTCTCTATGCTTAATTGTTCCAGCTTTCGACTTAAACTGAGAGATGTGAGACTCTTCTTTCACATGAACACTTAGAAACCGCTGCAGCATTATTAATTGGCCTACTTTGAATACTGTCATGTCTCAGGGGACAGGGAGACGGGAGGAGAGAGAGGGATGGAGGGGCGGCTGGTTGAAGGCTTTGTTGGAACACAGATTATTTATTTTTTTTATTTTTATTTTTATTTTTTTTGAGACGGAGTTTCACTCTTGTTACCCAGGCTGGAGTGCAATGGCGCGATCTCGGCTCACCACAACCTCCGCCTCCCGGGTTCAGGCAATTCTCCTGCCCCAGCCTCCTGAGTCACTGGGATTACAGGCACGCACCACCATGCCCAGCTAATTTTTTGTATTTTTTTAGTAGAGACAGGTTTTCACCATGTTGACCAGGATGGTCTCGATCTCTTGACCTCGTGATCCACCCGCCTCGGCCTCCCACAGTGCTGGGATTACAGGCTTGAGCCACCGCGCCCGGTGGAACACAGATTGTTTAAGTTCACTGTCTCATATGGGTGCAATGTGTGGCATCCCCAAATAACCACAGTAGTAACCTCAAAGACCACTGATCACAGACCACCATGAACAGACACAACCGTGAAAAAGCTGGAAATGTCGTGAGAAACAGCAAAATGGGACACAGACACACGAAGTGAGCACGTGCTGTTGTGAAAATGGTGCCACTGGGCTTGTTCCACGTGCGGTGCCACAAACTTCCACTCTGTAAAAACGCGGCATCTGCAAAGCACAGTGAAGGGAAGCCCACGGAAACGAGGTGTGCCTGGCCCTCAGAATAATCCTTCCTCCTCCTCTCACCTTGGGCTTCTGCTTTGCAAAACCCCTTGGCATCTCTTCACAGCAACGTTTACATGAGATGCAGGCAGAGAGGGGGTCCCAGCAGAAACCATGGCAAACGATCAAACCCGGGCTGAGCTCTTGCAGGCTTTGCGGGATTGCAGGGGGCATGGCTTTCACATGGGCTGCCCCCTCTCTCCCTCTCCTGCCACAGAGGCAGCCAATGGGTCACACTCTGAGATGCCTCCTGGGCCATGAACCACTGCCCTGGGGTTCTGAGCAGGTCCCAAGGGCCACACGGTGGGGAGGGGGATGGGAAGGAGAAACAGGCTACAATCTGCCCCATCGCCCCAAGCTCGGCTTCTACTAGAACTGTGGGGCGGAGGGGATTGGCTGTTGAAAATGAAGCAATGGCTGGGCGCAATGGCTCACACCTGTAATCCCAGCACTTTGGGAGGCCGAGGTGGGCAGATCACCTGAGGTTGGGAGTTTCAGACCAGCCTGACCAACATGGAGAAACCCCATCTCTACTAAAAAAAATACACAAACAAACAAAAACAACAATGGTGCAGTGGCTCACGCCTGGAACGCCAGCACTTTGGGAGGCTGAGGCAGGCGGATCACAAGGTCTGAAGTACAAGACCAGTCTGGCCAACATGGTGAAACTCCATCTCTACCAAAAACAAAAATTACCCGGGTGCGGTAGCACATGCCTGTAGTGGCAGCTACTCGGGAGGCTGAGGCAGGAGAATTGCTTGAACCCAGGAGGCGGAGGTTGCAGTGAGCCGAGATCACGCCACTGCACTCCAGCCTGGGCTACAGAGCAAAACTTCATCTAAAAAAAAAAAAAAAAGAAAGAAAAGAAAATGAAGCCAAGTCACACCTCAGGACTTTCCTCTCTAGGATGGGTGACATGTTTACATCCCGATTCCCAACCCAGGACCACTAGTGAGCAGCAGATCACCAACAGCATTGAGTTTCATCTTCCAGAGTAACCCAGGCTTCGAGGACTGCGATGAATTCATTATGTCTGCCCAGGCACAGTGAGAGGGTAGGGACAGGCAATGCCGTGCAAAGGTGCCCTGTGTGTGCCCTCCTGGCAGATGTGCCATACAAATGCCCTAAGTGTTTGAAGGCAGGAGGGCCAATGCCCTGTGGTCCATTGCTAGGTGACACGGCAGAATTTCACTAGAGAGAGCTCCCACTGGGGTGAGGAGGACCCCACAGGAGAATGGCATGGGGAGACTGCAGCCCCTTCTCACCTGACCTCAGCTCCAAGGGGTCACCAGCTCCTGCCTGCCCCCCTCTGCAGCAGAGGGTCTCACCCCAACATAATCCCCTGGAACCACCTGCTCCACCCCTCCCCTATCTCCACCGCACACCCTCGCTGGGCTGGACTCTGCCTCCCACCTGTACTGTGGTTGTGCGTGTGATGCCTCAGCTGCCCGTGGGGCCGAGGCCTCCAGGCGCAGCACCCACATCAGATGGAAGACAGCCAGGGGCTCTCGGGCCAGCAGCATCTGAGTCCAGCGGCCCAGGTCAGAATGCAGGTCTTGAGGCCCCACCTAGACAGGATGCGACAGTCTGAGGCGTGGGGCCTGACCACCATCTTTACACCTGCAGAGCCTTGAAGGTTCCAAACCCCGGGCACATCCCAGACAATGATGTCGCATGGCCAGGGAGGGCATCGTGGGCCTCAGAACCCACAGTGACTCCAGGGCCTGGGGCTGAGGCCGGGCTCCCAGCCTCGGGGCCAGTCCCCTCAGCAGCACGGGACCTCAGCCCGCCCCTCTGCCAGGTGGGAACGACAGCACCACCTCTCAGATTCCGAGCTCCATGCCTCCTGCCCCGTTTTCCAGGAAAACACTGTCCCATCTTCCTGCCTTCCCTGCAGAGCTGCTCTCAGGGGAAGGGCCCGGCCCTCTGTGGTAGACACAGCAAACTGTTTCTCACTTCACACAGCCTGACAAGCCCTGCCGGCCGGGGCGGGCGAGGACAGCGTCAGCCGCCCTGTAGCTCCCTGGAGTCCTCGGCTGTGACAGCAGCAGGAGCCCGCCCGGGGCCAGTCACTCCTCAGCCCACGTGGTGCAGCCACGCTCACGCTCCAGTGGAGGGTCGGCCCCGGGGCTGTGGGCACCCGAGCCAGCCATTCATCAGCTTCGCTCTTTAGGGCCGCGGACTCTGTTCCCTCCCTGTTTTCTTTTCTTCCCAATTCTAATCCCATTGAGAAAACACAGCTCCAGGCCCTGCAGCCCGGAATGGAGACTCATCCTCCAACCTCTGATGGCCGGAAACACTGTGTCGCCTCCCGCCTCCAAGAGTCAAACCCGTTACAAACACACCTGCCTCCCCCGCCTGGCGCACAGCAGGGCTGGGGGACAAGGGCACCAAGTGCAACCTGAGGCCCCACAGGCCCAGCCCACACTGAGCCACCACAGCGAGCAGGGAGCCCCGCCCCTTCCAGTGGGGAACCCAGCACCGAGTGGAGGTGATGAGTCTGGGGCACTCGGCCATGACAACCCAGGCAGGACATGGGTCTGCGGGTCTCAGAGGTTACAGTGAGAAGCCAGTTCCAAGAGCCCATTTGAGGCCTGAGGCCTCGTCTCTTGGACACTTTAAATGCCAGTGACCTAGAGACCACCCAGGAAATGAGGGTAAGGAGTCGCCGGTGACCTAGAGATCACCCAGGAGACGAGGGTAAGGAGGGGCCACACCTCCCTTCACCTGGGTGCACCTGTGCCCACACACTGCGGCTCCATGGGTGTGCACGGATGTGTAGGCTGTGCACGCGGTGGGAAGGCCATGAGTGGCACACAGAGCCGTGCATGTGCGTAGCAGGACACGTCGGGGAGCCAGTTCCTTTCCCACAAAGGAGCTGCCTCCAAGACCCCAGTCATGTTGGAAGAAGGAGCCACCTCCCTGCCCACGGCACCTGCTCAGGCGAAGGGATGGAGTCAGCTCGGTGACTCCGCCAGTACATGAGGCGAGCCCAACCTGCCAGGCAGTACGGGCTGCAGGGTCTCGCAGGCTGGGAACGGTGGGCTCTGTCAGTTTCACAGTGCACAGACCTGCAGACCCGCCCCTTCCCTCTCACTCCCTCTTCCCATCTGTCTGTCCTTCTGCCCATGAAGTAAAATGCCTCCCCAGGAGATACAGGGGCACTGGCCATGCCAAGGCTGGGGACTCACTAGAAGGTACACCCACCGTGCCCTGGCCCCGGCTCCTTTGCAGGGGGTCTTGGGTCTCACCCTTCTGGCCCAGCTCCCGGGCTTTCACCCCAGCATGCTGCCTACTTGTACATAGGCCCCTCCTCCAAGTAGACCCCTCCCCCAACAACGTTCCCACGCAGACCCCGTGGGCCCCCCAAAACCCCAGGCGGAGGCTGGATGCCCCAAGAAGGGAGCTGTTACACCCTAAGCTTCGCAGGCCTTCAGAGATTGGAAGCCAAGGCCAAGAGAGGCTGACAACCTGCCTCCAGGCAGCTCCTTACCTATGCTGGCCCCAGCCCTGTCCATCTTCCTCGGCTCCTTAAAGGGAAGATGCTTCTCTTAATACCTAGGGTAATTCGTCTGAAAACAGTCTGACGTCCCATGTCCCCCAAGTCCTACAGACATCTACCCGGTGCCACAGCTATAAAATAAGCTCGATCCTGCAGGGCACTTTCTGCCAAGTCCTCGAGCTGCCAAGAACTAATGAAGTGATGAAGTAATGAACCAATCTGCAGGTCACACAGGACCTGCCACGAGCTTCCTCAAATCTGTGATGCTGCTGCCCCCAGCCCCCAAAACTTCTTCTTGTCCACCAGGGTCAAAAATGCACAAAACAGAAAGAGTTGAAAAACAAAAGACAACAAATCGAGGAGGAAAGAAATTCACCAAAATGCCAGGAGAGTGCTCAGTTGATTCATCAGCTCAGAGCTAAGGCTGCTTTCCCCGTTTTCAGGATTATTTATTTTCCCATGGAACAAGCATTACGTTTATGATGGAAAAAAATACCTACTGAATCTAATTGTTCTTAAAATACCAGGTGAGTAGCCACACATGGGCTCCTGTTTATTTCCCTGCCTGAACACTTCTGGGGGGGTGGGGCAGAAACCAGGGCGAGCGCTTTTGGACCTCAATGTCAGGTGGTAATTCCACGTTTCTTTAGGCTTCTTGGAATCTATCTCATTTCCCTCTAAAACCACAGAAGTCGCGAGCGGCATCTTCTGCCAACCAACCACAGCCACCGTTTTTGTTTTTCACTATAGATCAAAGGTCACTGAAAATCAGAACCAATGTGGCTGAAGTTTAATTAGCCACAGATTGGGAAGGGCTGAGCCGTACCCGAGCTGGGAGCTTTCCTGGAAGAATGCCACGCCTGCCCCGGGCTGTGAACACAGAAGCATCCAGAAAGATGCAGGGGAATGTCCCCACGGAAGCCTCCTACCTGGGCAGCCCAGGACTTCCCTCAAAGCCCCCAGATCCTTGCCCCAAGACTCTGGGGGCTCCTCCAAGGGCCCACCTCTGGCCCAGGAAAGCAAACGCAGGTGGGAAGCAAAGGCTCTGGGCTTCCTAAAACGCCTTCCCAAGTCTTGACAAAGCCCTTAAGTAACCTCAGCTACTTTAACACCCAAACGTACACCTGTGGGACCCTGGGCTTTCCGAAGGGAAACTTCCCACACAGGCGGCTCCTGCTGGCCACAGCCTCACTGGGACCAGCCCCAGGGTCACATGCTCACCAGACCCCGAGCACCTTCCTCCAGCCCTGAAGGCCACCCTCTACCCACCCCTAAAGGAACCCACAAGCTATGTGGGTCCCACCCATAGCTACCTCTGCACCCATTCCTCTCAGGGCCCAGAGGTCCTGCTAGACCCCAAAGCCAGTAAGTCATGCGCCCATTCAGAACAGCGGCTGCCCCAAAGCACCAGGCCTGCGTGAGCCCCTCGCCAGGCACCTGCAACTGGCCTCCCAGCTGCAGCCATCTCTCAGGGACCAGAAAGAACCCAGACAGCAGGCCTCTGCAGCTTTACCTCCCACATGCCTGCGGTGCTGGCCCTGCCACCCCCACCTGGTGGCATCACCCCTCCTGGCCAGCACAGCAGTGGTCTGATGCATTATACCAACAGAAAAGGCCACTTTCTTTACCCACCAACATTTTAAACATCAGTACACAGAACAGAGACAGTACTCGGTTTCAAGGGAGGCTGCAGCTCTCCGAGCCCCCACAAACCAACCATTTCTCTGCACCAATCCTGCCCACAGTCCCCTCTGAGAACCTCGAGGGAACCCTAGGGCTCCATGGGACATAGTTTGAGAAAAACAGCAGCGCAGGCCTCAAACCGAACCCAGCCCAAGGCCTCGAGGAACAGCTGGACTGAACAGACCAGGCTCACAGACACCTTCCGCCCCCTCGCCCACCTACCTGGAAGCCGCGATCTCAGCCTTCTGCTTGGCGATGGTGGCGGCCCGCTCGGCGGCCTCGACGGCGCGGTCCACCTTCTCGCGGATCTTGCTGGCCCGAAGGGGGATGAGGTTCTTGCGCTTGCCGCTGACGAGGATGTTCTGCTTGTACTTGCCCTCCTCCTTGGTGCCGTCCGGGAAGGTCATGCAGCCGTAGCCGTGGCGCCGGTTGCTGGCCCACTCGCCCTCGTACTTGAGCCCGTCCGAGCGCTGGCTCACGCCGAACCCAGAGCGCTTGTCGTTCTTCCACTCGCCCACGTAGGTCTCGGTGGTGGTGGCGTCGATGTCGTCCTCGATGACCGCCAGCTCGGCCTCGGCCTCGCCCAGGCTGATGGTGGAGTGGATGTCGCTGGCCGTGGAGCTGACGGTGCTCATGCCCGCCTCGCTGCGGAAGGAGCTCTGCTTGCTGCGCTGGCTGGCCAGGCTGCTCTTGGACTCCGACTTGCGCAGCTTCAGGCCGCTCAGCAGCGAGCGCCGAAACAGCCCCTTCTTCTTGCTCTTGAGGATCTCGGAGTCACTGTGGGCCACGAGCACGAAGCCCCCGCGGGACACGGCCGGGCTGCCGGCCACTGCCGGAGAGGCGTCTGGATGCAGCGCTGTGCCGTTGGTGTGCTCGCTGCGCAGGGAGTTGATGGACGTCCTCAGGGGCGAGCGGATGACCGCGGCCATGCCATACGGGACACTCTGCCGCACGCCATAGCCCTGGCGCATGCCACCGACCCACTGGCCCTGGTAGGTCCCTGGGGAGACAACGAGAAAAGGGTGAGTGCCTAGTGACACAGGAGGGGGCACGGTCTGGCCACGGACAGGGCGGAAGCAGCCACAGGCCTGCCTGGGCTTCCTACTAATTGTTTTTTGAGACAGGTTCTTGCTGTGTTGCCCAGGCTGGAGTGCAGTGATGCCGTCACAGCTCCCTACAGCCAGGAACCCCTGGGCTCAAGTGGTCCCCCTGCCTCAGCCTCCTGAGCAGCTGGGACTACATGTGCGTTCCACCATGCTCTGCTAATTTTTAAATTATTTGTAGAGATGGGGTCTCATGTTTCCCAGGCTGGTTTCTAACTCTTGGGCTCAAGAGATCCTCCCACCTCAGCCTCCCAAAGTGCTGGGATTACAGGCACAAGCCACACTACTACCAGCGTGCTTCCTATCTTGATGAAACCTGCTGCGGGGTATGTGGAGGCAGGCACACCACAGTGCATTCCTACAACTTCTTTTTTTTGTGAGATGGAGTTTTGCTCTTGTTGCCCAGGTTAGAGTGCAATGACACAATCTTGGCTCACTGCAACCTCCACCTCCCGAGCTCAAGAGATTCTCCTCCTGCCTGAGCTTCCTACTAATTGTTTTTTGAGACAGGTTCTTGCTGTGGTGCCCAGGCTGGAGTGCAGTGATGCCATCACAGCTCACTACAGCCAGGAACCCCTGGGCTCAAGTGGTCCCCCTGCCTCAGCCTCCTGAGCAGCTGGGACTACATGTGCCTCCTGCCTGACCACTCAGATTCTCAAGAGATTCGGCCTCCCGACTCACTGGGATTACGGGCATGCACCACCACTCTCGGCTATTTTTTTGTATATTCAGTAGACACGGGGTTTCTCCATTTTGGTCAGGAAGGTTTTGAACTCCCAACCTCAGGTGATCCACCCACCTCAGCCTCCCAAAGTGCTGGGATTACAGGCTTGAGCCACCGCACCTGGCCAACATTCTTACAACTTCTATCACCAGCGGCTATTTTTGAAGACACCTCCATCCTGCTTCTCATGGTTAGATTTTGTTCTCTCTTGGAAACCAGGGAGGGAGAAGGGAGACATCGGATTCTGTGGTGCAGAGTGGGAACCACAGAACCCAGAGTGAACACGGAAGTTCTGCGGTGGGGACAAGGAGATGCATCCTGGGTCAGGGGGCTAAGTGGCAGCTGCAGGGACACAGGTGTGGGCTGCTCTAGGAGGCAGTGAGCTCCCCATTGCTGGAGTTATCCAAGAAGAGTGTGGAAGACCACACAGTGGGCACACCAGGAAAGAGAGTCAAGGGCAGAGGGAAGGGGCAGTGGCCCATGACCTTCAGGCATAAAATCAGCAGACCTGATATCCCCAAAACAAGGTAGGGCAGGGACCAGAGCAGCTGCCTGTGTACCTGGGTTCTCAGCAGCACTGTTCCCGGGGCTGGAAAGGCAACAGCAACCCCCAAGTCCACCACCAGGTAAATGCACAGACTCCATGCGATCCGTCCATACAACAGAACACCAGACAGTCTTGACAAGGTAGGACATTCTCACACAGGCTGCAACGCGGATGAACCTGAAGATATTACGCGGAGTGAACTGAGCCAGGCACAAAAGAGGCCACATATTGGAAGCTTCCAGGTACACAGGGTCCTTAGTCACGCTCAGAGATGCAGAAAGTAGCACAGTGGGTGCAAGGGCTGGGGTGGGGTGTGTGGAGTCCGTGCTGAATAGGGACAGTGGGATGGTGGGAAACTCTTGGAGGTAAATAGTGACAACAGCTACCTAACACCGTGAAAGTACGTAATGCCACGGAACTGTATACTTAAAAGTGGCTAACATGGCACATTTTGTATGTCTCTTACCACAAAATAAAAAAGAAACCTGGTCCGCAGACCTGGGCCCCTGTCTTGCTCTGTGAGCTGTGACTTCAGGCAAGTGTCTGGGCCCTGCTGGCCCTCATTTTCCTCATCTGTGGAATGGAACCAAGACACCTCATGCCACAGGTCACTGTGAGGACCACCCCAGCCTCAGCACGGGGCCCACGGTGGCAAACCTCAAGTCTCATTAGTCATTCCAGCTTCTTGTTGCAGCCAGGCAATGACAGAGTGGACGTGCCACCCTGGTAAGGACTTTTGCGGGGAGCACACAGGGTCCATCCCACCACGCTTCCAACACACAGCAGCACAGGCTGCAGACCAGAGGCCCAGAGGTCAAGACTTACGGATATATAGGTTTAATTTGTCACACTGGCATTTTCATAAAAAATGGGAATTATTAGGCTGGGTGTGGTGGCTCACGCCTGTAATCCAAGCACTCTGGAGGCCAAGGCGGGCGGATCACCTGAGGTCGGGAGTTCAAGACCAGCCTGACCAACATGGTGAAACCCTGTCTTTTAAAAAAAAAAAAAAAAAAAAATTGCAATTACCTGGCAACATCTCAAAACCAAAAGATTTCATATCAAAGTTCACATCTCTCGTCTCATGAAAATGAAGACCTGGCCACCCCAATCTCTCTTTTCAGAGGACAAAACGGATGGGAGCTGGCGGCAGCTGCTCCTGTTCTGTCGGTTGCTTTTTCAACAGAGGCTGCAGCAGGTGGCCGTCACCGCCATCTCTCGGAGCAAACCAGCTGCCCCCTCCCTGCTGCCCCTCCCCCTTCCTCAGCCAGGCCCCCTCCACTCACACCCTCCACACCAGAGGGCAGCATCCAAACTAAGTGTGGAATCCAAAGTTCCGTAGCCCCAAGCGACCTGTCCATCCCAGGGGTATCCCCACACCCTGACACCTTCACCCACCACCCCCAAGGGGTCCTGACCATCCCAGCCTTTTCTACCCAAGGCTCTGTACACACTCTCCTCTCAAACTCCCACCCCTCCAGTAAAATCCCACGGGCTCCATTCCAGCCCCACTCCTCCTCCACAGCACCTCCAAGCACCCCAGTCCTCGGGCCCACAGCCCCCGGCCCAGCACCCATGGCATTTGGACCGGCGGGAGAACTCTGTGGCCTGACTCAGGACAGCGGCCAGGGTCTTAGATGTTCCAGAACGCACCTTCCAGCTCAACCACATCACCAGCCCCCAGGGGGAGTCGCAACACAGGCCCCTCATGCCCCACGTGGCACATGACCCAGTTGGGGCAGAGGACAGGCATGCAAAGACCACGGATCAGGCTGTAGCCCTGACCAGAGGCCCTGAGGCCACCTCACTCCAAGAGATGGTGGCACCTGCCATGTGCTAAAGTCTCTGTTTAAAAAGTGATGGACAGGCCGGGCGCGGCAGCTTACACCTGTAATCCTAGCACTTTGGGAGGCCGAGATGGGCGGCTCATGAGGTCAGGAGATCAAGACCATCAACATGGTGAAACCCGTCTCTACTAAAATACAAAAAACTACCCCAGTGTGGTGGTGCGTGCCTGTAGTCCCAGCTAACTGGGAGTCTGAAGCAGGGGAATCTCCTGAGCCTGGGAGGTAGAGGTTGCAGCGAGCCAAGATCATGCCACTGCACTCCAGCCTGGGCGACAGAGAGAAACTCCATCGCAAAAAAAAAAAAAAAGTTATCAGCAAGCAGCCTGAGGGCAACTTCTCCAGCAGCAGAGCCTGCGCTGGGAAGACTGTGAACCGGATATATTTGGGGCAGGACAAGTGGGGGTGCCGGGGAAGGACATGGCAGCAGGGACAGGGCCGAGGGAGGTGGTGGTCTCGGCGGGAGGCCAGCTTCAGCCCTGTCCCACTTGGAGGCAAGGGGTCGGGACGTCGGCACTCCCACACTGGTCGGTCATTCTACACCCAAAACTGCTTGGGGAGGCAGCTAACCTGGGAGTGATCCACTGCCATCCACACCGGAAGAAACCTCCGACTCCTGTGATGGGGCTCCTGCCCTCGCACCTGCTAGGACGTGGCACCTTCTCCTGCAGGAGGCCAAGGGCCCCGAGAGCAGGGATGTGTGTGAACCTGACCCCAGGACCCCACAGCACCGCTGCACATCCTACCAGAGTGTCAGCCTCAGCCTCTTCCCCAAAGGTCCCAGCACTGGGCACAGCTGCGACAGATGTGGGGAAGAGGCAGAGGGGGCAGCTGACTCAAAACCACCCAGCACCCCAGTGTGGGCCACGCTGCAGGGAAACCTTGTGGCTTGCTCCACACCCAAATGCTCTTCCAGGCTGGAGTTTGTGAGGAGGAAACGGGAACCAGACTCGGTGGGTCTCGGGGGGTGGCCCTTTACAAAGGCCAGATCCGCCTGGACAGTGGCCTTCCCATAGCCAGTCCAAGCTGGGCATGGGCTGCCATTGCAGGGCCCTTCCCTTCACCCCAAGATGGCACCCTCAGCTACTGCCCCTTCCATGAGGGTTGTAGACAGGGCTGTCAGAAGACACAGCACGCCTGGTAACATCTGAGTCTCAGATGAACACATCGTTCTTTAGAGGACACACTGCATGGGACATAGTTACATTTAAAAAGCGCTGGTTGGCTGGGTAGGGTGGCTCACGCCTGCAATCCTAGCACTTTGGGAGGCCAAGCTTAGTGGATCACTTGAGGTCAGGAGTTTGAAACTAGCCTGGCCAACATAATGAAACCCTGTCCCTACTAAAAATACAAAAAAATTAGCCAGGCATGGTGGTGGGTGCCTGTAATCCCAGCTACTGGGGAGGTGAGGCAGGAGGATCGCTTGAACCTGGGAGGTGAAGACTGCAGTGAGCTGAGATCATGCCACTGGACTCCAGCATGGGTTACAGAGCGAGACTCCGTCTCTACACAAATAAAAGTAGAAAGCATTTGCGGATTTTGCGGCATTCAAATGTAACTGGACAGCCTACATTTTCATTTGTTAGGTTCGGCGGCCCCTCAGCTGGGAGTCCAGGATGGTGGGCTGCCCCTGCAAAACGGAGGATCATCCTGGAAAGAGGAAGGGCTCACATACTCCCAGGCATCCCTCCTCCGTCAAGGGATGTTCCAGCTTACGGATGGGAACAACAGCCGAAAACTGAAGGCATCATGGAAAAAATGACGTGATCCCCCACCATGCAGTGGAATATCACTCAGCTTTAAAAAGGAAGGAAAGCCGGACACCTGCTGCTCCTTGGATGAGCCTTGAGGCCATCGTGCAGCGAGCGGTAAGCCAGCCATGGAAGGCAAATCCTGTGGGATTTCACTTTCATGGGGTCCCTCGAGTCGTCAGATTCCTAGACACAGTCAAATGGAAGGTGCCAGGGGCCAGGAGGGAGAACGCGCAGTGAGCATTTAGTGGGACAGAGTTTCAGTTTGGGAAGATGATGGAGAAAGTTCTGGTGAAGATCACTGGGATGGGACATTTTAGGTAACGTGTATTTCTCCCTCAGCTTTTAAGGTGGAGCTGCCCCATTTGCTCACCAGGAGCTTCACGCAGGGTCTGGTGGGACCATCAAGTGTGAAAGGCTCCAAGGTCAGGAAGGAGACAGGAGGCCTTAGACAGACTCCAGTTCAAATCCCAACTCAACACCTTCTGAATCTACAACCTCGGGAATGTCGGTGTTCATCTCTCTGACGCAGTCTGCTCCTCTGCAACGGGGAAGGGCGGCTGTGCAGATGACGGGGTAACTGCCTTCAGGTGCTAGAAAGTCGCTAATGCTCAGCTGATGGCAAGTATTACAATCATGATAAAATCCCTGCACCTCTCTTCCCAGGTGAGGCAGCTAAGGCTGGAGAGGGGCTGTGGCCACCCCAAAAACACACAGCCAGGAAGCAGAAGGAGCAGGGTTAGAACCCAGGGCTGTCACGTGAAGCAGGGCCTGGATCCAGGTTCACCTGTCCTCCCTACATGCCAAGGCTACCTTCCATCCTGGGCTCACTGCAGAGACACCAGGCTGGGGGCCACACTTTGCATCCTGAGAGATTTGTAAGCAGACCCCTGCTTCTTCCCTTGGATACAGGGGGGACGCCAGGCTGGGGTCGGGAAGGGGGACTGGGGCACCTTATCTGTGTCCTGTCCCCAGACCTGCACCACCCTATGGCTGGATGTTGTCACTCCCATTCTACAGGAGTGGAAGCAGGGAAGCCGCTCTACAGACATGGAGACCAGAGGCCAACACTGGCTCATTCTCAGCAGGTAAGCAGAGCAGGGGCCCCAGTTCCCGCACGCTCCTCACTCTCCCCACTCCCCACGCTCTGCCTTGAACCAAGGCCTCCCACCTCAGCCACACCCTGTCCCCTCCTACGTGGTCCTTGTCCTAGGAGGGGGGCGGGAGCCTCATGTTTACCATCCCCCCACAATTCTTGAGCCCACCCCTCCTGGCACTGTGTGCAGTCCTGGTGTTTGGACCATGGTGGTCACTCCTATGTCTCCCCAGTAGCCTCTGGGAGAGCAGGGTCCCAGCCATGAATGCCACCCCCACCCTGTGCCCTGTGGTCCAGGTACTTAGGTATCCAGTTAACATGTCTGTTCACCAGCAAAGGACTGGAGCAAACACAAACACAGCTGAGGCAGGAGGATCACTTGAGCCCAGGAGTTCAAAGCCAGCCCGGACAACATAGTGATACCCCATCTCATTAAAAATTTTCTAAAAATTTTAAAAACAGTCCAGGTGTTGTGGCTCATGCCTGTAATCTCAGCACTTTGGGAGGCCGGACAGGTAGATCACCTCATGTCAGGAGTTCGAGACCAGCACGCCCAACACGGTGAAACCCCATCTCTACTAAAAACGCAAAAATTAGCAGGGCATGGTTGTGCATGCCTGTAATCTTAGTACTTTGGGAGGCCAGTACTTTGGGTAGATCACCTGAGGTCAAGAGTTCAAGACCAGCCTGGCCAACATGGTGAAACCTCATCTCTACTAAAAATACAAAAATTAGCAGATGTGGTGGCAGGCAACTGTACTCCCAGCTATTACAGAGCCAGAGGACCTGCTACTGGGGACCCTGGGTTTCCATGAACCCAGGAGGTGAAGGCTACAGTGAACCAAGATTGTGCCACTGCACTCCACTCTGGGCAATGAGAGTAAAACTGCATGTCAAAAAAAAAAAAAAAAATATATATATATATATATATATACACACACACACACACACACACACACACATATATATGAAAAACACAAAGCAGCACTGCTCTGACAACATGGAACTCCCTATGCACCCATGGGCCCCCCAGGTGCTGGTTACATCCCCCAATGGAGCTCAGCGTGGGAACAGCACCTGGGAGGCGGGCATCTAGAGTCCTTAAGCAAGAAGCCGACCCCGGGTGTGCAGGGAATCTGCCTTCCCTCGACATTTGCCCAGGGCACCCTGAAGTGCAGTGGCCTTCAAGCACAGACGGCCGGTGGTGGCTGTTATCCCAGAGAGGAAGCCCCAGCTCTGGAAAGGAGAGCAGAGCAGAAGGGCCTGGGAGTCATTGGAGTCTCACCCAACTTTGTCTGTAACGACCTCAGACTCCACGTTGGTGCGGCACATGATTGGGCCCCATCTACCGGGGGTCAAAGACATGCACACAGGACACACCCCGGGGCCTAATGCGGGCACAAGATGAGGAGGAGAGCCCTAGTACCACCAGCCTGTGTTTAAAACACACACATCCTCACTCACTCTTCCGTGTCATCAACAGGCAAATCCAGAGACAGAAAGAGACGTTGGCCAGAGGAGTAACAGCAGTGGCTGCCCGTGGGGCCGGGGTTTTGAGGCGAGGAAAACGGCTTACAACCTGATAGGGATGATCGCACAACACTGTGAATGCGCCAAATGCACTGAACTGCACACGCTAAAATGGTTAACTCTGCCAGGTGCGGTGGCTCACGTCTGTAATCCCAGCACTTTGGGAGGCTGAGGCAGGTGGATCACCTGAGGTCATGAGTTCAACACCAGCCTGACCAACACGGAGAAACCCCATCTCTACTAAAAATACAAAAAAAATTAACCTCACGTGGTGGTGCACGCCTGTAATCCCAGCTACTCAGGAGGCTGAGGCAGGAGAATCACTTGAACCCGGGAGGCAGAGGTTGCAGTGAGCTGAGATTGTGCCACTGCACTCCAGCATGAGCAACAAGAGCAAAACTCTGTCTCAAAAAAAAATAAAATAAAAATGGTGAATTTTACACTGTGCAAATAAAAGAATATAGTGAGGGTAGCAGAGCAGGAGGTGGAAGCCCAGCAAAATAAAAACACAGATGAAAGACTTCCAACTCCTACGACAAAAGAATGCCAGTCAGGTCCTAGGAGCTTTGAGAACAGAGTCAGGGACCCAGGATCTCAGAGCAAACTCCCGTGGCCGACAGGGCCTTGTGGAGGCCTGACCCCCACCATGCTGCCCTCCGGCCACCAGTACCGGGAGTGTGTGCACCACAACCAGGCAGCCGTGTGCAGGTCCCACTGTGCCGCCTACACTACGCCCAGGGGAGGTCAGTCACGTCTCAGACCTCGGTTAGCTTTCCCACCTGTAAGACGGGGTGACAATCACACCCACCTCTAGGTTTAAGCTGATGCTGGAGGAGCTCTGGCCACGCCTCCTGGCCCACAGTAGCAAGGGCCACGGAGCCTGTCCTGCCCCGTGTTTGCAACTGCATGGTGTTGGGTTTTTGCCTCTGGTGGGAACACAGCTCTGACTTTATAACTGCTATAGATAAGAGAAGGGGTTTGGCTACAGGAACGCACACGCCCTTTAGCTCCGTCATGACTGCCTGCGTAGCCTGGCCCCATCACCCCACAGCAGAGGGCACCAAAGCTGCTCAGCCCAGGAGACAGGCAGTGAGGGACAGGGCTTCCCCCAGATGGAGGATGGGCTGGGCCTCCACACTCACGACAGTTGTTCCCCTCCCTCCCTAGGTGGCTCAAGAAAGCGACAGCCACTGTGAAGGAGCCACTGAGTGCACCCACCATCAGCTCGGCCACCCCCAGCCCTTTGCATTTATGCTTATTAAGTAAATAAAAAGTCTGGGCTCAGTTCCTTGGCTGTGCCAGCAACACCGCCATGCTTGGTGGCCAGCTGTGGCTGAGGGCAACTGAGCTGGATGGCACACATGCAAGATGTCCCCACCCACCCCAGGGCAGGCGGTGGAGCCTCTCCGAAGGTCAAGACCCAAAGTTGTGGGGGTCAAATCCAAGGCGCCAATTCCCAAAGCCTGTTCCATCCAACCCAACTAGTCACTTGCAGAACGGGTGGCTTGTATGCAAAAAGCCAGGACCCAGTGCTGGGAGGACAAAGCTACCCACCCCTGCAGGCCACTGCAAGGGTCTGTCTCAGTCAGCATGGTCCCCAGAGCTGAATTATGTCCTGTCTGCTCCAGTCGCCCCAGCCCTGGGGCCCCGGAAGATACCCCATAGGCAAGTGGGTTGGTAGGGGTGCCCTGGTTCCTTCCAGACCCTCTCAGGAGGGCGTGGCTGCAGGGGATGTCGGTGCCGCCTCCACACACAGGTGCCCCCAGCTCTACTGCGGCCATCTCACCCACCGATGGCCCAACCACCATGAGACGCGGTCGGGAGGTGTGGACAGACCTCAGGTGAGGAACAAACCCCCGAAACCTTGCCCAACTAGAACCACCACAGACTCATAGAGGAGAGCAGACGAGATGAGCCAGCCAGCAGGTGTCACTCGAGCCGTGGCTGCGTCCCCCACAGGGCCATGGCCCTCCCTTCCTGCTCTGCCAGGCTGGCTCAGCCAAGGAAGCTGCATTCCTAATGCTCAGGGAACACTGCTCAGAGATCCACTGGGATGGTCACTCAGTGCCTGGCCCGTATGGTCAGCGGCATCATCTGGGTCCGGAAGCCAGAGCCCCGGGCCAGCACACCCCTGAGCCGGCTGAGCCCAGGCCCCAGGCCTTGCGGGTACGTGTGGCCGACGGGCTCTACTGCTGCCTATCTCTCACCAGGGCCCGCACATCTCACACACGTGCTTTTTTTCCTTCTCTGAAGCCCGGCACGTCAGCTCACGTTCTTTCCAAAACATTAGTTTCAGAGCCTGGGATCCCAGCTGGGCGAGCGCAGCCCCCACTGTGTGCTCCACCTCCTCAGGGCCACGGACGGTGCAGGGGCCACCCAGGTCAACACCTCGAAAGAGCATCCGAGAGGCCCCAGGGTGGGGCAAGGCCAGCCCTTTGCTGGGAGGAGCAAGGAGCCCACTGCAGACCGGAGCTCTCAGCCACGACCCACCCAGGAGAGACTCACTTGTGCGTGGCCCGACCCATGAGGACTGGCAGGCAAAATTCCCCACCAAGGATAATAACACAACCATCCCGGGGTCCAGTGAGGAGGGAAAGGGGAAACGTTTCCCGACTCCCGTGCAGGCAGAGGTCAGCTTTCATGCACACGCTACCCTGGGTCCTCAGAGCTCCACTTAACAGAGAAGGAAACTGAGGTTCAGACAGGTAAAATCGCTCCCCAGCGTCACCTAGCTAGCGTGAGACTGAAACCTACGCGGAGTTGATTCCAAGGCCCACACAGAGGGTCTCTCAGCCTGCCTGCTCGGGGCTGAGGCCCAACCCCGAAGCCCATTCTCTCCCATCCTGGCAGGTCACAGCCTCCGTTCTGGACTGGACCATTGATTCATGCCGGCCTCACCTTCCTCCTACAGGGCCTGTTTCCTATGGATGGGCACAGACCAGAGCCCCCCCTCCCATCACAGATGACCAAACCCTAATTGGCTCCCCCAACCACACCAGTATGTGCCCAGGGCGGGGAAGCCCAAGGAGCTGGCTCTGCAGCTGGGAGCAGACAAAGCCAGCAGGGCCCCTTCCCACCTGGAGAGGGGGAGGCAGCGAAGCCACCCCACAGAGAAAGGAAGAAACAGGCACCACCAGGAAGGCAGCCAGGCCTCCACCCTCAGAGGGGACTCGGGACTGACTCCCGTGGGCTTCCCATGGCCTCCCTGTTCCCGGCTCCAACACCCCTCAAGCCTGCGTATCGCCCAGCACCCACCTTCCGTTTGAGTCACTTTGGCTGGGTTTCTGTCCCCTGAACCTCCTCTCTGCCCAAGATGCCCCAGAACAGACCCCTGTCCTTGGGGTCTCTGCCTGTTGTGTCCCCTCTGGAACCCTTGTAGCAATCAGGCCCTGGGCACAGGTCCAACAGGATGGGGAGAGCCCTGTGCTGGCCCAGAGATGGCGTTCACAAAGCTCCAGGGCTCCTTTCTCCAGGGGCGGCCCCATGCCCTGCACCTGCCCTGGCCCTCCTGTCTCTGTGCCCACTGCAGCCCCGGCTGCACGGAGGCCCCATCTAATGCATGATGTTTCACAAGCCCATAAATTACAAGCTAATCCTACGCCGCAGGCATCAGGTCACTCCTCCGTTCTGACAGCTAATCTTTCTATGTTGTTAAACTTTATCCCTAGGATCAATTCCTAGGATGAAATTGCTTGGTCAAAAGGAAGGTTTTTAGTGCTACAGTTTTTAACAAACTATCCTCAGAAAAGACTGTAAGAGCAACCATGTCCCCCACATTGTTATGACCAACATCAGACACGTATTTTTTGAGATGGTCTCACTGTTGCCCAGGCTGGAGTGCAGTGGTGTGATCTCAGCTCCGTGCGACCTTCACCTCCCGGGTTCAAGCGATTTTCCTGCCTCAGCCTTCCGATTAGCTGGGATTACAGGTGCCCGCCACCATGCCCGGTTTATTTTTATATTTTTGGTAGAGGCAGGGTTTTATCATGTTGGCCAGGCTGGTCTCAAACTCCTGCCTTCAGGTGATCCGCCTGCCTCAGCCTCCCAAAGTGCTGGGATTACAGGCGTGAGCCACCGCACCCAGCCCATCAGATGAAGTTTAATCTTAGCAGAATTCTGAATAGTTATGTCCGCTGAAGTTCATTATGGGCTTAACTGCATTTCTTCAAAATGCGAATGCTCAAGTCCTACCCAGCCACCCCTCACCCTCTGCCACCTTAGAATGTCACATTGTTTGGAGTTAAGATCTTTAGCGAGGTGACCGAGTTAAAAACAAAGGCCCTGGGGGCCCTAATCCAATAGGCCTGGTGTCTTTCTAAGAAGGGACTCAGAGGCACACAGGGGGACAAGTCCATGAAGACAAAGAAAAGCCAACTCTCCCGCACCTTGACCCGGACCTTCCCGCCTTAGAACTTGCAAGGAAATCGACTGTGGGTCAAGCCACGCTAACTGTGGTATTTTGTGATGGCAGCACAAGGAAACAGAACTCTGTCTCTAGCAAGGTGATTACAGAAATCATGAAGTAACAGTTAGGACAGGACAGATGTGGTGGCTGGCACCTGTAACCCCAGCTCTTTGGGAAACTGAGGTGGAAGGACTGCTTGAGTCCCTGAGTTCCACACCAGCCTGGGCAACACAGCAAGACCCTGTCTTTACCAAATTTTTTTTTTTTTTTTTTTTTTGAGACAGTCTCATTCTGTCACTCAGGCTAGAGTGCAGTGGCACAGTCTTGGCTCACGGCAACCTCCACCTCCCAGGTTCAAGCAATTCTGCTGCTTCAGCCTCCTGAGTAGCTGGGATTACTAGTGCACACCTCCAAGCCTGGGCAACTTGTGTTTTTAGTAGAGTTGAGGTTTCACCAGGTTGGTCAGACTGTCTTGAACTCCTGACGGCAGGTGATCTGCCTGCCTCGGCCTCCCAAAATGTCTGGATTACGGATGTGAGCCACCGCGCTCAGCCAGAATTTTATTTAAATTAGTCATGTGTAGTGACGCACACCTGTAGTTCCAGCTGCTTCAGACCAGGAAGGGCTGGAGCCCAGGAGGTCAAGGCTGCAGCGACCATGCTATTGCACTCCAGCCTAAGTGACAGGGCAAGACTCCATCTCTTCAAGTTAGGACAAGCCAAGAGAGAAGATCAAAGCCAGATTGCTGAAAAAATATCAATAATGAATGAAAGGAAGAATGTTTTCTCTCCTTCTGCAGACCCAGGAAGGAAAGTTTCTAAGCAAACAGATTCACACAAGCCCACCCCAGAGGCATCAGACAGAGGAAGCGGGGAGGCACAGGACTGACACAGAAGTGCTCATTCTGTTCCCCCCCCCCTTTTTTTTTGCCAGTGCTTCAGTAGGCACTGAGGAAGTGCTCATTCTGAATCAAGAGACCCTGCCCGCTTCCCCACCCAAACAGGGAGAATGGCTTCATCCAGGAGAGAGGTGGAAAATTCCTCTAAAAAAAAACAGACAGCAGCCAGAAGCGAAGGCTGCCACACACAGAAGTTTCCACTCAGCTTTCTGGTACCTTACTTCAGTACATGAACAGTCAAGGGTCCTCAGACATGAGGAGAAGCCTGGGCAGGGAAGAAAAAGACAAAAACATACAAATAAGTTTAAAAAAAAAAAAAAAA
>NW_016107474.1:5165290-5171922 GCF_001604975.1 Cebus imitator | reverse complement strand
AAAAAAAAAAAAAAAAAAAAAAAGGAAAAGAAAAGAAAAGATCAGGGTAAAAAAGCTTCTGGAAATTAAAAGTATGGTAGCTAAAAGAAACATTTTGGTAAATGAGCCAGAAGATAAAAAAATCAAGAAAATCTTTCAGAAACCAACAATAAACAAGTAGGCAAAAGAGTAAGAAATTTAAAGGATTTACCCAGAAGACCACAATGCCTCCATGCCCGGCTAATTTTTGTGTTTTTAGTAGAGACAAGGTTTTGTCATGTTGGCCAGGCTGGTCTCAAACTCGTGGCCTCAAGTGATCCACCTGCCTTGGCCCCCCAAAGTGCTGGGTTTACAGGTGTGAGCCACTGCACCCGGCCAGAATTTTGTTTAAATTAGTCATGTATAGTGGTGCACACCTGGAGTCCCAGCTGCTTCAGCTCAGGAGGGGCTGGAGCCTAGGAGGTCAAGGCTGCAGTGACCATGCCACTGCACTCCAGCCTGGATGACACAATAAGACTCCATCTCTTTAAAAAAAGGGAAATAGAAGGCAGGGAGGGAAAATGAGCAAAAACTTAAACAGGCAAGTATCCCGGAATGGAAGGGTGTGAGTGTCCAGACTGGAGGGCTCAGAGATACCACACAACGAGGAGAGAGACACCCAACTAAGACACAGTGGCATGAAATTCAAAACTCAAACAACAAAGGCCCTAAAAGCTTCCAGAGAAAAGCAAAAACAGACCACAAAAGAAGGACCGAGACTCAGAACAGCATGGGCTTCTCAACAGCAACACTGAACCTAGAAGTCAGTGGAAAACTGCACCCCTACTACCCCAAATTATGAGCAAAAATGATTTTCAACCTTGCACTCTACACATACCAATTTATCAAATAATCAAGTGACAAAAACATTATCTTCCATGCATCCTTTCTTCGGAAGCTATTCCAGGATGTACTCCATAAAAATGAGGGAGGAAACCATGAAAGGCAACGTGAAGAGATCAAACACATGAGAGGTGAAGGACATATCCAGGAAGATTGGGGAAGAATTGGGAAGAAGGCAATCATCAATAAACATACATTTGTGTGTTACTGAGAGAATCTGGCAGGACTGCTCTAGTACAATGTACATTTGAGAAGTGTTTCACTGAGAAGTTGAAAGGTGAAAAAAGAATTAACGGGTGATCTAAAGAAAACTGCAATTGAAAAAAAAGCAAGATAATTACTAACTCGGGTTTCGCACGAGAAGTGTATAGAATCAGACTCCATTTCCTGGCTCAGCAGTAAGAATACTTACATAGCCATAATGAAGAACATCAAGTATGGATTTAACAAAAAAATGTGATACAGCAATATTGAACATAGCTGGTGTGGGGGAAGGATGGGGTCTAAGAGACTGAAGATGTCCATCTGTTACAGTAGGAAGTCAACACATAATAGCTACCAGTCAGCACGAGACCAGGAACGGCAAAACACGCAGTTGGAAACAGGGTGGTCAGTCTCTAAAGACACACATGATTTTTGCTCCAAGCTCTATTTTGTTTTTAGCACCAAATGACACCTAAACCTATGGGCACATAATAGTAAGGATTAAAAATTTTAAAGAGAACGGGATGGGAAGATGCCTTTACGAGGAGATTCTCACAATAATGATATTAACCTTGTTTTTCCAGCCATGGAAACCAAGGCTCAGAGGGGACTCCTACATTGTCGAGGTGGGTGGAGTCCTGCTCCCCATGGAAGACTGGCTGGCATATGCCCTTTCCCTGCATCTTTGGAAGGCTGGTGGGGAATGCCAGGAAAGGGCACCAACAGGGCAGGTCCACGATCTCCTCAGGACAAGGGGAGAGGAGTCAGCAGAGGTGGTGTCAGAAGGTCTGCAGATGAGAGCGAGGAGGATGATTGTGACAGGGTGGGCATGCCAAAGGCCACGAGCACCATGTGCAGGCACCACCCTAGGGTAGGAGGCACCAAGAACAGCAGCTGACCCGAGTCAGGCAGCAAATAGGACCCAGGTGCATCTTCACCCCGAGGAGAGCAGCAAATAGGACCCAGGTGCATCTTCACCGAGAGGAAAGCAGCAAATAGGACCCAGGTGCGTCCTGACCCCATCCAGGTGAGAAGGGATTCAGAAGGCCAGTACCTCCAGGGTGGGGGCTGGAGGTCCACTAACCTGTGCTGTGGGGACAAAACTCAGAGGAAGTCAACCTTGGGGAGCTGCCACACCCCAAGTGGTGCCCAGTGTGGACTCCAGGCAATGTTTAACGTTGCTTCCTCCACTCTCCACATTGGTTCATCGCAATAGGTGTTTTCTTTTTTAACTTTTTCTTTTTTAAAAAATAAAGCAGTTTTAGAGAAAAATGAGTGGAAAGTACAAACAGTTCCCATATACGGTACCCCCTTGCACCCCATTCCCCTGATATTAGCATCTTGTGGGACATCTGATGGGCCAACACTGATACATTATTAACCAGAGCCACGGTTTTCATCAGGGTCCATGCCTTCCACGGGTGTGCACAAAGGCATCCTGACACGCACTCGCCATTAGAGTATCTCAGAGTAGTTTCACTGCCCTACAAATTCCCCAGGCTCGGCCAGTCCATCCCTTCCCGCCCCCAACCCTGGGCAACCACCGATCTTGTCACTGTTTCCAGAGTTCTGCCTTTTCCAGAATGCCGTCGAGGTGGAAGCCCACGGGACACGGCCTCTTCACATGGGCTTCTCCCTCGGAGCAACACACATTTAAGGTTGCTCTGCGTCCTTCTGCTACTCACCGCTGTTTGCTTATCTGCTTCCCTATTTAACAGCATCTTTGTTGCTTCCAACTTTTAGCAATTACAAATAAAGGGAATGTCTTTTTCACATCCAATTTTTTTTTTTTAAACCCACAAAGTTGGGAGGCTGAGGTGGCCAGATCCCGAGGTCAGGAGTTTGAGACCAGCCTAACCAACATGGTGAAACCCTGTCTACTAAAAATACAAAAATTAGCCGGGCGTGGTGGCAGGTGCCTTTAACTCCAGCTACTCGGGAGGCTGAGGGAGAATCACTTGAACCTGGGAGGTGGAGATTGCAGCGAGCTGAAATCGCACCACTGCACTCCAGCCCAAGCAACAGACTCCGTTTCCACCCCTGACAAAAAAAAAAAAAAAAAAAAAAAAACCCACAGAGATGGGATGGGCCAAATCTCAGAAAACACAGCATTCTTTTAAATCAAATATATGTTATCTTTACTAAATCTCCTGCGTCAGCTGCCTGAGGGGGACAGAAAAACCTTCACGAGCCACCCCAGCAGTAGCCAGCAGTCAGTAACCCCAGCTGCCACATCTGAAGGACAGTCTACTGGCATCTGCTGCTCAGCAGCACTCATGAAACACCGAGACAGCAGCAGGCATGGCGCCACTTCCCCCACGGCACGCCAAGGCTTGGAGAGGTGAGGTCACTTACCCAAGGCCACACAGCAACAAGAGGTGGAGACCCGAGCCCTCCCCACAGGCTATCCCTGGAGCCTGGAAGGAGCTTTGGAGACTCTGGACCCAGCCTTTCTGTTCCCCTCTCATCCCTCATCCCATCACTGGGAAGCCCCAAACGCAGTGACTCTGGCTGATTTGTGGGTCCAGGGCAAGGCTGAGAAGTGGGGCTCAGCTGTATACCCTATCAGACACGCTGTCCACTGGGAGCACAGTGACCCCCAGTGCTCCCACTGGCCCTGGGACACCCTCCCAGCCACACCCGCTGGGGACCGACTCTACTTTCTCTTACTCCAACCTCACCGGGGAGAGCAAGGCTCTCCTTCCACCTACCATTCAGGCTGATGCCGCCAAGGTCACTCAGCACGCTAGGGGTTTCCACAGGCCACTGAATCGACTTTGCACAGCCCCGCAAGGGAGACATTAGCATATCGTCATGCCCATTTTACAAATGCCAACACTGAGTGATGAGGTTAAGCCACTTGCCCAGGTGCTAACGTTGGGAAAGCTTCTGAGCCAGGACCCCTACCAGGCGTGTCTGCTTCCAAAACCCACGCTCTGTACGAAGGCCAGCTCTGGCTCTGATCATGCCACAGCCCACCCAGACCCTCCCTCGCTCACTCACCCAGGAAGGCAGATGCCAGCGAGGAGTGTTTGCTCTGAAGAGCGGCAGCTGGGGAGAGCACTGCCCATGGTGGCAGCCCAGTGCCCAGCATGGGGGCTCTGGTCCCCGAGGGCCGTCCTGTCCTGGGCTGTGGGAGGGTCTTGACGCTTCTTCTGACCCATCCACACCAACACCGTCCTCTCCCGGGTGGGCAGATCAGACACACAGGCCCAGAAGACCAGGGCTGCCTTCCGAAATTTTAGCCTCATGCATGACTTGTGGGGCCTGAGCAAGCAGGAACTAACCCTTGCCCTCAACCCTGGCTTCCTGGGCTTCCTCCCTCCTCCCTGGGGCCCTCTCCCCACAATTCTCACGTAGGCATGCACAGGGGAGGCAGGTAGGGGACGCAGCACAGAAGGGCGCCCCTTCCAGGCCTGCCCATAGGGACCCATGCTCCCCTCACTGTCCAGGGCTCTGATGTTGGGAATGCTCACCCAGGAGGCAGTGGGGCCCATGGGCTGGCCTGGCAGACATCAGGGTTAGTGGAAATACCTTCGAGGTGCGCGGTGGCCTGCCTGCTGCCTGGCTGATGCTTTTACCTGTGCAGAGATGGCGCCACGGAACAGGGCAGGGCTGCTCCCTCTCCAAGAAGAACCCCCACTCCCCGCCCACAAGGCCAGAAGTCAGGCAGATCTGAGCTTGGATCCGGTCTGTTAGCTTCCTAGACACGTGACCCCTGACACAGACCTTGACTTCTCTGAGCCCCAGTTTCCCCATTGGCAAGATGGGGATGAAAATCATTCCCTCCAAGCTGCAAAGGAGAAGCACAGCAAAGGGATGAGAACCTGGGAGCTGGAGCCAGATGCCGGCACTAACAGTGCTCACGGTCCCCTCACTGTCCTTTCCTGTAAAACGAGGACCACAGTCTCCACCTCCGAGGGCACTGGGGGAACGGGTCTGCATTTGCAAAGTTAGACAGCACTGGGTCTGGTGCGTAAACTGCATGGTGGTCTAACCTGTGAGCACACAGAGGCCTACAGAAGGTTCTGGAGACTGCTGCTGTTATCGTTACAGTGGCACCAAGGTCCTCTCAAGCTGGTGGTGCCACCTGGAAACTCTGAAAAGCAGGCTCTGCAGCGGCTTCTCAGCTCACCCCAACAGCTACATCAGGAACTGGGGACTGGGGCCCCATAACCTGGGTTCAGCACCCCCTCCCAGGGGCCCCAATGCTCCTCCAGCTGAGCCACAGCTCTAGGGCAAAGAGGTCTGAGTTGGAATCACCTGGAGAACTTCGGAAACTAATGACTGGCCTCGCCCTCCGGCCCAGAGACGCTGATTCAGCAGGGCTGGGGGAGGCCAGGACACGAGGCTTTTAGGAGCTTCCCAGGTGATTCTCATTTCAGAACCAACCACCTTTTTCTTATAAAATTATATTCAAAAAATTATTTTTTAAAGTAAATAGAGATGGGACCTCACTATGTTATCCAGGCTGGTCTTCAACTCCTGGCCCCAAGGGATCCTTCCACCTTGCCCTCCCCAAAGTGCTGGGATTACAGATGAGAGCCATCACGCCCGGTTGAACACACAGTTACTAAGCACAAAGTAACGACAGTGGCCCCACAGACGGTAGACCCCGGCCACTGTTGCTCTTGGCACCCCCAAGGAGACTCCTCCCCCACCAAATACCTGCTGTAGGGTAAATGCCCCCCACTGCAGTAACTTACGCATTCCCCAAGAACAACCTGAGCTAAGGAATCCGGGAGTGGCCAGCCTGGAGATTGGTTCCTTGGCTACGAGGAACATCTGAGCCCCTGGCCTGTCTTGTGGAACCTGTGCTGTGCGGGGGCTTGAGGCCCTGAGTATGGCTTGAATGAAGGTTGCCAGGTGGAGGCGGTTAGCGGAGGTACAGGGTGAGCCTGCCATATGAACTTCGCGCTGTCTGCAGGTGGCTGCGGTTCTCCCGCCCAGCCGGCCTCACTCTCCCCTCCGCCCCGCCCTGTGGCCCCCAATAAACCCCAGGTGTCTTTTGCTAGCCCTGGCCACTTCTTCAGCCCTTGAACCCTGTGCCGTACCCACCGGAGTTGACAGGGGTTTGGCATAACATTTGTTACAGCCTCACGAAGGCCCCCCAGGAATCCCTGGTCTGCATGAGACACAGGCCAGCAGGTGGGGCCGGTCCTCCTCCCCTTCCTCCTCCTCCTTGCCATTTCCTGCTCAAGGCCTCAGCTGCAGGTGCGTGCTGGCCTTGCTCCTGCTGCTCAGCAGCCCCTCCATGAGCATGGCCCATGACCCTGCAGCCCTGACAGCAGGGTTCAGACCTCTCGGGTGGGTCCCCGGCAGCTGACAATGGGGCTGAGCCCAGGTGACCTGCAGGCTGCTGGGGCAGGTGTGGAGGAGGAGGGTAGGGACTGGCCGTGACCCCCGAGGAGGGAACACTGAGGGTTCAGGAATGACTCCGATGCCTGGCGCTCCAATAGTCACGGCTGTCACCCTCACTCCAGTTCCTCCAAACACAGACCTCACCGTGTCCAGTGGTCAGTCCCCAGGTGTGGAAAGAAGGCTCTCTTTTTTTTTTTTTTTTTTTT
>NW_016107474.1:5156027-5164940 GCF_001604975.1 Cebus imitator | reverse complement strand
TTTAGTAGAGACGGGGTTTCACCATGTTGACCAGGATGGTCTCGATCTCTTGACCTTGTGATCCACCCGCCTCGGCCTCCCAAAGTGCTGGGATTACAGGCTTGAGCCACTGCGCCCGGCCTTTTTTTTTTGGATTTTTAATAGAGATAAGGGTTTACCATATTGGCCAGGCTGGTCTCGAACTCCTGACCTTGTGATCTGCCCACCTTGGCCTCCCAGTCTCTTTTTAAAAGAACCTGTGGGCCATATGTGCTGGCTCACAGAGTAAGACTCCATCTCAAAAGAAAATAAATAAAATAAAATAAGGCTGGGCAAGTCCACCTCAAAAATTAATAAATATATAAGGCTGGGCACAGTGGCTCACGCCTGTGATCCCAAGCACTGTGGGAGACCAAGGTGGGCAGATCACTTGAGTTCATGAGTTCAAGACCAGCCTGGCCAACATGGGGAAACCTCGTCTCTACTAAAAATACAAAATTAGCCAGGCATGGTGGCAGCTGCCTGTAATCTCAGCTACTTAGGAGGCTGAGCCAGGAGAATTGCCTGAATCCAAGAGGTGGAGGTTGCAGTGAGCCCAGATTGCACTACTGCACTCCAGCTTGGGCAACAAGAGTGAAACTCTGTCTCAAAAAATAAAGTAAAAAATAAAAGCAGCTCTGGGTATGTGTTTAACAGCTCTTCTCAGACAGTTGGGCCCAGAGCTACCCTGCAACCCCGTCAGGCCACCCCCGCCGCCTCCACCAAGGAGGAAACAAAACCACGCAAACGTTCACAGCAGCACGACTTAGGACGGCCCAAACCTCCGCCAGCTGGTGACAGATTCATACAAAACACGGTGCGCCCCAGTGGAACGTCACTCAGCGATACAAAGGAGTAGATTCACACAGCCCCCACACGGGTGAACCCTGAAAACACAACGCTGGACAACAGAAGCTGCATACAAAAGACCACCCAGCATGTGATTCCACGCAAGTGAAACGCCAGGAAGGGGCGAACCCACGGAGACAGGAAATGGAGTCTCAGTCGCTGGGACAGGGAGCATGGGAATGGGGGAGTGATAGCTAGGTAGAGGGTTTCTTCTAGAGACAGTGAAAATGTTCCAAAATTGAATATGGTGAGAGTGACACAAGCCTGAATGTTCTAGAAACCGCTGGACTGTACACTTCACGTGGGTGAACTGGACGCTGTATGCACTATATGTCAGTAAAGCTGTATTTTTTAAAAGCCAGGCTTATAGGAGCCCTTTTTCTGCAATCAGAGGATGAGGAGACCCTCCATTTGAGGAGTGACAGCTACCTTCTGGCTTCTGGAGGCTGCCCCTGCCTCAGCCCTGGAGAGTCCGCACAATTACACTGTCCCCCCCCCAGCTTGCAGGGACACACCTAGACTTCTTGGCAATGCCAAGGCCATGTTTGACAGCCACACCCTCCATTCCCATGACAGGGGCTCCATGGGGAGCTCTCACAGGAGGAGGATTTCCCAGAAAGCTTGTCTGCCACCTGGGGGGACCCCACAGCTGGGCATGTGGTCCCCAGGGAGGACCCCACAGTTTTCAAGCTATGCTCTTAAACCTCCACAGACACCCCAACATCTGCCCTGAGGGTCCCTGTGGCCCCCGCAAAGTGGGGGTGTTTGGGCAGGATTGGCTCAGGACTCAGAGAGGGAGCCTCAGATTTCAGGCACCACTTTTGCTCCAAAGGAGGAGGGTGAGGTCAGGGGTCTGGCACCTGGGGTCTGCGGCTCCCAAGAGGTCCACAGAGGGAAGGAGACGTTGCTTCCTTAGGGAATGAAATTGCATCCTTACTTTCACCAAGCTTTACTTGAAATTTAGCATTTCCTTAAACTAGAAGCTGCCTCAGCCCACAGCGCACTGGCCACATCGGTGACTGTCAGTCACAGAAACGGCACGTCCCCACACAGCGGGAGCAAACATCCATGGATAGGGTTACCCTCAGGCCTGACCTGGCCAGGGAGCCCGCCATGAGCCTCACACCCACTCTGCCGGACGTTAGAGCAGCCAGCCAGGGAGGAATGGGCCAAGGACAGCGGCATCCACCCCCAGCAGCCCTCCATGGACGCAGGCTCCTGGCATTAGCCAGGCCTGGGGGAGGGACGCCCAAGCAAGGAGGGTGCTGAGGGTCTGCAGCGTGCAAGGCCGCACAGCTCCGAGAAGGCCACAGAGCGCCAGGGAGGCCAGGACGAGGGAGGGCCCACACTGGGACCCAGGCTGGCTGGGCAGTGTCCTGGGTGGGCAGAGTGACCCCTCCATCGAGGCCCCCACTACTGGCCCAGAATCTGCAGGGCTGGCCTGTGAGGGGCCTGGACACTGCTGCTGCTCCCTTGCCCACAGCCATCCTCCACTGGGTCCCCCTCTGGCCTTACACCCCAGCAGGACCCAGGCAGTAGTGGCCATGGCAGAGAAGGCAAGTCCTCCATGACCCTTTCATACCCCCAGTGCCTTGCCAGCCCTGGAAGTGACCGAAGGCTGAGTTGGGAGCAATGCACGGCTACCCCATCTCCCCAGCCCAGCCCATGCTCCTGGTCCACTGCCAGGGTTGGAGTGGGACTGGGCCTCTGGTGGGGGGTCTCTGGGGGGGTGTTCTGATTTATCAGATGACCCTGACCATCTCTGGGGCTCCCCCAGACCCCATGCGCCCCTAGCTCCTCCTGCAGGTCCCAGCCCTCAGCTCTTCACTGAACTTCTTTTGAGCCTGTATCTCACACACCCACCCCAGCCACGGCCTCACAGAGGACACAGCTCTCCTCCCGGTCCTGCCACAGCCGCTGTATACAGGAGGGGCTGTATACACCCCCCTCTGCAGCCAAGACCACAGCACCTGCTGATCACTGAGGACTGGGAATGCAGGGAACGCAGCTGGAGACACCCCCCACTACCACCACCACCAAAGGTCAGTGGCGCCTGTTCTCACTCCAGCCACTCTGTCCTGGCTCACAGAGGCTTGAGTGCCCCCGGGGAAGCTGACCTCAGACCCAATCCCAGGGGGAGAGAAGTAAATGACTGGGCTTTCTGGAAACTTCCCCTGAGCCTCCACCCAAGAGTCCTGGAGGCGCAGGGAAGCACAGGACCAGTGGAGGACTCCGAAGGCAGGTGGCTCCGGGGCAGGCGGCACCTAAAGGGGCACCCCTGACACCTGGAGCTCCTGCCAGGCTGCGTCATTCTTCTGTTGGACAAAAACCATCTCCCACAACAGCACACGCAGACAAGGTCACTCTGAGATCACAGCAGAATGAGACAAAAACAGGTCACTGTGCCACCCACGAACACCCATCATCACCCCCTCGGCTGAGACCAGGGGCGGCTGCTTTTTGGCCCATCTCATCGTGATTTTCCTGCAGGTCTCCCGTCTCTGGAGGCAACAGTGGCTGAGGCACCCACAAGAGAATCGCCCCCTTTCTGACAGCTCCTGGTCTACTGAGCCCCACATCCCTAGACCCTCCCCTCCCCACCACCCACCCAAACCCCAACCCTACATGGGCTCTTCCCAACACCCTCTCGCCCCAAGGTTCCTGGGGAAGCGTCCAACCTCATCGCAGGGAGGAATAAACCCAGCCTTTCAGCCACAGCCTTCTGTGGGCCTGGCTGGCTGCATCCACCGACAGAGACCATAGTGGGTGTTTGCACAGCAACTGCTCCCCGCCGGTGACTGTGGGTGGGTACATTTCTTTCAGAGGCAGAGTCGGGAGGGGAAGCCCTGGGGGCTGCACTGGCCAATGCTCCTGAGAGCTAGAAGGCACCCCAGCCCCAGCCCTGAGGCCTTGGATTCACAGAGCTCAGAACCAGGCCCAGACCACCCTGGAGCCCCTTGCCTGGCTGGGGTCCCAGGTCTGGGCTGTTCCTGCCCCAAACCCTCTCTCCCTCTGACTCCTGTAGGATTTCAGAATAGCCACCTCTGCCTGACAGCAGCCCTCCTGACACAGAGCAGATGGGGGTGCTGGCCCTGGCACTCTGTGCCAAGTCGGGTCCAGCCACCAGGGCAAGAAGTTAGCTGCCGAACCCCCACACTCCAGGGGACCAGTTTCTTTTTCTTTTTTTTTTTTTTTGAGACAGCATCTCGCCCTGTCACCCCGGCTGTGCACAGCTTCTCTGCTGAGCATGTTTCATAGGCGACTCGTGGCCCCTGCACCTGCTCCTTCTCCAAATCCCCACAAAGACAGGACCACCCAGCCCCAGATCCCTGGCCTCCGCCTACTGTGCAGGCCCCCGCCTCCACAGCCCCCACCAGACCTAGCCACTATCCCCACTCCTCAGACATGGCACCCCTACTGAGACCTGGTATCCCTCCCACAAGCCCCAGCTTCCTCTCTGGCCCCCCATTTCCCTGCCCTCCCAGCACCAGAGTGATGACCTGAACTCAGCCATACAACCCCCACCCGGCACAGCAACAGCACTCCCGGCACCCACTCTGGAGACTCGAAGACGTCTGTGCACAGGAAAACCTGGACCTGAGAGCTGGCGGCAGCTCTTTAAACTCACAATGCCGCACGCTGGAGACACCCCAGATACCCTTCAAGGGACAGATGGTTAAACAAACTGTGTTCCATCCACGCTGTGGGATACCTCCCAGCAGTAAGAAGGACATAACTATTGGTTTTTTTTTTTTTTTTTTTGAGACAATTTCGCTCTGTCACTCAGGCTAGAGTGCAATGGCATGATCTTGGCTCACTACAACCTCTGGCTCCCGGGTTCAAGTGATTCTCCTGCCTCAGCTTCCCAAATAGCTGAGACTACAGGTGTGTGCCACCATGCCCAGGTAATTTTATATTTTTAGTAGAGATGGGATTTCACCATGTTGGCCAGGCTGGTCTCGAACTCTTGACCTCAGGTGATCCACCCGCCTCGGCCTCCCAAAGTGTTGGGATTACAGGCAAGAGCCACTGCAGCCGGCCTGGAAAGAATTATTGATACAGGCAACACCTGCACGAATCTCCAGCGAATGAGGCTAAGTGACCAAAGCCAGCCCCAGACAATGAACTGTGCAATTCCGTGTACAGAGCAGTTTGGAAATGAAACTGAAAAACTGGAGAACAGCTCAGAGGCTGCTGTGCGGGGGCGGGGGGGGGGGCTACAAAAGGGCAACACGAGGGATCCCGGGGCTCAGGTGCTCCCCATCCTGACTGTGACCATGTCAATATGCGGTTCCACACACCATCAGTTTCATAGGACACTACCTCAGGGGAGACGGGATGAGGCGGACACCGGATCTCTGATCTATTCCTCACCACTGCCTGGGAATCTACAGTGATCTCAAAATAAAGTGTTTTCATTACAAAAATACAAAACCAGAATGCATTGCTGTTCTGCTTAAATCAGACAGCGTCCTTCCCACGTCCTGGACATGATCCAGCATCCCTCCTGGCCCAGAAGCTCTCTGTGCTCAGACCCCATGCCCTCTCCCGACTGCAGCAGCCACAGGGCTCTCTGGACACCAAGCGGGCTCCCGCCGTGGCACCCCTGCACGCGCTGTCTCCCTCCAGCAGACTCCTCCTCCCTCTCTCCATCCCGGCAGCCCCTCCTGTCCCTCAGAGCTCGGCTGATTGACCACTCATTGATCCAACCAGCCATGACTTCCGGAGCTCTCCTCTGCTGTCGAGCGCTGTGCCCGGGGCTGACCCTGACAGACCGGGTCTCTGCCCCCACCCGCCTCCCTCTAGCAATGCCTCCTCTCCTTGTTTCCAGAAGCAGATGGGGGGGAAGGCGACTGGGGCTTCTCAAGGGGTGGTCCCAGGACCGCCTGCATTGAACAGCCCTGGCTGTGTGACCCTCCTGGGCATTCCTGGGCTTGCTTCTGGGCGGCCCGGTTCAGGGAGGCCTGGTCAGATGACTCAGATGTGACTGGAGTTACGGAGTCCCTTTTCCATCACTTCTCACTTCCATTGTCTCTCTGAGCCTCAGTTTCCCATTGGAAAATGGGGGAGCTGTGCTTTCCTCACCAAGAGATGAAATGAATGAAGCAGAGGAAGCTCCCAGTGCCCGGCCCCGCTCGCTGGGCAGGAAAAAACCACAACAGCTGACATTCAAGTCCAAGCCGAGCTGGGGGAGAAGAGCTCAGGAAAAGAAGGAAGGTTCTGGGCATCCCACGCTGCCTGGATGCTGACCCCAAGGGCACGGGGCCTTCGGAAGGGGACAAGGTGAGAGACCAACTCGGCTTGGGGCCACTCAAGCCTGAACCGTGTTTCTGATTCACCAGGCCAGTAGGAATCTGCTGACCCCGGCCTATTTTTCTACTCATTGCAGAATGAGATCAATCCAGACACACTTAGGCCCCATGGAGGATGGACAGGTTCTCTCTCATCTGGGGGTCTGTGGAGGGGTCTCCGGGAACCTGTGAACCCTGAGAAGAGCCACCAACCGTCATGTGTGTAGGGACCTGCCTTTATCCTGGGACGGGACGCACAGCTCCTCGTGTGTGCAGGGACCAGCGACCAGTGTTTATCCTGGGAGGGGACGCACGGCTACTCGTGTATTCAGGGATCTGGGTTTATCCTGGGAGAGGACGCACAGCTCCTCGTGTGTGCAGGGACCAGGGACCAGTGTTTATCCTGGGAGGGGACGCACAGCTACTCATGTATTCAGGGATCTGGGTTTATCCTGGGAGGGGACACACGGCTACTCATGTATTCAGGGATCTGGGTTTATCCTGGGAGAGGACGCACAGCTCCTTGTGTGTGCAGGGACCAGGGACCAGTGTTTATCCTGGGAGGGTACGCACAGCTACTCATGTATTCAGGGATCTGGGTTTATCCTGGGAGGGGACACACGGCTACTCATGTATTCAGGGATCTGGGTTTATCCTGGGAGGGGACACACGGCTACTAGTGTATTCAGGGATCTGGGTTTATCCTGGGAGGGGACGCACAGCTCCTCGTGGGTGCAGGGACCAGGGACCAGTGTTTATCCTGGGAGGGGACGCACAGCTCCTCGTGTGTGCAGGGACCAGGGACCAGTGTTTATCCTGGGAGGGGACGCACAGCTACTCGTGTATTCAGGGATCTGGGTTTATCCTGGGAGGGGACACACGGCTACTCATGTATTCAGGGATCTGGGTTTATCCTGGGAGGGAACTCACGGCTACTCGTGTATTCAGGAATGCGGATTTATCCTGGGAGGGGATGCACAGCCCCTCGTGTTTGCATGGACCAGCGTTTATCCTGGAAGGGGACACACAGCCTCTCGTGTGTGCAGGGATCTGGGTTTATCCTGGGAGGGGACATAGCCCCTCATGCATACAGGGACCTGCCTTTATCCTGGGAGGGGATGCGTGGATCCTTGTGTGTGCAGGGATCTGGGTTTATCCTCTGAGGGAGCACCCAGCTCTGTGTCCACATCACACTGGCAGACCCCCAAGTTTACAAATTGCTGGGCAAAGGCCCACCAAGACCTCTCTGCTCTTGCTTCACTGTGAGACCTGGGGAAGGGCGCTCCCTTGGTGGGCCTCAGTTTCCTCATCTGTAAAGCAAGGGGCAGCTGGAATGCTGACTCCATGAAGAAACACATCTCGGGGCACCAGAAACAACTCTGCAGCTGGAAACAACTTTGAAGCCGCGTGACCTCAGCAAGTGTGACCTAGGAGTGGCTGCCGTATCTCCAGGCGTTATCTTAAGAAATGAAAGAGGCATCTGATAAAAATGCCCAGCACAATACTTGGGACAAAATAGGTGTTTTAGAAAGAAAGGAACTCCCTGGCCTTGCAGTCTTGGGTTATCAGACACTGTCAGCCCTCTATAGCTTCGGGTTCTCAATCCACAAAGTCAACCAACTGCATATAAAAATATATTTAAAGACAACAGAACAGGCCGGGCATGGTGGCTCACGCCTGTCATTCCTGCCCTTTGGGAGGCTGAGGTGGGCAGATCACTTGAGGTCAGGAGTTTGAGACCATCCTGGCCAACATGGTGAAACCCCATCTCTACTAAAAATACAAAAATTAGCCAGGTGTGGTGGCAGGCACCTGTGATCCCAGCTACTCGGGAGGCAAAGGCAGGAAAATCGCTTGAACCTGGCAGGCAGAGGCTGCAGTGAGCCAAGATTGCACCACTGCCCTCCAGCCTGCGTGACAGAGTGAGACTTCATCCCAGAAGAAAATAATAATAATAGAAAATAAAAATAAAAACAACACAATAAAAATAACAGTACAATAAAATAATACAAAAATATATGGTACAAGTAGCATTAGGTATTGTAAGCACTGCAGAGATGGCATTAGGTAGATGGGAAGATGTGTGTAGGTTATATGCAAATACTATATCATTTTCTACAAGGGAATTAAGCATCCGAGGATTTCAGTATTTCCAGGGTGTCCTAGAACAAATCCCCTGAAGATGCCAAGGGACAAATGTATGGGCTTCGCAGCACCTTCCCACTGAAATCTGTGAGACACTGTAGTGAGTAGAATAGTGTCCCCCAAAAGATATGCCTCAGTCCAAACCCCTAGCACTTTATTCAAAAAAAGAATCTCTGCAAATATAATTAAGTTAGGGATCTTGAGATCATTCTGGATTTGGGCTGGACCCTAAACCCAATGACAGGTGTCCTTATAAGAAACAGAGGAGGCTGGGCACAGTGGCTCACATCTGTAATCCCAGCATTTGGGAGGCCTAGGCAAGCAGATCATTTGAGGCCAACATGGCCAACTCTGTCTCTACTAAAAGTACAAAAATTAGCTGGGTGTGGTGGCACATACCTGTAATCCCAGCTACTCGGGAGGCTAAGGAAAGAGAATTGCTTGAACCTGGGAGGCCGAGGCTGCAGTGAGCACACATCGTGCCACTGCACTTCAGCCTGGGCAACAATGCAAAAGTGTCAAGAAATAAAGAAAAGAAAGAGAAAGAAAAAGAAAGAGAAGAAAGAAAGAAAGAAAGAAAGAAAGAAAGAAAGAAAGAGAGAGAGAGAGA
>NW_016107474.1:5129740-5154468 GCF_001604975.1 Cebus imitator | reverse complement strand
AAAAAAAAAAAAAAAAAAAAAAAGTGTGTGCTAAAGCAGTTTCCTGCATTGGAGTCGCCTGAGCAGCTCCAGACACAGATTCTGACCCTGGAAGTCAGCGGTGGGCCTGACAGCCTGCATTTCCAACAGTCTCCCAGGGACTCACTCTTGCTATCTCTAATGTGTAGCCAGGGTGACAAGGCATAAGCCCAGGACTGTGGTGTTTTGTTTTGTTTTTTGAGACAGAGTCTCACTCTGTCACCCAGGCTGGAGTGCAGTGGCACCACGTTGGCTAGCTGCAATCAATGCAAGCTCCGCCCCCAGGGATTGAAGCGATTCTCCTGCCTCAGCCTCCTGAGTAGCTGGGATGACAGGCATGCACCGCCATGCCCAGCTAATTTTTGTATTTTTAGTAAAGACAGGGTTTCACCGTGTTGGCCAGGCTTGTCTTGAACAACTGACCTCGTGATCCACCCACCCTAGCCTCCCAAAGTGCTGGGATTACAAGCGTGAGCCACGGGCTTGGCCAGGACTGTGGTTCTTAAAGTAAGGTCCCCAGACCAGCAGCCTCGGCATCGCCCAAAACTTGTAAGAAATATAAATTCTTGGGTGGCATCCCAGGCCCAGAAACTCAGGGGTGGGGCCGGCGATCTGTCTTGACACACCCTCCAGGTGGTTCTTATAACACTGAAGCTTGGGAAGCACTGCCATAGGGCAGCAGACAGAGGCAAGCCCACATCCTGACCAACTTAGACTCCACCAGCAGCAAACAGAGTGACGCTAAGGGTTTTTGGAAAGCATTTGCACCAGAGCACCCTCCCGGGTCCAAAACACCCATGACATTCCTGAAAGACGGAGATGGCACATGTTGAGAACGAAGAAATGTCATGACTTCATCAAAGAGACAGGGAAACTGAGGCCGAGGGAGACACAGCCTCCAACGAAGTCTGCAACCTCAGGCTTGGGATAACAACCATCACCCTAGTGCCCTTCCAGACTCAACTCAGGCCCTGCCTACCCCCCGGGAGCCTCTGCTGCTCCTTCAAGGACACACACACCTCCCCGGCCCCACCTCAGGCCCCTGCTCTGTGGTATTTCCATTCAGGACCCCCACTGTGGCATGAGAAACCCCAAATTATTCCATATATTTTGGTTTTGCATCCCCGTTCAGACTGCTTATTCCTCCTGGTAGAAGATATGACATCCTATTTCTTACATGTTCATTTTTATTTGTTTGTTTGTTTTTTCTAATCTTCTACATTACTGCAAACTCTGTACTGCATACGTAGCACTCAGCCAATATTTATGGGCTGATTCACTGAGGTTGGACCTGAGTTTTTCTGTCTTTGTGCCTTGAACACAATCTGAACCCGGCAAATGCTTCTCTGATGACGGAATGAATCGAGCCAAGGAAAAGGTAGCAGTAAAAAGATGGCAAGAAATTAAGCAGACTGGAGGATACTCATCTTTCTGTGGGTCTTTGTTCACACTTTGCAATGAATGCTACTCATTAAATCGTGGTCCAAAAATGCCTCCCAGTCATGACTGCTTCTCATCATTAGAATGGTTATCACTCCATTATTCACTGCATCCAACACCATCATCTTTCTGATATAAAACACTAGCAGTCTCTTAAGAAGCAATGACAAAGCCAACCACCAAACAAAATTGATCCAGGAATTAGAACAGGCATGTTTTGTTTGCTTGCTGGTTTGTCTTATTTCGTTTGAGACAGAGGCTCTCACTCTGTCACCCAGGCTGGAGGGCAGTGGTGCAATCTGGCTCACTGCAACCTCCGCCTCCCGGGTTCAAGCTATTCTCCTGCTTCAGCCTCCCGAGTAGCTGGGACTACAGGTGTGTGCCACCATGCCTGGCTAAATTTTCTATTTTTAGTAGAGATGGGGTTTCATCATGTTGGCAAGGCTGGTCTTGAACTCCTGACCTCCCGCCTCAGCCTCCCAAGATCCACCCGCCTCAGCCTCCCAAAGCGCTAGTATTACAAGTGTTAGCCACCATGCCTGGCCTTTTTTTTTTTTTTTTTTTTTTTTTTTGAGACGGAGTTTCACTTTATTGCCCAGGCTGGAGTACAGTGGTGCGATCTTGGCTCACTGTAACCTCCGCTTCCTGGGTTCAAGCAATTCTTTGCCTCAGCTTCCCAAGTAGCTGGGATTACAGGTGCCCCCTGCCATGTCCGGCTAATTTTTTTTTTTGTATTTTAGTAGAGACAGGGTTTCACCATTTTGGTCAGGCTGGTCTTTAACTCCTGACCTCGTAATCCACCTGCCTCGTTTTAATGCTAATTGTAAAGTGAGAGTGACCTGTGGACATAAGGGTCTCAGGGAAAAACTTCCCTTTAAATATATCCAGTTCTAAGGTCTTGCAATGAAACAGGCACATGAAATAATCATGGTAAACAAAATTACCAAATCCACCACATTTACTTGCACAATTCATCCCTTCCACAAACATTCATTGACCACCACGTGCCAGCACTATTTTAGTCACTGAGCACACAGCAGTGACCAGCAATGGATACACATCCCTTCCCATATGAAGCTTACACTCCAGACCAGTGTTGCCCAATGAAGCTTTCTGCACTGATAGTATGTTCTAGATCTACACTGTCCAATAGGGCGGCCACTAGTCCCATGTGGCTGCTGAGCCCTTGAAATGTGACTGGTACTTGTTCGTGACCTGTTAGGAACCAGGCCGCACAGCAGGAGGTGAGTGGTAACTGAGCTGTGAGTAGGTGAATTTCATCTATCGACAGCTGCTCTCCATCACTTGCATTACTGCCTGAGCTCCGCCTCCTGTGAGATCAGCAGTGGCTTTAGACTCACACAGGAATGCACACCCTATTGTGAATGGCTCATGCCAGGGATCTAGGTTGCACACTCTTTATGAGAATCTAATGTCCCACGATCTGTCACTGTCTCCCATCACCTCCAGATGAGATCATCTAGCTGCAGGAAAACAAGCTCAGGGCTCCCACTGATTGTACATTATGGTGAATTGTCTTATTACTTCACTATATATTACAATATAATAAGAATTGAAATAAAGTACACAATAAATATAATGCACTTGAATCCTCCCAAAACCATCCTCCAATCCTAGTCGGTGGAAAAATTGTCTTCTATGAAACTGGTCCCTGGTGCCAAAAGGTTGGGGACTGCTAGTCTAGAGGAATCATCTGTTGAGGTGGATGTAAAGAAAACGGTGGCAAAACAGTTTCACTGACTGACACAGACAAGTCATTCCTTTGTCTGCCTTCGGGTGTGGACTTATGACCCTGTTATGCTCCAAGAGAACTGAACACACACAACCTATGGCAGGAATACATCTTAGACTTCAGAGCAACTTCTACACATCTTACTATAAAGTCTCACCCCAGGCCAAGCGTGGTGGCTCACTCCTGTAATCCCAGCACTTTGAGAAGCTGAGGCGGGCAGATCGCCTGAGTTCAGGAGTTCGAGACCAGCCTGGCCAACATGGCAAAACCCTGTCTCTACTAAAATACAAAAAATTACCCAGCTATGCCAAGCACGGTGGCTTACAACTGTAATCCCAGCACTTTGGGAGGCTGAGGCGGGTGGGTCACGAGGTCAGGAGTTCAAGACCAGCCTGGCAAAGATGGTGAAACCTCATCCCTACTAAAAATACAAAAATTAGCCAGACATGGTAACGTGTGCATGTAAGCCCAGCTACTTGGGAGGTTGAGGCAGGGAATTTTTGCTTGAACCCGGGAGGCGGAGGTTGTAATGAGCCGAGATCACACCAGTGCGCCCCAGCTTGGGCGACAGAGAGAGACTCTATCTCAAAAAAAAAAAAAAAAAATTAGCCACGTATGGTAGCGCATAGCTGTAGTCCCAGCTGCTCAGGAGGCTGAGGCATGAGAATCAGTTGAGCCCGGGAGGCGGAGGTTGCAGTGAGCCAAGATCGTGCCACTGCACTCCAGCTTGGGCTGCAGAGGGAGACTGTCTCAAAAAAATAAAATAAAAACAAAAAAAATTCGGTCTGACCGCAAACCCACCTCCACAAGCTGGGAGCTGCTCTCCCAGTTGGCCAGAAGAGGGTGTGACCCGCAGAAGACACTTACTTTTTCAGGAAGGACAGTGTGGGGGTGAAAAAATAGGCAGGCATGCCAAGTGGCGGCACTTCCTGGAGTGTGGAGCCCACGCACTGACAGAGTAGGACCAGGCACACTTCCTTTTTCTCTTTTGAGATGGGTCTGGCTCTGTCAGCAAGCTGGAGTGCAGTGGCACCATCTTGGCTCAGTGCAGCCTTGACCTCCGGGGAACAAGCAATCCTCCCACCTCAGCCTCCTGAGTAGTGGGACCACAGGAGCGCGCCACCACACTCCACTAATTTTTGTATTTTTTGTAGAGACGGGGTCTCACAATGTTGCCCAGGCTGGTCTCAAACTCCTGGGCTCAAGTGATCCTCCCATCTTGGCCTCCCAAAGTGCTGGGATCGCAGGCGTGGCCCCCACATCCGGCGCAAGCGTAGACACACTTCTGGTGGTCACGTGTGCTGGAGGGTCTGGGGCCAGGCAGCCACTGGCAAGGGGAGGTGGTTTGGCTTGAAGAGGATGCCTGGAGGGAAAGCGGGCTGGCAAGCCATCCGGGCAGCCCAGAATGCCGGGAGCGCTCTCCAAGGTCCTGAAGGGACTGCCTCTCCTCCTGTCCTCTCTAGACAGGAAGCCAGCACCTTGCTCAAGTTCCAGCCAGGACCCCTGTGCAGCAGAGGCACCATCCACCACGCAACCTCTCACAGCCAGGAAACTACCAGCGGGGGAAGCGCCCTATCCACAGAGACACAGACCATTGTGGAAAATTCACACCAACATCACCCTCTCCTCTACTACTCACAACTCTTTTTGTCATCTAAGGACACAAAGGGCGTTACAGTCAACATTATTAGCTCACAGTTGAGAGTTAGTCATATTTAGAGTCGTGGAGGCCTGGGGAAAACAGGAAGAAAAAGCCTTGGAAGGAACAGCAGCAGTCCCTTCCCCCACCCCCACCCCTGCCCCCTCTTGCTCTCTCCCACTGGATGTCCTCAGAGAAGAAGAGGTCAGAGCTCTCTCTCTCCTTCTCTGTGTCAGCTGGGGCTGCTTACCCACTACTCCAGATCGCCACTGTAGGTGGGTGCTGGTCCTTACTCCCCAGCCAGCTCATCTCAGGATTCCTCAGATAAAGCCCGTCAAAGGGCCCGAGGGCTGACGTGGGTAGGGGTGCTCTTCAGCCACATTTCTTTCTCAGCTATAACTGGCAACAAAAAACTAGCTGTTTGCTTCTTCCCTTCGCTTTTCACCTTATGGAGCCTTTCACCACCCGGCCCCCAAAGTAGCGGAAAGAGAATCTGGGAGAAAATGCTTTCATCTTCAACTGCTCAGGGCTCGCTTGTTTCTGAAATGACTTTCTGTTGGCATAATCTCCACACCAATGAACGTATCTTCTCCTAACCTGGGCACTCATTTTAAAAAGAATTCACTTGTCACATAGTCATAGTCGAGCACAAAGAATATGCCCAATGGTAGTTTATTTTGTTTAATGAGGGATTTTTCTCCCTAAAAGGGGCACTAACAGCATAAACATATGTTTAAAATGGAAGCAAAGCACACCACTGCCTCTGTCATCTGAGCTCCCCGTTTACAAGGCTGGTAGAGATTCACAGTCCTTGTCCAGCAAAAAAGTCCAGGAGGGTGCAGTGGCTGCGTTTTAGGGGACGGGATGGAAAATGTCTCCGGGTAGCAGGTGTTTTGTGCGCGTGTGTGTGCGCAGGCGCCTGGGGGGATCTGATTCTGACTGTGGGTGTGTGTGATTTGTGTGGGCTGAGGAATCTGGGCCGGTGAACGGGACCTGAGTATGAGGGGGAGAGGCTTGGGCGTGAGATGACTCATGCCTCTCAGGGTGTAGGAGGGTTTATTGGAGGGGGAAACTTTTGATTCAAGGGGTTCTGTGTACACAGCACCCGAAGGAAAGATCTACCTGTTCAGTGAAGCACAGGCGTGCATGGTGGGTCTCAGGGGGTGAGGGGTCCTGGGCAGGGTATGGATGAGCACGTCTGTGCAAAGGCATTCACCTGCAATTCTGGGCCACCGTACCCACAACGGAAGAAGAGATATGAAGGAGAGGAAAGAACAGAAGGTATTTCTGCACAGCGGCATTTAGAGAGAGGTGTATCTAGCAAAAGCTCAGGCTCTGGGACAGCTGTCCTGAGTGTGTCCCGGTTCCTCCCAAGCCACAACCACTGAGAGCCTCCACCTCCCAGTGTGGAAAATGGGAATAACAAGAAAACCACCCTCCAGATGTATAAAAATTAAGAGCTATAATTCATTTAACACTTGCCACATGCTTAGCACACAGTAAGTATCTAATGTTGCTATTTACCACCATTTACATTATCACCATTCTCATGTCCAGATATTGGTTCTAATAATGATCATTACAAGTGACATGCATTGCCTAGGAACTGCAATGATAAAACTAATGGTAAATAACAATGAATGCTTATTATATTCCCGGCATAGCCATGCACCCCATTCTCAATTAATCCTCACCCACCTTACAGGTATTGTCATCAACCTTTTGTAAAGATGAAGAAACAAGCTCAAAGAGGTTAAGTAACTCACCCAAGGTCACAAAACAGGGCATGTAGGGCAGGGATTGAAGCCCAGGATGCAAGCTGGGTTGACTTCAGGCAGGTGGTCCTGTACCCCACACCCCTGGGCCTCACCATGCAAATAGTAGAAGCTACTCAGCTCAGTCAGGGAGTACTGTAAGGGGAGACACACCTGGAGGAGGAGGAGGAGTTGGCATAGGTGGCCCCAGGTGAAATTCCACACCAATTCCAACTGCACGTGGAATACACTGGCTATTGGTTCATCATTCATGAAAATCGTCATTTGCCCAAGTCAGCGCCAAGAGGGGGGCTAAGGTTCCAGAGCTTTGCTGATGGCTGCCCAATATTTCCCCATCTCTTGTGCAAAAGAAAAGTTGGAGTGGAGCTATGACCATTAACTCCTTCCTCACTGCCCCTCAGACACCGTCACCACCCACCAGTTGACTAGGAAGGAGGCATGCAGGCCTCTGCCCCATCCTGGCATTCCCCACACCCCTCAGCTCTCTCCATGGCCTGCCTGGGACACTCGGTGCCACAGTCACTCCAGTCACCTGCTTCCCAACAGGAAGCTGGGAGCCCTCCAGAAAAGCAGCCCAGATGTCCAGGCCTGAGTCCTCCAGATCAGAAGGGTCAATTCCATTTCCCATCATGCCATGTCACCAACTGAAAGGAAGAGCCGGCTTTGAAGCCCCCCATCTGCGTGCCTGCCTGGCTTCACCTATGGGAGAGCTGAGAACTGCAAACCCCTTGAGAGAATGTTTTACAATCTGGGCTTCTTCCAGACAATGTGATGTGGGAGCAAGGGGGGTTTGGCCCCAGACAGGTCGGGGACCCCTGCGGCCAAAGGCTGTGGGCCCTGGACTCCTGAATCACATAGCCCGGGCCTCACTGGCCTCATCTGTAGAAAGGACACAATCAGGTAGGACCACCAGGAGGGGAAGGGCTTAGGGGAGCAGGACACTGAGGGAGCTGGCTGGCTAGAGTATAGAGCCCAGGGAAGTCGACCCACAGAGAAAATCGTCCCTCCCCTTAACCCATCAGATCCTAAACTCAGGGCCAGCCACAGAATCAGATCTTCTCTTCCCCAGAAAGTCACAACATAATCGCCACCCCTTCTCCCGCAAACATAAGCTCCATGAAGGCAAAGATCTGTGTCTGCTTTGCTCAGTGTGGTTTTCCCAGAGCCTAGCACACTTGGCTCCTAGCAAGCGTGCCATTAGTATTTGTCGAATGAAAGAAATGATTCCTCAGGACACTGGAGATGTCTGGGGAGGGTGGGCAGAGTGAGGTGCTCTGCCTCACCCCCAGATATTCTCAGGATCTGGGGATCAGAGACAATGAGAGCCCTGGGCCCTCTCCTCTCCATGTCCTGCGTGAGCCAGGCCTGCACAGTCCTCCTGGAGCCCGCTCAAACGGGAGCACTCCGGAGGATGGCTCTGCAGAGCCTCATGGCCAGAGCCTGAGGGAGACAGCAGTCCATGGACTCCAAACAGCCAGCTGGAAGCGCCAGGCTGCCTGCCTGTCTCAGCCACCCACATCTGCTGCCCGGGCCTCCCTGTGCCTGCACACGCGCGCTCACACACACACATACACAGGCCCACAGCCTGGAACCAAGGGAGCACCGTCTGCTCCCGTCCGGCCCTCAGTGCCCCAGGGTCAGGGAAGCTCTCTAACCTGCTCCATGAAAACAAAAACGGCATTGAAAAGGCCGCCTGAGACAGGGGCTGGGCAGGGCTTTGACAGGCAGGAGCATTATATAATTAACTGCCCCAGACTCCTCCTCCTCTTCGGGTAATAACGAACCCTGCTTTTCAGTTGCATAAGCCAAAATAATAATTACTCTCCAGCCCCCCGCCACTCCTGGATGTGGCCGGGAAGCAGGTGTTCCGAGCTTTCTTCATGAGACTCGGAGGCAGCGATCAGGCGGGGAGGACCGGCGCACACGTTCGCTCAGGATTTTTATTCCCGGCAGAAGCACAAGTCATTGCTGCGTCTCACTCCCTTCCCAGGCATCCATGCCTGAAACAGGCGAGCTGCCCGAGGGAGGCAGGGGACCTACGCCTCTGAGAATGAGCTCCCACATGGGGGTGGACGGGTTGGGGAAGCCAGTTTGTTTGTTTGGGGTCTGGCTTCCAGGAAAGGCCCGGCTCTGTGCGTGTCAGGTGCACTGAGGAGTGGATATCCGGAGTATCCGGGAAGGCGGGCAGCTGCAGAGCCAGCCAAGGCTCCCTGCACAGAAACCATCTTACAGCGGCAGCGGCGGCAGCAGCAGCAAGAGCAGGCAGCTCCCTGGCTTCCGGCCCCGGCTCTGCCCCGAGTGTGGTGGCATCTTAGAATGAAGGAACAGGCCGATTCCCTCAACGAATGGTGAAAATGATGCAGCCACTGAAAGGCGAGATTCCTGGGCTCTCACTGAGCAGATGGGCCTCCCTCCTCCCTCCAGCAGCCTGCTTCGACAGCGCTAGCCCGCGTCCAACCACCTAGAAGTTTATTGCCTGGCCGTTTTGGTTCGGGTTGGCATCCCCCGCCCCTAGCGCTCCCCATCACTCCCTTTCCCTGGGCTTGGGCAGATTCGGGCCGAGGAAGGCCCTCAGGCGCCGCCGCAGGAACACCAGAAGCGAACCTGGGGCCTGATCGACTGGCGGTCTATAGGGTGGGGGGCAAAGCCAACAAGGGGAGGGGCCCTCGCCCAGCCCCCTCTGCCCTTGCTGGGTTCCCCGGGGCCGCGGGCCCAGCCTGGCCCTTCTCACAGGTTTCCGGCCTGCTGTGTCCGACGCACGGATGCTCTGCTGGGCCCCCCTTGGCTCGGCCCCCTGAAAGCCCCCAACACCCTTCAGCTGGCACAGCGGCACTGTCCCCACCAAGCAGCGAGGCAACCTGTAGCCAGGAGCCACCATGGCCTCCAGGGAAGCCAGGGAAAGGCCGCCCCTGGTGCCCACGGCCCAAGCGGAGGGCGCAGCTCAACTTCCCAGGAGAGCCACCGAAGGAGCGCGATCGCGGGCAGGTCCCCTCCCGCCCCGGTCCGGCCCGGCCCGCGGCACCTACCTCCGTCCGAGTAGGTTTCGGTCCCGTAGCCGTCCTGCAGCCCGTTGCTCCAGGTCCCTTCGTATTTGGCCCCGTTGCCCGCGCACTCCCGCACCCCGTAGCGCCCCTTGAATCCGTGCGTCCACTCGCCCTTGTACACCCACTTCCCCTTGCTCTCCAGGCCGATGCCGTGGCGCTTGCCCTGCGCCCAGGTGCCCTGGTACGTGTTGCCGCTGGGCCAGGTGTAGACGCCCAGCACCTCGAAGCCGTGGCTCCACGAGCCGGTGTATTCGCCCTGGCCCTTGGGGCCGGTGCACACGCCATGGCCGTGCGCCTTGCCGTCCTCCCAGCCTCCGCAGTAGGACCCTCCGTCGTCAAAATTAAACCTGCCCCCACTGGACATGCATGTAACTCGGTTCCAGATCCCGCAACCGGCGAAAACGGACTCAGGCGATCGGCAGAGCGGAGTCGCGGCCGCCGGCGGCCCCGGGTCGCGAGCGTTTCCCGGAGGAGAGGCGGACTCGGCCCCGGAGCGCGGTCTCGGGCGCAGGCGGCCGCGGCGCCGGCTCCGGAGGAATTTCAGTCAATCGGGGGCGATTATTCCTTTTCGAGCTGCGCCGCGGAGCCTGACCAGCGTCTCGCGCTCCCGCTGGAGACAGGACCGGAGGGGAGGGGGAGGGGAGGAGGGAGGGAGGGGGCAGGAGCGGCGGCGGGGCCCGCGGCTCCACCTCAGCGGCGAGGGCCCCTCGCCGGCAGCCCCGCGGGGAGGGCGCCACGCCGAGGCCGGGCAGGGGGCGGTTCAGGCCCGGGCCGCGGCCCCCCACCTGCGGCTGCCGCGCTGCGGGCGCCCGAGGGCGGCGGCGGCGGGGCCCGCGGGCGGCGGCGGCACGGGCGGCGGCGCGGGCGGCTGCACCATATTGGGGGCCGCGGGCCGGGCGCGGGGCGGCGGCGGCGGCGGCAGCAGCAATGCGGCGGCTCGGGCGGCGGCGGCGGTGGCGGCGGCGTGCGCTCGGGGCCCGGCTCGCGCGCTCAGGCCGCGCGGCGCGCGCCCGCACCTCGCCCGCCCGCGCGCCCCCGCCCCAGCCCCAGCCCCCGCCCGCCCCCGGAGCACGGCGGCCCCGAGAGGGGCGCGGCCCAGCCGGCTAGGGCCGCGGCGGGACGCGCGGGCGGGGACCCCGGGCGCCCCGCCCTCCGCGCCCTCCGCGCCCCCCGCCCCGCGCTCCCCTCCCCGGGCTTTCCCGGGGCCCCCGCCGGCCTGGAATCCGGGGTCCAGCCGGGGCGCCCCCGCCCACTCCGGGACTGGTATTTAAAGGTACAGGAACTGCGTAATGGGAAGGCTCCCAGCACCCAGGGCGCCCTCGGCCCCCTGCAGGGAACCTGGCGGTGAGGCCGGCTGAGCAGGCCCCGCGAGCTGGGCGCCCCTGCCCCTGCCCTGCCCCTGTTCGCCCCCGCGAGTCTCCCCTCCCACTGGGTTCGGATCTGGCCCGCCTGCCCCTGACTCGACTGAGGCCCTTTGCAAACCACAGGTGGTTTTCTCCGGTGACAAACAATCCTTCCTTCTTCCTTCCGGGCAGCTTGGGTCCAAGGGTGGGGGGAGGGGGCTCACCCCAGAAAACGGGGATTTGGCGAATCCTTCTCCCCTATTAATTAAGTGAAAGTCGGGACACGCGCACGTATCTTGGAGCAAAGTCACCCGAATTCCGTGCGCCCTGGCCAACAGGTAGCCCCCACACACACACTCAGGGACGGTCGCGCTTTGGGGGAGTGGGACCGCCATTCGGGCGTTTCTAGGTCTCTCTCCACACACACTCTCACCCTCCGCCACCCTCCAAGAGATGGTGTCTGGTTCTTGGATCCGAGCATCCTGGGACCCATTTAAAATGCATTTCCTGGACCATACATCATCAGGCAGAAGCTGGTGGCCCCAGCCCTCCTGAAATGCTTGCGGGGAAATGGCAGCAGCCCGGTGGGGAGGGGGTGGGGAGGGTGCACAGGGTCCCCGCGCTGGGAGTGTGGGCCGGTGACTTCGCAGCGCGGTGTGCCAGGAACTGCAAGCCAGGCCTGGAGCCTGAGATTAGGACTGGTAAAGAGGTGCGCTCCGGAGCATCCAATCAGCCAGAGGCCCTGCTCAGCTCTTCCCCTGTGGAGAGAATCACGATGGTCCCCACTCTTGGCTCATCCGGCTCTCAGGAAAATCAGCCCCTCTTTGGAGTCCCGGAATTCAACCTCAACCTCTTGCCTTGGGCACCGAAGCCCCCTCCCCAGAGTACCGGCGGCTAGGACAGTCACCTCCTCATACACGCACAGTCAACAAGGGACATTGAGGGCAATGGGCTTACTTTTTTTGGTTTTGTGCAGTTAGAGTGATTCAGTGAGCTTTCTAGCACTGTCTCCCTCTGCCCCTCTGCGGAAATTCTCTACACGTGTGCGGTGGCATCACAGGACCAGCTACATCTTGGACTTTATTGGAAGCTGCCAAATCGCTTTCCAAACACCTGGAGCAATTGACCTCTCACCCTGCAGCGTGTCTGGGTTGGTGGTTCTCTATTTCCTGGCCGACACTGGTGTCCTCAAACTTCTGGTTTTCTTTCCATTTATTTTACCTTGTTCATCTAAATGGGGATGAAGAGCATCTCTGCGCTGTTTCATGTCCATGAAAATTTCCCTATTGTAAATGTGTGGGCCAAAGGAACTACACCCTTGTCCTCAAGAGATTCAGGTCCAAATCCTGGCCCCGGGCCCAGGAGCAGTGTGGCTTTGGGCGGCCACCTAATGTCTTAGAGCTCCGTTTTCTCATCTGTAAAATGGAGATGACATAGTTCCCATAGGGTTACTGTGGGAATTCAAAAGCTAGGCACCCAGCACGCATTAAATGTTCCGGAAGTGAGAAGCAATGTTGTTTCTGGAGGCCAGCCCCCCAAGGAGGGTCATGGATTCCTGCGTGCAGACGCCCAGCCCTCTGCCTGTTGAAATAAACATTGCCACGACTCCTATGCTCTACTTTTTATTTCTTCCATTTTATTTCCAACCCTTTTGCTGCTGAATCAGCAGCCCTCTTTCACACAAGCAGTGGATTGCAACTGAGCTCCTACTGGAACACAGTGATTACTTCCAAGCAATTAATGGTCAGCACCTTCCACCTTTGGCCAGTGTACAGTGCACTCCTTTGCAGTTCCAAGCCCCTGTCCCCAACTCCAACTGACCCTCTTTCATTTCCTGTAGTCCGTCACTGCAGCACTGACAGGCTGTAGTCTTTGAAAGGCAGCTATTAGGGGCATTTGTTCTGTGCAATTTGGAAATCATTCCCCTGCAAAGTAGGGCTGGCAGTATTGATTTCGTTTTGGAGGAAACTCTCCAAGCCTATAAACATAGTACCACCCAGCCATTTAAAAACAAAAACCAGGGAGAAAGATAAAAAAGCCGTAGCCCATATGTGAGCCAGACACTAGGCTAAGACAGCACATTGGTGATCTTATGGATTCGGGTGATGTAGAATTGCACGCTCCTTTTTAAAAGACTCACTTAGTCCCACCAAGGTAAAGTGCCTTGCCAGAGGGAAAATAATGACTGGACAGGATTCAAGCCCACGTCTGCCTGGCCTTCCAACCTGCACCCTTTCTGGCCTCCAGGCATGGGTCCTTGCTCTTTTGCCTGGTGCCTCTTCCCATGACAGTAGACCACGAAATCTTTCCTGTCTCAGCTCCAGAGAGGCTCCCTGACTCTACTGCAGAGAGAAAGTTCCCCCTTCGTCCTACAAAAGCCTGTTGGTCTCCTTCAAAGAACTGAGCCACAATCGACTTATCTGTGCTTGCCTTCTTGTCTGTGCCTGTGTTTACTGTAACACTGTGAAATGTCCACAAGAGCCCCCATTCCACCTGATCTTCTTTCAGTGTGGGGCTGGCACCCTCCTGTTGAGAGGAGGGCTCTGCATTCCCTTCCCCTGAATCTGTGCCAGTGTGCAATGATCACAAAAGTCACATCATGTGACTTCAAAGGCCAGTTCATAAAGAGCAGCACAGCTTCTGCCTCATGATCTTGGGGTGCTCAAGCTTGGAAGCGAGTTGCCATGCTGTAAGGAAGCCTAAGCAGCACCTGGACATGCCAACAAGGAGAGAAACAAGGTCCTCCAGCTGACAGCCCCAGCCAGCCACCCAGCCAGCAGCCAGCACCATTTGACAGCCATAAAAGTATACCATCTTGAAAGTGGACCCTCCAGACCCCAGGCAGGACACCCAGCTAAAACTGCATGGAGCTTAGACAAGCGTTCCCCATCATATCTTGTCATAATTTCAATTTTCTGAAAAAAAATTGTTATTTTAAGCCAGGCATCACACAAACTGTGATCCAGAGGCCAAACCTACCCCACTGCCTATTTTCATAAACAGAATTTTATTGAAGTAGATCCATGGCCATTTATTTATGTGTATCTAGAGTGGCTTTTACACTGCCACCTAAGAGTGGAGTAGTTGTGACAGACACCATATAACTCATAAAGCCGAAAATATTTACCATGTTGTCCTTTACAGAAAACGTTTACCAAGTCCTGTGTATTAGTCTTTGAGGAACATCATAACAAAATACTGCAGACTGGGTGGCTGAAACAACAGCAATGTCTTATAGTTTTGGAGGCTAAAAGTCCAAGATCAAGGCTCGGGCTGATTCAGTCCCTGGTGAGAGTTCTCTGCCCAGCTTGCAGATGGCCACTTTCCCACTGTGCCATGACCCCAGCCTCTCTCTCTTACTGGGCCCCACATCTCTGCTGTCAGCCAGTCTGCCTCGTGTTTCTGCCCTCCACAGACCAGCTTTCTCTGCTGCAGTCTGCTTTTCCCATCCTGAAGTCACTAACCTGGACTCCGGGGATCCGGATTCCTGAGTCTTAAGAGAGACATTCAGCCTGGGTCAGGTGTCCCTTCCTGACTCGATCAGCTGTGGTCAAGTAGTGGGGGCCACGGTCCTCCCTTATGATGGCAGAAAAGATGTGATCAGCATTTTTAGTGTAAGTACAGGAAGCAAATTCTGAGCCCAAAATTGGGATATGAGTTCTGTCAATAAGACATGATTTAAAATTGAGAATGGAAGGTATTTGAAAAAAATGATAAGCATGATTTTACTTCCTTACTTACTAAGATCTAGAACTACCCATGACTCTAGATAGCACTGTCCCTGGTCATTCAATTTCAAGATGAAGATAATTATGGAAAGAGGAGTGAGAGGAAGGAAGAAGATGGGAATAAAGCAGAAGTAATTTGGATGGATTAGCAAGAAGGAAAAAGAAAGTTTGTGATGGCGATGATATAAAGGACAGTGAAGATGATGATGTGTTAGTGATGACAATGGTGATGGTGGTGATGATTATAATGATGGTGATGGTGTTGATGATGGCAACAATGACAGTGATGGTAGCAATGGTGATGGTAATGATGATGGTGGTGATGGTAATGGTGGTGATGGTGATGATTATAATGATGGTGATGGTGGTGGTGATGGTGATGCTGTTGATGGTGATAGTGGTGGTGATGGTAATGATAATGGTGTTGATGATGGTGATGGTGGTGATGGTGATGATGGTGGTGATGATGGTAAGGATGGTGATGATGACAGTGATGGTGATGTGATGGTGGCAATGGTGATGGTGATGATGGTGATGGTGATGATGGTGATGGTGATGGTGATGGTGATGATGGTGGTGATGATGACAGTGATGGTGATGTGATGGTGGCAATGGTGATGGTGATGATGGTGATGGTGATGATGGTGGTGATGATGGTAATGATGGTGATGATGACAGTGATGGTGATGTGATGGTGGCAATGGTGATGGTGATGATGGTGATGGTGATGGTGGTGACAGCGATGATGATTATAATGATGGTGACGGTGGTGGTGATGGTGATGATGGTGATGATTATAATGATGGGGATGGGGATGGTGGTGGTGATGGTGATGATAATGGTGGTGATGATGGTGATGGTGATGGTGGTGATGGTGATGATTATAATGATGGGGATGGGGATGGTGGTGGTGATGGTGATGATGGTGGTGTTGATGATGGTGGTGGTGATAGTGGTGATGATGGTTGTGATTATAATGGTGTTGATGATGATGGTGGTGATGATGGCGATGACAGTGACGGTGATGAGGATTATGAGAATGGTGATCATGGTAGTAATAATGATAGGGACAATGGTTACATTTATATGCCTGGCTCTGTGCTGAACATATTTTATCATATCATATTTAATCTTAAAACAACTTTATGAGACTGGTAGTATTATCATTTTACAGATGTCATCTGTAAAATGTCATTAGAGCCAACTCACTTACCTAAGGTGGAAGTGAACAAGCAGTTTACAGCAGAGCACAGGCTTGCAGCCACCACACTCTTCTGTCTCAAGTGTGTAAATCTCCCCTCGCTGGGAAAAAATGAGTTGTCTCTGGCCAAGCCACATATTTGTATAATGTAATGAATACTTAAATAGCAAATGCCCAGATAATGACCACCCAGCTCAAGGAATTAGACATTATTGAACCCCCAAATCCCACTGTGTGTTCCTCTCCAACCCTAACCTTCTCCTCCCTCCAGGCTGAGCCATTAACCTGAATTTGTGATCACCTTTGCTTTTCTTTATAATGCTACCACCTGCCTATGTGCATCTTAAGAACCATGGCCTAGTTTCTCCTGTTTTTGAGTTTCGTGTGACCGGAATCATACCAAATACATTCTTTCCTGCCTAACATCCTGCTTGAGATTCACCCATGGGGCTGGGTCTCTAAGGTTCATTTGTTCTCTTTACTGTATAGTATTCTATCCTGTGAATATCTCAAATGTGACTCAACCCTTCTACTCTAGGTAGACATAAGAGTTGCTTATAGTGGCCGGGCACAGTGGCTCATGCCTGTAATCCCACCACTTTAGGAGGCCGAGGCAGGCAGATCGTGAGGTCAGGAGTTCAAGACCAGCCTGACCAATATGGTGAAACCCCATCTCTACTAAAAATACAAAAATTAGCTGGGCATGGTGGTGCGTGCCTATAGTCCCAGTTACTAGGGAGGCTGAGGCAGGAGAATCACTTGAACCCTGGAGGTGGAGTTTGCAGTGAGCCAAGATTGCACCACTGCACACTCCAACCTGGGTGACAGAGCAAGACTCCATCTCAAAAACAAACAAAAAAAAAAGAAAAAACAAAACAAAAAAAACGCTGCCTATGGTTTGTGGCTGTTTTTATTAAAAACAACTGCTTTCACTTTCTTGTCTGTGTATCCTGGAATGCATGCACACATCTCTTTACTGCAGAACACTCATTCACTCTCAGCCTTCACCATAAACACCCTCTCCGGGGTCCCTGGAGCCACTTTAGGTGTCTGTGAGCTCTGTCAGCACCTGTGCACCCCCATTATAGCATATACCACTCTGCCATGTAATTATCTTTTTACTCACGGTCTCGTCCACTCAAAAGGGGAGTGGGGAGCCCTGCCAGATTTCCCTTCTCCTTCTCTCTCTTTCTCTCTTCTCCTCAGCAACTGCCATGATGTCTGGCACACAGTAGGGGTGCAATCGTTACATTTTTGAGTAAATGATAAATGAACAAACAACTACATGAATGGGCAGTAAGCATCCCCTAAACATTTGTTGAATCAATGCTTGTCACATAAAATGAAGGGTGCAGTCTGAAAGTGCTTTTAAGACACTCAGCTGTGGCTGTTTCTGATCTGTATTTTGACCTTGTTTGACACAACCTGATAGTGCCAACATGGCACTTGGGGATGGCTGTAGAGAGAATTACAGAGGTCCCACTCACCCCTTCCTGCTCAGAAGAGGATGTTGAACACATAAAGACATCCATGCCAGGCATGGTGGCTCATGCCTGTAATCCCAGCACTTTGGGAGGCTGAGGCTGGTGGATCACCGGAGGTCAGGAGTTCAAGACCAGCCCTGCCAACATGGTAAAACCGCATCTCTACTAAAAATACAAAAATTAGACAGGTGTAGTGGCATGTACCTGTAGTCCCAGCTATTTGAGAGGCCCAGGCAGAAGAATCATGTAAACTCACGAGGCAGGGGTTGCAGTGAGCCAAGATGGCGCCACTGTACTCCAGCCAGGACGACAGAGTGAGACTCCATCTCCGAAAAGAGAAAAAAGAGGTGAGGGGAGCCGAGGGGAGGGGAGGTGAAGGCAGAGAAGAGCTATCCAAAGAAACGCTTCCCCAGATGAACTGCTTTTATTTATTCTCTCCCCCTTGTCTGCCTCCCAGGGCTAACAGGTGTGCTTAGCCCTCATTAGGCTGAGGTGGCTAGTGGTTTCCTTGTACCTTTGTCTTACCTACCGTGGATCCGACTCGTTCATCCCAGCGGACGGTCACTGAGCAGTGCGGGTGGCAGGAAGAGGTTCGTGAATCCTCTGGTTCATCTAGGAAGGCAGCAACAGTCATGGAGTCTGGGCAAGGCTTTGGGAAGAGGCTGAGCTACTCCAGGAGGGCAGGTGAAACCAAAAGTCAAAGCCAGGGTGGAAAGAGTCAGAAACTGGGGAGATGAACCTAAAAGTCACAATAGTGGATTGGAGCCCTGGCCGGTGTAGACCAGCTTCCAGCAGCGCGCAGGCCAGGCCAGGTGAGTTCCCACCTGTCCCGTCGAGGCAGGTTTTCATCAGTGCTCACTGGCCTCAGGATAACGCCCAGTCTCCTTCACAGGGATTCCAAGGCTCTCCCGAGCTGCTGTCTGCCTAGCCCGCCTGCCTCCTGGTCTTCACATCATGCTCCAGTTCCCATATCCCGCCTGCTCCAGCCAGCTTCTGCCTGTCCATATTCTGTTCCCTCTGCCTGGTGTATTCATTCAAGTCTCTCCTTCTTCCAGGAAGCCTGCCTGGGCCCCCACCCACCAAAGGCATCAGCGCTCAGCACCCCTGTGGCCGGGTCTGTGTCATCATCAGCGCCTGTCACTAAATGCTTTACGGCAGGGACCAGGTCCGCTGTGTTCACGTTCTCTCCCCAGGGCAGTCAGTGTCTGTATACACTAGGTATTCAATACATGCATGTGGGTGACCAAATGAATGAATATGATGGTGAAGTAGTTTCTTGGGATCACAGAGCAACTGAGAGGTAATGAGGGACTGTGGACAGCTCCCTTTCTCTTCAAGAACTTCCCCCACCTTGCCTTCTGCCTAGATGGGCCAGGGTGGCCTTGCCCTCCTCCTCTCCTATGCCAGTGCAGCCTGCAGGGGACTTGGGCTGCCCATGAGCCACTCTTTTTGTTTTTAGTAGAAATGGGGTTTTACCATGCTGGCTAGGCTGGTCTGAAACTCTTGGGCTCAAGGTATCTACCTGCCTCGGCCTCCCAAAGTGTTGGGATTACAGGGGTGAGCCACTGCGCCTGGCAGCGGGATTTCTCTCTAGGATAGTGGAAAGGTAAAATGACATTGTGGTGATAGTTTACAACTTTATGAATTACTGAAAACAATGAATTGTACACTTCAAACAGGTGAATTGTATGGAATGTAAATTCCAGGAAGCCTTCTTCCGGGAAGCCTAGCCAGAAGGCTTCCTGGAAGAAGGAGAGACCCCTTAACTGGGGCAAAAGCACTCAGGTGTCTCCATATACTCAGCCCTTGTGTGGGAAGGGCTTGGCCTAGGAGCTGACAACCTATTTCAGACGCTGGATCCAACATTACTTAAAGCCAAACTACCTCTGAACCAACCCATTGACCAAGGAATAGGCACCAACAAATTCCCTTTTCGCCTAGATCACTTTGAGTTGGGTTTTCTAGCATTCGAAAATGAAAAAAATTTTTTTAAATATTTATGGAGATATAATTTACTTTCCATACGATCCACCTGTTTGAAGCATACAATTCAATGCTTTCAGTAATTCATAAAGTTGTAAGCTATCACCACAATGTCATTTTACCTTTTCACGACCCCAGAAAGAAACCCATACCCTGCCAGGTGCAGTGGCTCATGCCTGTAATCCCAACGCTTGGGAGGCCAAGGGAGGCGGATCCCTTGAGCCCAGGAGTTTGAGACCAGCCTGGCCACCATGGTGAAACCCCGTTTCTAATAAAAACAAAAAATTAGCCAGGCGTGCTGGCGTGTGCCTGTGGTCCCAGCTGCTCAGGAGGCTGAGGTGGGAGGATCACCTGAGCCTGGGAGGTCAAGGCTGCAGCAGTGAGCTGTGATTACACCACCACGCCCCAGGCTGTGTGACAGAGGGAGACCCTGTCTCCAAAAAAAAAAAAAAAAAGAAAAGAAAAGAAAAGAAAGGGAAGGGAAGGGAGATGAGGGGAGGGAGAAAGGGGCTGGGTGCAGTGGCCCACGCCTTAACCCCAGCACTTTGGGAGGCCAAGGTGGGCGGATCATGAGGTCAGGAGATCAAGACCATCCTGACTAATATGGAGAAACCCCATCTCTACTAAAAATACAAAAAACTAGCTGGGTGTGGTGGTGGGCGCCTGTAGTCCCAGCTACTCAGGAGGCTGAGGCAGGAGAATCGCTTGAACCTGGGAGGCAGAGGTTTCAGTGAGCCAAGATCGCACCATTGTACTCCAGCCTGGGCAACAGAGTGAGACTCCATCTCGAAAAAAAAAAACAGAACAAACAAATGAGCAAAAGAAGGAAAAGAAAGCAAGCCCATACTCTTTAGCAGTCTCTCCTCATTCCCCCACAGCGCCTCCAGACCCTGGCAACTACTCATCTGTTTCCTGTTTCCCTGGATTTCCCAGTTCTGGAGATTTGGTGTGAATATAACTGTGTAATATGTGATCTTCTGTGTTGGCTTCTTTCGCTGAGCGTCGTGTTTTGAGGTTCCTCCGTGTTATAATGAGTACTGGTGCTTTCATCCCTATTCTGTCCAGTTAATCTTCCACTGCATGTCTGGACCACGCTTTGTCTGTTCCTCAGTGGATGAAATGTGGGGTGTTTCTAGCTTAGGGCTATAATGAACGTGCATGTTTGGGTGAACATAAATTTTCAACTTTCTTGGGTATATACCTAAAGGCAGTAGAATTGCCCGGTCATATGGTAACTGTGTATTTTTTACCTTTTAAGGAGCTGCCAAACTGTTTCCACGGCGGGCGCATCATCCTTCCTTTCCACCAGCAGCACACACAGGTTCCAGCTTCTCCAGATCTTCTTCCACACTTGTTTTTGTCTGTCGTTCTGAAGACAGCGTCCTCAGAAAGACGTGCAGTCGGGCTGTCATTTGCTCTCCCTGATGATGAGAGTTGCTACGCGTCTTTGCAAGCGCTTATTGACCATCTGTACGTCCTCTTGCAGAAATGCCCGTTCAGACCCTTTGCCCATTTTATTTTATTTTTCTCCAAGTTATTGATAGAGACTTTGCCCAGACTTTTATTACTGAGTTACAGGAGTTCTTTATACATTCTGGATGCAAGTCTCTTATCAGAGATAAAATTTGTGAATATTTTCTTCCATTCTGTGAGTTGTCTTTTCACTTTCTTCATAGTATCATTTGCAGCACAAATTTTTAATTTTGATAAAACCTAATCTAAAATCTTTCTCTTTTTTTAGCTCCTTCTTCGGATGCTGTGGCTGCAGGAGCCCAGCTGATACACTCACCTTCTTTGTGAGGACGCTCACGCACATCCATCCTCCTCTGCTCCATGCCCTCATGGCCCTGTAAGAACAGGAAATACAGCGTGTGGTGCCAGCCGCCGCCATTTCAGATGTGGCAGCCCTGCCTCTCAAATGAGAGCCTTGTGCCCTGAGGATGGGGCGTGTGTTGGAACCAAGACATCAGTCTTGTCCTGCCCCCGTGGCCTGTTCTTGGAGAAAGTGACTCAGAAGCATGGACAGACCAGGACAAATCCGGCTCTGAGACACTGACTCCTGCCCCACACTGTGGCCAGAGCTGACGGGATATCCAAGGGCTTCCTGGAGGAAGGGCTGGTCACAGGGTGGCCATCGGGAAATGGAAGACATGCGTGAGGGGAGGTCACAGGATGACAACTCAAGTGCAACTCCACCCCTTTGGGGGCCAAAGACCATGGAGCTCCCTTGAGCCGGAGTGACTCTCCCACCCCATGACAGCTCCTGTGAGCTCCACCTTATCCAAGAACATGTCTTGTCTTGGGATAGCAGAAGCGAGTCTCTGCCCTTCACCAGGTGGGGAGCTGGGTGGGATCAAGGCTCCTCTTTTTGCTCCAACCCCTTCCCCACCCACCCTTGCTGTCCCCAAACCAGACCCTTCACCCTGAACATTCAACAGCTCACTCAGGAATCATCCAAGAAAGGTGAGGCCAGGGCTGGGAATGCGATCAGGAACAAAACCGACGTGGACTTGACCCGTGTGGCTGACGCGTGACCGGCTGTCGAAGCTCAGCACATTCAGTCAACCAATGGCAAGTATGGTTGCTGATGACCTGAAGATGGGTCTGGCTGACAAGTAGTTATGTCAGCTACAGAATCTCCTAACTGAATAAGAACTAAAGAACTTCCGGAAGCCTGGAGTGAGCTCTGAAGATTTGTGTTCAGTCCTGACTCTGCCCCTTGCTAGCTGAGTGGTCTTGGGTAAATTACACCGCCTTTCTGAGCCTGTGAGTTGTCACCTTTAAATAGGAAGAAAAAACCAGCCCCTCCTCTCTGCACAGAATGAGATTGTGTGCACACGGTGAATGTAAGTACCTGTCCCTGTTAACAGCAGCAATCCCTCCTATCCATGGACAACTGTGAACCAGGGGCTGAGTCCCAAGAGATGGGAGAGGCAGAGCCACTAGCCTGGGAGCTCTGTGTGTTTCCTGGAGACTTGGCTAAAGAGAACAGGGTTCCGTTCACATCCCCACTGCCCCAGCTCCCGGACACCTTCACCTTCCAAAGGGACCAAGGCTCTGGGAAGATGAAAGGTGGCTCCTCCACACAAGAAGTGGGGAGCCCAAGAGCAGCTCTGAAAAACGCACCAGCCCTTCCTCCAGGAAGCCCTTGGATATGACACAGCATCAGTTTCACTCTCCCTTATATCATCATCGCCATCACAAACTTTCTTTTTCCTTCCTGCTAGTCCATCCGAATTCCTTCTGCTTTATCCCTCTCTTCTTCCTTCCTCCTACCTCTCTTTTCATAATTGCCTTCATCTTGAAATTGAATGATCGATGACAGTAAAGAGAACAGGGTTCCGTTCACATCCCCACTGCCCCAGCTCCCCAACACCTTCACCTTCCAATGAGGCCAAGGCTCTGGGAAGATGAAGGTAGCTCCTCCGCACGAAAAGGCGTGGGGAGCCCATGAGTTACAGCTTCCTACTGTGCAGAGCAGCTTTTAAAAATGCAGCTGGGGGCAGACACAGTGGCTCACGCCTGTAACCTCCGCACTTTGGGAGGCTGAGGTGGGAGGGTCCCTTGAGACCAGGAGTTTCAGGCCAGCCTGGGCAACAGAGCAAGGCCCCGTCTCTATGAAAATAAATAAATAACAACACAACATAACATAAAAATGCACTTGGTTCATACCATAACCATTGTGGTTATTACAGAAATTTCACAAAATACAGAAAATCACAGAAAATGAAAATCGTCATCCCAAACTATGGAGCATTTACCATGGTTAACGGTTATTTCCTTCCAGTTGTTTTTTTCTATGTACTTTTAACACAGATATGTTTTACAAAATTAAGATCAGACTGAAAAGGCTGATTTGCTCTCACCTTTTTTTTGCTTTGCGATCTATTCTGGACATTTTCCCATTTCGTTAAATTGTCCTCTATGGTCCTACTTAATGGAAGCTGGGGCCCTTCTATCTCTATTAATAATAGCAAACGTTTTTATGTTTATTCCTTTTACGTACTGCTTTAGAGCCTTCTAATGTTTATATAGGGCTTACTTTTCAACGCTTTGTGTATTATTAACTCATTTAATCCTCACAACAGCCATGCGAAGTAAGTGTGCAATTATGACTCCATTTTACAGAGGAGGAAGTTGAGGAACAGAGAGGTAAAGCCACTTGCCCAAAGTCACACAGCTGCTAAGCAGCAGGGTAGGGATATGAACCCAGGCAGTGTGGCTCCAGAATTCACAATGCCTCTGAAACAACCTCACTGTGGGCAGAAACCCAGCAAGAACAGTGCTGGAGGAGGGTGGGCTTCTTCTCTGGGGCTCTGGAAGACTAGAGGTGGCAGGAGGCCAGCTGGCTCTAGACCAACATGTCACCAATGCTGGGCCATCTGTGTCCCTGGCCACCCATTCCCAGGAGTTTGCAGTGGGGAGGTGGCCATGGCTGTCCGTGGGAACACGTGTGCCTACTAGAGTACTGGGAACCCAGTGAATGGGTAGATACCACAGCTGTGGTTCCATAGTGACACCAGGGTTGGTGGGGACATCCCTTCCCACCCCTTGGTCCTGAGCACCAGGTTCTAGAATGTGGACTGCCCTGGGCTGCCCATGGCGATGCCAGCCCCCAGTCAGCACAGACAGGGTCGTCACTGGCCACCAGAAGCCAGGACACCAGCACCGACCACAGCAACCAAAGCCAGGCGGGCCTCAGCCTGCAGGATGGCACGCTCCTCCCGCCGGGAAGCCACAGGAGCCCCGGGGGTTCTTGGACTTTTTACAGGGGCAGGGAGAGGGGACAGTCCAGGGAGGAAGGCAGAGATTCAGGGCCGATACAGAGTGGTGTTGACCAAATGCACCTGAATGTACTACAAGGGTGGGGGGTGTCAGCCATGACTCAGAGAGAAGGATGCCAGGTGCACAGACGGGCACCTCGATCCTAGGCAGCCCTGGAGCTGGAGCTGGGAGTGCCCCACAGCCTCTCGATTGTAAATAACGCCGCTGCGGGGACCATGTGCTGCCAAGGCTGGTGGCGGGGACAAGCAGTCTAGGCGCCGGCTGTCTGAATTAAACTCCTGACGCCACCTCATCCTGGCTGGGCAGCCTGACGCTCCTTAGGCCCCCAGAGCCTCCGTATCTTCTCTGTCAGAGCGGCCACCTCCCAGCGTTTCTTCGTGGAGGAAACGGGAGCCTCCACCAGGGCCAGGGCGCTACAACATCTGTGGCGAGCATGGAGTCACTCTTCAGAATGCTTCCGTGTGTGTGTGTGTGTGTGTGTGTGTGTGTGTGGTTACTCCTGCAAATGCTTCCGTGTGTATGTGTGTGTGTGTGT
>NW_016107474.1:5087121-5127725 GCF_001604975.1 Cebus imitator | reverse complement strand
CCAAATGCTTCTGTGTGTGTGTGTGTGTGTGTGTGTGTGTGGTTACTCCTCCAAATGCTTCCGTGTGTGTGTGTGTGTGTGTGTGTGTGTGTGTGTCTGGCTGCTTCCTTCCAATAAATCCCAAAAGGTGGATGGCAAGGCATGGGCACTTTGCAAACCCTCTGTTGCCCGGTAGTTCTGTGTGTGTCAGGCTTCCCTACCTGCCTGTGTGCATCAGAGTCCCCTGGACTATTGTTCAAATGAAGGTTCTGGTCCAGGAAGTCTGGGAGAGGCCCAAGACTCTGCATTTCTGTGATAGTGCCAATGCTGCTGGTCTGGGGCCCACACACTGAGTGGCCAGGGCCCCAGGTGTACACGTTCCCCCCACCACCCCTCTTGCAGGAAGCCAGGGCAGATGACAGCCCAGGAGAGTGTGCTCGTGGCCAGGCTTGACATGTGGTCATCAGGCCAGAGAAGCCCATTCTTGGGACGCTGCCTGTGTCTGGGCAGGTCTCCTGCCTTCTCCACAGTACCTGAATTGCTGCCATCAGCCACCAGTCCAGCCAGCCTATTGATGCAGCCAATTCCTGCCAAGCCGATCCGCCCCAGGGAGGCTTAGAGCCACCCGTTCTCCGTATGGAGACCAGGCAGCGAAGGGCCTGGCCAGAGGCGTTGGGAAAGGTAGAAGCCCCATGCAGAGGGGCTGGAGAGCCCTCCTGCAGCTTCACGGCCTGTGGGCCTGCGTTCCCGAGGCCGCCTGGTGAGCAGGCCCAGAGAGGATCGTGGACCGAGGGAGACCCCGTCTGGACGGCAGTGACCATGCAGCGCTGTAGCCACGTGGAAAATCCCGGGTGTGCGATTCCACCCCCAAGAGGCTGCAAATGCCTGCGTGCTCCCTGACTTGGGGAGATTCATAACCCAACCTCTTATCCACATGAATGTTGTGGGGGCAGGGTGCAAAATGTTTATTTTACTTATCAAATGAATCATAAGAAATCGTATTTTTTTTTTAAAGAAATTGTCAGTATTTGGCCGCTTTACATCTCTTAAAGGGCAATTTCGTATGGTCCGATGTGAACCCTCCCAGCAAACCCTCAGGGTAGTTTTTGTAACGACGGCACGCACAGGACGCACGACCCTGGCAGGCCTGTGCCCAATCACATCACCACACAATTGCTGATGGCCTTTGCCTTACACTCCATGGAACCTAAAACGCCACCAAGAATAAGGGGCTCTGGCCCCTTTGCCTGGTGATGGTTGAGGCAAGCCGCTGACTGAGCTCTGCAGATTTGCAAGCGGTTTGTTCTCCCCAGAGTTTTAGGGCTGCTGTGCATGCTCAGAGCCGCACACCTGTGAGGACTGATGAGCTGGCCCAGGAGAAAGGGCCCCCACCCACCCACAAGCAGGCGTCTGCCTCCTGCAGACAGGGGCAGTTCTTACCACGAGAGCCTTGAGGTTGAGGGGCAGTCCTAGGGGAGAGCCATGGACTGGGGTGGGCAGAGGGAGGCCAGCCTGCAAGCTCCCAGCAAGAAGAGGGTTCACCCAGGGGCTGTGGCTGAGCTGAGGCTGAGTCCAGGAGACAGCACCAGTGCCAGATGGTGGATGCCTGACTCACCTGGCCCTGCCCTTCCAGAATGAGGTGAGCGCCTCCCAGGTGTCAACGTGCTGTGGCCACACAGAGGGAGTGGAATAGCTCGCCACCGACCTGCAGTTGCATTTAGATGTCGAGACGTACCAAGAGTGCAGGGAGAAGCATGCCTCCCACAGAAGGGGGCTCTCAGGGAAAGGAGGCCTGCTTCCCAGGCCAGGCCAGAAATGGCTACGGTAGCAAGAGAAAGAGACCAGCTGGGGGCCGTGTCAGCGTGTGGGGTGGGCGAGGGCTTCCGCACACATGTGAAGGTTTGAACCTCATACGAGCGCCAGGTCTAGTGGGGACACCTGGGCCTTCTCATCAGCCCTCCCAGGGCCTGGAGCAGAGAGCAAGGGGGTGAGGCTTAAATGCCATGGGCAGCCAGTTACCAGAAACGGAGTCAGACTCTATCACAGACGGACAAGCCCCCTTCCTGGGGTTGGATGCAATGTTCTGTGGCATGCACAACACACGTATGTGTTCACTTGTGTGTCACTGAGGGAACCTGACAGCCCCCATAAGCCCTGCCATATCAGCATCCCTATCAATATGCGGGTGTTCCAGCCGGGCCTCTCCCTAGATCATCTTCACAGAACTGAGCCTGTTAAAATACACTCACAATTTCCAGCTATGAACAGTTCAACATGTACCAGACACCCCTGTACCACCCCCCAGATTTAACAAATGTTCATCTTTTCCATATTTGCTTTGTAGTGTTAAGGAGATCAAAGTTAGAGAGTTAGAGTCACAGCTCCACTCCCACTCTGCCTCCCCCTCCGCCCCCACAGGGGTTACCCCCCACCGAAGCTTTGCTGCCATTGCTCCTACGCCCACACCCGGAAACCGCACGGTATGCGCGATTCACATAAAGGGCGTCACACTGTCCAGTCCGTTAACTACCGGCTTTTTTTCCACTCGATATCACATTTTTGTTTGTTTTATTTTTGTTTTGAGATGGAGTCTCGCACCGTAACTCAGGCTGGAGTACAATGGGGCAATCTAATTCGCTGCAACTTTTGCTTCCCAGGTTCAAGCAATTCTCCTGACTCAGCCTCCCAAATAGCTGGGATTACAGGCACCTGCCACCATGCCTGGCTAATTTTTGTGTTTTTAGTAGAGATGGGGTTTCACCCCGTTGGCCAGGCTGGTCTTGAACTCCTGACCTCAAGTGATCCTCCCAGCTCAGCCTCCCAAAGCACTGGTATTATAGGTGTGAGCCATCACACCCGGCTGATACAACGTTTTTGGTTATCAGCATTGACTCGGGCAGCTCTCATCGTTCACCCGAAATGTGGCCCAGGATGCTCCTCCACATGCAGCCATGCCACAGCTCAGCCATGCCACAATTCGGCCATGCCACAGCTCGACCATGCCACAGCTCGGCCATGCCACAGCTCGGCCATGCCACAGCTCAACCATGCCACAGCTCAGCCATGCCACAGCTCAGCCATGCCACAGTTCATGCACCCTCCTCTTTCCTCCTGGCAGACAGGTTGGTTCACATTTCCTTTATAGTCCTTGTTTTTAGAGGAAGTGTGGCCCAGGATGCTCCTCCACCTGCAGCCATGCCACAGCTCGGCCATGCCACAGCTCAGCCATGCCACAGTTCATGCACCCTCCTCTTTCCTCCTGGCAGACAGGTTGGTTCACGTTTCCTTTATAGTCCTTGTTTTTAGAGGAAGTGTGCAAGGCTGCTCAGCCAGGAAGTTGCAAGACCAGGACACACACACAAGGCTGCAGACCCCAAATCTCCCATTACTTTTTTGTGTGTGATGGAGTCTCACTCTGCTGCCAGGCTGGAGTGAAGTGGCACGATCTCAGCTAACTGCAACCTCCGAATCCCTGGTTCAAGAGATTCTCCTGCCTCAGCCTCCCAAGGAGCTGGGACTACAGGCACACACAGGACTACACACACACCCAGCCAATTTTTGTATTTTTACTAGAGATGGTGTTTCACCACGTTGGCCAGGATGGTCTCGATCACCTGACCTCATGATCAGCCTGCCTCGGCCTCCCAAAGTGCTGGGATTACAGGCGTGAGCCACTGTGCCCATCCCAAATCTCCCATTCTTGCCATGTTGTCAGGCAGAGTTGACACCGCAGTTCACAGAGCCTCGGTGAAACTACAAAGCCCCTGGCTGAGCGCACTGGCGGTGCTGGTTTTAAAGACAGATTCCTGGGCACTCTGCTCCTCAACACTCTTCCTCTAAAAACAAGAACTGCAAAGGAAAAGTGAAACAACTCCTCTGCCAGGAGGAAGGAGGATGGTGTGCGAGCTGCGGCGTAGCTGCAGGCGGGGGAGCATCCGGAGCCACACTGCAGGTGAATGATGAGAGCTGCTTGAGCCAACGCTGATCAACGAAAAGGAGAGCTTAATTTTCCTGCCCCTGAGCGCAGGCTGGACTTAGTCCTTCGCCCCTAACAAGAGATTACGACAGACGTGGAGCAATGTCGCTTCCGAAATGAGGTTACAAAAAGACCGTGGCCTCCTCAGCCTCTCTCCCTCTCTGTGGAAAGCTGCTGCTGAGCTGTCATCTGCCCTATGGAGTCCCAGCAAGAAACAGCGGCTTCCCACAAACAGCCAGCGGAGGCCTGAGGTTGCCCAGCGATTTGGAAGTGGGTCCTGCAGCCCCATTTGAAGCCACCGTGACCCCAGCCTGGGCCAATGCCTTGACTCTGAGCATGTGAGATCCCTGGGCCGGCACCTCTCAGCAAGGCAGCCCCATGTTCCGCAACCCACAAAAACCATGAGGTGGTAAATGCGCGTTGTCTTCAGCCCCGAGGCTGGGGGAGTGTTAGGCAGCAGCAGATAACTGAGGAACCCGTTCAGCACACGGAGGCCAGGCAAGGGGACACAGAGGAACTTGGGCCCAGCAGGTTCTACCACCCATAGCCTCCAGACACCTCTTCCCCATGATGTCCTGGCCTCAGAGGGCATGTGACAACCCACATCCGGGCCTGAGGCGGCAGCCACCAACATGAACCCCATCACAGTGTGCTGAGCTGTGCCCATGCCAGGGCCAACCCCAGCACATCCATGTGCAGAGGGACATGGTGACAGTGAAAGCCTCCCTCCCACAATCCCTCTCCCTCTTCCGGTCAGGCAGCCCTCTCTCTAGTCCTCTGCCAATTCCCTCGCAGCCTTGACTCTGGAATCAGCAGAGCCAGCCCTGGTTTGCAGGGAGCCTGCCCTTAGTGGAGCTTTCTTCCTGAGTCTGACCTGCTGACACTAAACCCAGCAGCCCTTGCCACAGGAGGGTTTTGGAACTTCCGCCACTGTGCTAAGGGGCTTGGGAGTCAGACAGACCTGGGTTTCCTATTCCCACACACCACCCTTCTCCCTGAGCCTCAGGCCTCCCTCCCCTCATCTGTGAAGTGGGATCAGTCACCTACCTACCTCCAGATGACAGAGATGCCAGGACAGGAAGCAGGCAGTGCGTAGGGCCTGCCGGATCTCAGGCTGTGGTTTAGGCGAGCTCGGGGATGGGCCGGGGAGGCTCCCTCTTGCTCCCCTCCAGCTCTGTGTACAAGGCCTTGCTGCTTCTCTGGGAGCCAGGCTGTGGGAAGTAGAAAAGTTTATTTTTAAAGTTTCCTTTCTTGTTAAAGAACAAGTGTGCTAAAAACTTTGTAAAGCCCCGTCCTATGTAGCTGTTAGACGTGCCATGCTTACAGGTACGCGGTACGTTCTATGTCCTTGTACTTTAACCAAGATATCTGTGCTGGACGTGCTCACAGGCATGTCCCAGCTCTCCATTGCTTTCACCTGTTTAGAAAAGTTTTAAGTTGTTAGCAAATAGCATTTTAGTTTAGATTGTGAGGTCTGGCTCCAGCCAACGGAGATCAGACACAGCAGTAAGGACAACCCCAAATGTGTAAGGGATAAATTTGTGTGTTTTCCTTTGTTCATTGTACTCTCGTGGCACGATGGCTAGTGAGAGTACCCTTCCTCCAGGAAGTAAAAATCACGTTGCTGAAAATCCTTTGTCTCAGTGCTCATTTTTCTTTGCGGCACCAAGTAACCATTTCCAGCATCTATTTCCAACACACGCTGAGCAGTGCCTCTGTCCCCAAGGCCCTAGTGATGCTCACCCCTTGGCCTGGAATCCCCCCTGCTCCCTGCTAACCCTTTTTATTTAGGCAAAATTCGCATCACAAATTTTATCATTTTAACCGTTTTATTTATTTTATTTGATTTTTTTAATTTTAGAGATGACATCCCACTCTGTCGCCTAGGCTGGAGTGCAGTGAGGTCATAGCTCACTGCAGCTTCCAGCCTCCTGGGTTCAAGTGATCCTCCTGCCTCAGCCTCCCGAGTAGCTAGGACTATAGGTGTGTGCCACCATGCCACCCTGCCTATTTTAACCTGGACAATACAGTGGCATTTAGTACATTCACAGAGTTGTTGCAACCAGCAGCACCATCCATCTAGCACCAGGGCACTCCCTTAACCCCAAAACAGAATCCCCGTCTCCATTAGCAGCCACTCCCACTCCCCCTCCTGACTCCTGCCCCAACTCCTGGCAACCACTTGTGAACTTTATGTGTTTATGGATTTGCCTACTGCAGACATTTCACATACACGGAATCACAATATGCCGTCACATTTATGGCTGCATCACGGTTTCCAGGCCAGGCTGTGGTGGGACTCAGAACTTCTTTCCTTTTCATGGCCAAGTAACACTACATTGGATGCACGGACTACGCTGTGTTTACCTGTTCATCAGTGACAGACCCTTGGTAGTGTCCAGCCTCTGGCTATTGTGGATAATGCTGCTATGGTATCTGTCTGAGCGCCTGTTTGAATTCTCTTGAGCAGACACCTAGGAGCAGAGTTGCTAGGTCATAGGATGATTCTCCATATACTTTTGAGGAACTACCCCCACCACACCCAATTCTTACCAGTCCGTCAGATCTCAGTGCTGCCTGGCCTTTGTGCACCTCCTTCTCATTCTTGCCCACGCTTTCCTACCCTACTTGGCTTTGTGGAACCTTCCGGATGAAGGGGGTAAGCCTCCTGCCGGCAGGCATGAGTGCCTCCCTGCCCTGAACCCTGGTCTGGCACATGAAGGCCTGCCATGAGTATCTGTTCACATGTGAATAGAAGACCAGGTATGAGCTAACAGGTGTGCAGAGATGGTGCCATGAATCCAGGAGGGAGGGCCACGCCAGAGCCAGGGCACAGGGCAGGCCGGAAGTGCTGGGAGTTTACACCCCAGGAGCTGCTCTCCAACAGCAAACAGGAGTCAAGGTTTGCGGGCTGTCTACAACCGCCGCCCCCGGCCCCCCAGCAGCAAGACAGAGCCCCAGCTGTTCACTGCTGCATCAGGTCTGGCTCCTTCCCTTCCCCCCTGCGACTCTGCTCTCCCACTGTGCTTTTTGGATCCCTCCTGACAGACTCTTTCTACTCAGATCCCAGATCCCAGCTCCCAGGGAACCGGCTGCCTAGGGAACCCAATCTAAAACAGCAGGGTCAGCCTCTGGCCCAAAAGAGGAACAACTTTGCCATCAGTCAGAATGAATAATAATTTATAAGGAGAATGAATAACAAGTAGGAGACCTTCCCAAGGTCACTGCGCCAGGCATGGCGAGATGCTCATTCTCTCGGGCTGCACCAGGCTATGCTGCCTCCAATGAAGATTGAGTGGGGCGGGGGCTGCAGGAGGCAGTGAGGTGTCCAGGCTGCGACACGTCAGGTGGGTGCTCTCTGGGAGTCCGGCAAGCCCAGGGCCGGCACCTGAGGGTGGACCCCACTGGACCCTGGTGGCCTTGGTCCAGATTCTAGGTGACTCGTGTACATATGTGTGTGTATCAGTGTGTCTCTGTGTGTATGCACATGTGTATGTGTGTGTACATGTGTAAAGTGCATACGCATATGTCTTGTGCTTACATGTGTATACATGTACAGATATATGTGTGTATTGTCCCTGTTTGCATGGCTGCGTACATATGTGTATTGTCCCTGTGTGCATGGCTGTGTACATATGTGTATTGTCCCTGTGTACATGGCTGTGTACATATGTGTATGTGTGTACTGGTATGTGTGTATATTCATGAGTGTGTGCACGTGTGTATAGGTATTAGTGGATGTGTGCATGTGTGTATATGTATTAGTGGATGTGTACATGTGTGTATATGTATTAGTGGATGTGTGCATGTGTGTATATGTATTAGTGGATGTATGCATGTGTGAGGTTGCACACCTAATCATAGTTATCAAGTGCTTATCATGAGCCAAATATTGTTCTAAGAGTTTTACTTTTTTTTAACCCACTTAATTCTCACAACCCCATAATTTGGGTCCTACAGTCATCCCCATTTTACAGATGAGGGAACTGAGACTCCAGAGGTGAAGTGGTTTTCCTACAACCACACAGGTGGTGGCCAGTGGGGCTGAGATGCAAAGCCCTCTAGCCAGCTCCGATCCACCCCCTGAGCCTCCAAAGCGGATCAGGGAGATGTGAGCAAAACTGTTTCCCCCAGCCACATGGCAGAGGGACACTCTGGCCTGCCATCCTTCCCTCGGTTCTAGCTCCTTCCCACGCTAGGAAGGCAAGAACACCAGCGTGTATGTAGCACATGTGCTCATTCCACAGTCAGGAGGGAGGACTCCAGGAGGCAGGCGGCTCCTGCAAGCTCACGGGGTGTGGGTGGTGCGGGAGACGGGGAGGCTCTGGAACTCCTGCCTACAGCCTGGCCTGGGAGAGGAAGGGGTACCCCACATGTCCTCCAGACCGCAGAGCCCTTTCCGTTTCAGCTAAGTGCTGGGAGATTTGCTCCCAAATCACCCGAGGTCTGCATAAGCTGCACGCCTTCTTCGATGGCCGATGGCTGGCAGAGCTGGCTCTCTGGGCTGAGGCAGCCCTGCCCCAGCTCACAGGCTTGGCCACTCTCCAGGGCACCTCCCACCTGGCCTTGGCTCTTCTGGGGCAGCTGCCTTTGTTCCCTGTGCCTCTGGCTTTAGCGGGAAAGAAAGAGGCCAGGAGGGACCCACAGGCTGGGAGGTGCCTCCCGCACCTATGTTTAGCTGAGTTGGGCTGTGTCCTGCCTGGCTCCAGGCCTCATCTGCCTGCTCGAGTTGGATCATGGGACCCAAGAGGAGACTGCCTGCGGTGACACTATGGACAGACAGGCTGGCCGGGGCCAGAATGATATGTTTTGCAGCTCCTCCCGGACCAGAGGAACCAGGACAGCCCTGGGTTTTTGTTATCAGAATTCTCCTTGGAAATCAACATGGTTTTTATCGCCATTTAATTTTTGAAACTTTGTTTCCTTATACAAGCAATATATCTCCACCTTAGAGAAATGAGAAATACAAAGTATCATAAAGAAAGGCTGAAATGTCTCTGCTCTACTATACAGCAAGGGTGAATCTCACAGTGTGAGTCTGAGTGCATTGGGAGGCTCTGCTCAGGATGACTCAGAGGCCACAACCTCGGAAACTAGCCTGGGGCATTCGGAGCCAGACTGGCCACCCTGGGGAGAGGAGTGAGGGCCTGGAAGGGGTTCTGGAATGTTCTATGGCTTAATTGGGTGCTGATTACACATGGGAGTTTCATTTGTGAAAATTCATCAAGCTGGACTTTCACAATTTGTGCACTTTTCCATATGTATGGGCAATAAAATATTTACTATTTTGCTAAAATTTTTCCCCTTTCTATTCTCAAGGCATTGCCACTATTAATATTTTGGGTTGTTTCCTTATATACATTTTGCCACGCATCTACACACATTAGTTTTTCTCAGAAAGATAAAATCATCTTCTACCACCCGTGTTTTCACAGGAGGCAATAAATGCTGAAGCCACACTGTGGGGGTCCCACCCTGAACCCTCCAGCCAAGCCACTCACCTCCCGAGTTGTTGACGTGCAGGTGACAGTAGGACCTCTGTAGCTGTGAACTCTTCAACTTGCTTTTTTCGCTGAATCTAGTGCAAACATCTTTCCAAACCAAGAACTAACACTTGTCCTACATACAAGGGAATCATAAATACAGGTCAATGTCCAACTGGATCCTCTAAATGTTTTCTATCCCTCTTGAATATGTATGTCAATGTTTTGATTGTGGATGGAAAAGTCACAAGAGTGCTTATACACCGTAAATCATTAATTAAATTAGAAATGCTTTTTGAAATCAAAAGTGAGATAAGACAGGGTGTGGGGTAGAGACTAGCCGGCTGTCCATCACATTGCTTCCTCTTACTCCTGACAATGCAGGTGGTCCCCATTTCCCAGCCTTGCACTCAGGACGGTCACATGACAGTCTGTCCAGTGAGACTGGGACATAATGGTGGGCACGCCTGGCCTTGGAAACTCCCCACACCCATCCTTCCCAAGTCTTCACCATCTGCTGGCTGGATGCCAGGAATCCTCCCGAGACACTGGGACCTAGGAGATGGTGAAGCCACCACAAGGAAAGGGCCTGGGCCCTGAGCCGCCTTGCGGAAGACCACCCACACACACCCAACTAGAATTTGTGTAAAGAAGAACAAGCCCACGGCGCCACCTCTCGTAAATGTCTGGGTTGACGGTACAGCGGCTGCCTCATCCTCATGCAGTGCATGAATTTGGAAGACGCGCTTCTTCTGCTTGACACTCAAATCCCTTTGCTCACCTCCATCACCTGTGTCATCAATATCAGTGTCCTCATCTTCAAGAACTACTTCTTGCGTCTTCTAACTCTGTTTTCCAAAACACACCATCTTCTCTTCACTTCTGAGTTCTTTGAGATTTTAACACACTCTGGGCACTGTTGAGGGTCATTTTATCAACACACAACTCTCTGCCAGGCATTGTGGCTCACACCTGTGATCCCAGCACTTCAGGAAGCTGAGGTGGGCGGATCACTTGAGCTCAGATTGTGAGACCAGCCTGGCCAACATGGTGAAACCCCGTCTCTATAAAAAAAAAAATACAAAAACTAGCTCGGTGTGGTGGTGCACACCTGTAGTCCCAGCTACTCGGGAGGCTGAGGTGGGAGGCAGCTGAGATCATGCCACTGCACTCCAGCCTGGGTGACAGAGTGAGACTCCACCTCAAAAAAAAAAAAAAAAATCACAACAGGTTTTATTCTGCACCCCCACCCCAACCCCCTTCGACTTGTAGGGTTGGGTTCCGCTCCCCATAACCAATGTTTCTTTTTCTTTTCTTTTTTTTTTTTTCAAGATAGGGTCTCAATCTGTCACCCAGCCTGGAGTGCAGCGGTGCAATCATGGTTTCCTGTAGCCTCGATCTTCTAGGCTCAAGTGATTCTCTGGCTTCAGTCTCCCGAACAGCTAGGATGACCACCGCCCATCACCATGCCCGGCTATTTTTGTTTTTTGTAGAGACAAGGTCTTGCCATGTTGCTCAGGCTGATCTCAAACACCTGGGCTCAAGTGATCCTCCTGCCTCAGCCTCCCAAAGTGCTGGGGTTGCAGGCATGAGCCACCATGCCCAGCCCAGTGTTTCTTTTTAAAGACATGTTTAAAAGGCAATGTCTGCACTTGGGAGATCCTCCCTCAGGAACAGCTACTGAATCTGTGGTTTTTTTTTTTTTTTTTTGCCTCCTTTGTTATTGCGTCTCTCAGCTTCTCCTCCAAGAATGCCTCATTAGAGCCCCAGTTTTCCTCTAAGAGTTTCTCAGTTGAGGTTGTTTCAAAACAAGGTGTCTTCCCAAACAATACTTGGCTGTGCAAAGTGAAATCATTAAAAGACTAACCTGTAAAGACTTATGATTAGATGACTTTATTTTTAAACTGATATAGTTTGTTCTTCTTATTATTTCATTTTTATTTTGGAGATTTGCAAGCCCATAAAAGGGTAGGGTGAATAGTATAACAAACACCCATAGCTAGGCATGGTGGCTCATGCCTGTAATTCCAGCACTTTGGGAGTCTGAGATGGGTGGATCACTGGAGTCCAGGAGTTCAAGACCAGCCTGGCCAAATTGGTGAAATCCTGTCTCTACTAAAAATACAAAAATTAGCCCAACATGGTGGTGTGTGCCTGTAATTCTAGCAACTCGAGAGGCTGATATAGGAGAATCACTTGAACCTGGGAGGTGGAGGTTGCAGTGAGCTGAGATCGTGCCATTGTACTCCAGCCTGGGCAACAGAGCAAGACTCCATCTCAAAACAACAATAACAACAACAAAATACGCATGTACCCACCACTGAACTTCCATCGATATATGGCCCTTCTTTCTTTTCTTTTTTTTTTTTTTTTTTGAAACAGAGCTTCCCTCTTGTTGCCCAGGCTGGGGTTCACTGCAACCTCTGCCTCCCGGGTTTAAGCGATTCTCCTGCATGGCCAGTCTTGCGTTAGCTACACCACATCCACCACACCCTCCATTGTAAGGGATATGTTTGAGGGATGGAGGGAAACTTGGCCTTATATTTATGGCTATCTCATATACTTACTCAAGATCATTGGAAAAAACCCATTTACTATAGAAAATGACAAATACGCATCTATCTAAGAAGGCAGAGTATAATGAAGCCCTCGTGCTCACCTAGGGTGCTACCCGGGGCTCGTCACCAGCTTCCACCTGGAAGCCATCTTCTCTCCGGCACACCCTCATTCTACCTCTCCCTGACTTTTCTGAAGCAGATGCCTGGTGAGCCGTCCTCCCTCCAGGCAGCATCCCTGCTGACAGCTGTCTCTGTGCACATGTGGTTGAAGGACGTCAGTGGGACAACCCTGCAGATATCCAGGGTTCAGGTCTCAGCACCCCGTTTAGGTCTCAGCTGTGTGACCTTGGACAGGCGACTTCCCATCTCTGAGCATTCTCCCTACACGGCCTTCCTCACAGGGCTTCTCAGGGCATTCTGTGAAAATGTCTGTGAAATGTGGAACACAAGAAATTCTGACCAGGCACAGTGGCTTATGCCGGTAATCCCAGCTACTCAGGAGGCTGAGGCAGGAGAATCACTTGAATCCAGGAGGCAGAGGTTGCAGCGAGCCAAGATCACGCCACTGCACTCCAGGCTGGGCAACAGAGCAAATCTCTGTCTCAAAAAAAAAGAAAAAAGAAAGAAAGAAAAAGAAAGGAAATTCTGATTAGTGTCATTCATTTACTTATTTATTTTATTTATTGTTTTGAGATCGAGTCTCGCTCTGTCGCCCAGGTTGGAGTGCAGTGGCACGATGTTGGCTTACTACAACCTCCGCCTTCAGGGTTCAAGCAATTCTCCTGCCTCAGCCTCCCAAGTAGCTGGGATTACAGGTGTCCACCATCACATCTGGCTAATTTTTTTTATATTTTTGGTAGAAGGGGGTTTCACCATGTTGGCCAGGCTGGTCTCAAACACCTGCCCTTAAGTGATCCACCTGTCTCAGCCTCCCAAAGTGCTGGGATTACAGGCATGAGCCACTGCACCCAGCCTATTTTTGAGACAAGTCTTGCTGTTGCCCAGGCTGGAGTGCAGTGACGCAATCACAGCTCACTGAAACCTCCTGGCTCAAGCCATCCTCCTGCCTCAGCCTCCGAGTCACTGGGTGCAAAGTTTAAATTTATAATTTCAGCTAATTATTTTTTATTTTTTGGAGATGAGGTCTCTCCATGTTGCCCGGGCTGGCCTCAAACTCCTGGGCTCAAGTAATCCACTTGCCTTGGCCTCTTAAAGTGCCGGGATTACAGGTGTGGGCCACTATGCCTGGCCTACTCAGTACTGTTTCTTGATAAATGATTTTTAAAGTACTTTAAAAGCTGAGGAGGGGTAGCTGGTGCCAGGGTGTGGAAGAAAGAACCGTTCAGGTGCAGTCTGTGCCTCACTGAGGGGTGGGAGGGGTGAGCCCCTCATTCAGCTGGGAGGCCACAAGACACCCCCAGTGGATGAGTGGGAGAGGGGGCCTGCTCTTACCCAGGAATATGAGATGCTAGTGGCTCCCTTGCAGGGGCTCAACTGCAACAGCCATTCCTCCCAGGGCGTGCTGGGTACTGGGGAAGGCAGCATGAATCACTGTGTCCACCCGCCCCTCCCAGGCTGCCTGCCCCACAGGTGCCCATGGTGACGCCGAGTCCAGAAGGCTGGGACTGGAGAAAGAGTTGGGGTCCTGTGGTCATGAGGGCAGGGGCCAGGATCGCCCACACTGTTGATTGCACTCACGGTCTAGGTCACCCCACCAAAGCTTTCTGTATCCATCTCTGTCATCAGCCCAAGCAACCTGCCGTGCACTCCCTGACAAGGGGGAAACCATCATATGAACTCCCCCAAGTCATAACCCCTGTACAACTTAATGTGACTTTATTTGGTGATAGGGAGGTGATCAAATTAAAATGAGGTCATAGGGCCAGAGGCAGTGGCTCACGCCTGTAATCCCAGCACTCTGAGAAGCAGAGGCGGGAGGATCATGAGGTCAGGAGTTTGAGACCAGCCTAGCCAACATAGTGAAACCCTGTCTCTACTAAAAATACAAAAATTAGCTGGGTGTGGTGGTACACGCCTGTAATTCCAGCTACTCAGGAGGCTGAGGCAAGAGAATCGCTTGAACCTGGGGGGTGGAGGTTGCAGTGAGCCAAGATCGTGCCACTGCACTCCAGCCTGGGCGACAGAGCGAGACTCTATCTCAAGACATAAATAAATAATAAATTAAAATGAAGTCATTAGGGTGGGCTGTAATCCAGTAAGACCAGGATCTTCATAAAAAGGGGAAGTTTGGACACAGACATGCCCCGAAGTAAGACAATGTGAAGAAACAGAGGGAAGAAGCACAGCCTGGACCAGGGGCCCCTTCACTGCCCTGGGAAGGAACCAGCCTCACCCACACCTTCATTGCAGCCTTCTGGCCTCCAGAGTGAGAGAATGGTTCCTGTAGCTTAAGCCCCTGGCTGTGGTGTTTGTTACGGCAGCCCAGGGAAGTTCAAGCACTCACCTGCCAGGACTGATTCCTGCCGGCTGTGGGTAGGCGGTTGGGTTGCTCCGGAGAGGCTCATTGATGCCTCTTTGTGAGTTCAGGCTTCAAGGAAGTGGGCAGTCCCTCAGCTCCCCACGGACTCCTCTCCCCCGTCTGTCCTCATGCAAACCAAGACACTCACTGGAAAAAATACCAAGCCCATTCTGGTGACAGCACGATCCAATCTGGGGGACGGGATTTCTGCCTTCCGCCCCTCCAAACCCAGCTCAGGAATTTGAATAAATTGAGGCTTGCTGGAGGGTTTGTTGTTATGGAATTGGAGCAATGAGAAGGAAAAACCATGGAGATGGCTATTTTCTTCCTCTTTTTAAAAATTTAAATTAAATAGTTCATGCAGGGAACGCACACAGATTGGGAAGTATATGCTTAGAATTCAGACATGGGCCCTACGATTCTTACTCTCACCTCTGCAGTCTCACGCCGTCTGCCTTCCAGAACAAGGAATCCTTTTCAGAGCCAGTTCAAGAATAGGCCACTACATGAAAGTGTCTTTAAATTTAAATCTTAAGTAATTTAGGTTAGGGGAAGAGAGGCTCCCACGGGTTTCTCTCTCTCTGTCCTGCTAAGCATGTAGCACAGAGTTTGGCCAACTCTTCCTATAAAGGGCTGGAGAGTGAAGATTTTTGGCCTTTGCACAAATGGTCTCTGTTGCAACCCCTGGGCTCTGCCATTGGAGAAACAGAACAGCTGTAAGTAACGTGTCAATGCGAAGGTGTGGCTGTGATCCAATAAAACTTTATTCACAAAAGCAGGCTGCAGTGGGATTTGGCCCAAGGGCTGTGGTTTGCTGACCCCTGACACATCTCATAAACTCAGAGGGACTCCAGTGTCCACCCGGATTCTGCTCTCTCAGCCCTAGGGGAAAAAACAGCGTGACCCTGAGGTCCTGCTGGGTTTGAATCCTGCCTTAGAGGTTCTGGGTGACTCTGGGTAGGTTATGGATTTCTTTGAGACTCATTGATAAAAAGGAAATTGTCACAGTACCCCGCTTTCTGAAGCCCAGCGTGGCTGGCATGTAAATATCATCCAGGAAGGGGACCAGGGAGGTTCTTTCCTCAGGCTGGGGAGTCGGAGCTGTGGGAGCTGGAGAAGCTGGGAGGCAGCAGTAATTAACCAGGCAGCCCGCTGGGGGCAGGAGGAAGGGATCAGCGCAGGGAGGAGGGAGCAGGCAGGGGGAGGCTCCTCACCTCTCAGCAGCGGCGGCAGCCATCAGCCACTCTTTTTCTAATGCTTGTCTCTGCTGTTTCCTCCTCTAGACTCTGCTGTTCACATGGCAGGGACCAGGGTCATCCTGAGGAATGTGCCCCAGTTCTCAGCACGTGGTGGGTGCTCCTTGAATCTTGATTGGATACACAGATGGGAGACAGGAAGACCGTTTTGCACAGGGAAAGTGGGTGTCCCTGCTGTCTTGGGGTGGGGTAGGCTGGAGAAATGGGAAGGGACCAGGGAGGGAAGAGCAACAGAACCACAGGATGCATGGCACGGACAATATTTGGATGCTAATTTTAAGAAGTTACGTAAAAACAACAGGGAGCTGGGTGTGGTGTCTCACACAGAGGTAGGAGGATCGCTTGAGGCCAGGAGTTTAAGACAAGCCTGGGCAACATAGTGAGATCCCATCTCTACAAAAATAAAAATTAGCCCAGAGTAGTGGCACGCACCTGTGGTCCCAGCTACTTGGGAGGCTGAGGAGGGAGGATCCCTTGAGCCCAGGAGTTTGAGGCTGCAGTGAGCTATGAATGCACTACTGTACTCCAGCCTGGGTAACATAGTGAGAAACTGTCTCAAAATAAAATACAATAAAATAAAAATAAAAATAAAAAAATAGCTTGGGCACAGTGGCTCACACCTGCAATCCCAGCACTTTGGGAGGCTGAGGTGGGTGGATCACCTGAGGTCAGGAATTCGAGACCAGCTGGCCAACATGGTGAAACCCCGTCTCTACTAAAAGTACAAAAATCAGCCAGGTGTTTTGTTGGGCACTGGTAAACCTAGCTACTCAGGAGGCTGAAGCAGGAGAATCATTTAAACCCAGGAGGCGGAGGTTGCAATGAGCAGAGATTGCACCACTGCACTCCAGCCTGGGCAACAGAGCAAGATTCCACCTCAAAAAAAAAAAAAAACTTTGTTTGAGGGCAAATCTTGCACTGTGTTCTTACCACAATCAAGGGGACATGGGGAGTGCTCTGGAGGTGCTGGGTGTGTTGATTTTCCTGATCCTGGTTTGGTTTCAGGGCTGTTTCCCCATGTCCAAACTCATCAAATTAGGCATTAAATATGTGCAGATTTTTTTTTAAGACAGATTCTTGCTCTGTGTCCCAGGCTGGAGTACACTGGCATGACCTTGGCTCACTGCAACCTCTGCTTCCCAGGTTCAAGCAATTCTCATGCCTCAGCCTCCTGAGTAGCAAGGATCACGATGTGTGCCATCACACCAGGGAATTTTTTTATTTTTTGAAGACACAGGGTTTCGCCATGTTGGCCAGGCTGTTCTCAAACTCCTGATCTCAAGTGATCTACCCGCCTTGGCCTCCCGAAGTGCTAGGATTACAGGCGTGAGTCACTGCACCTGGCCAGACTTCAATATATTAATTATACCTCAATAAAGCTGTTAAAAAAAAAAGAAAGAAAGAAAAAGAAAAGAGAGAGAGAAAGCAAGTGGCAGAGCTAGAAGCTATTTAAAAAGCATTCAAGTAGCCCCAAGGGTGCATCTGCTCAACTGGTAGTGCTCAAGCCAACAGACCAACCTCCTTCTTTACCGCGAATAATTTTACGTGTCCGTTGTCATCCTGAAATGAAATGCATGGAAACCTACAAAACACCTTCTTTGATGCCATATAATGCCCCAACTGGAATATGCAGCTGATCAGAAAGGAATAAACATAAATGTAAAATAACGGGTTTTCCACACCTCCCTGGGGAAGAGAGAACAGGGCTGTCATCTGCTTGCCTCGATGGCCCACAGCGAGCTCTGGCACCCAGCCCCGTGTGGCACCTGGAGGACTCACTTACCTCACTCAGCCTGACCACTGGGGATGCGGTTTTCCAAAGTGTGAAAACCTGGGTTCTGAACCAAAGTTCTCAACACAATGCAGTTTCCCTTCGTTGGCAAAATCACTGCATTCCTGACAACGGACGGAGTAAAATTGTGCAGTGCACATTTGTGTGTACAATGACGTTTGGTCCTAGGCACACATAGTTATCAACAGGTTTCTCACCTGAGTGAACATCCTCTAAGATGTCCTAAAGCCTGGCAGATCCTGGCTGAAGGTTGGGGGCAGGTGCCGCGGAGACTGCAGAGAACCAGGTGGCCCAGCTTCTCAGGGGCATCCTCCTGGGGAGGGGAGTGTGGGTGGGACCCAGAAGTGTTGGGCAGACCCCAGCCTGGGCCACAGCGCCATGATCTGAGGCTACACCTGTAACAGGTGCGAGGGTGGAGCTCTGGAACCGGACTTCAGGTTCAGCGTCAGCTCCACCACCTGCACCTGTGGGACCTCAGACAGACACTCAGCCTCTGAGCTTGCTTCCTTACTGGAAAAATACAGCTTCCAAGCATCTCATTTCCAGGCCTCCACGGGAAGTTTGTGTGTGCTCTTGCCTGTGCCTTGCCTTACCCGCATGCTGTCCACTGTCCATGAGCCCCAGTGGGGTTGTGATTATTGCTAGTAGGAGGCTGGGGGCGAGGCCAGAAGCCTGGAGGCCGTTTGAGGATCATAGCTGAGTCAGGTAGGAAGCTGCTGGAGAGAGAGGTCTCAGAACGCAACTTCCGCAAATATAGAACTGAAGGTATTGGCTGGGCGCAGTGTCTCATGCCTGTAATCCCAGCACATTGAGGGGCTGAGACAGGTGGATCACTTGAGGTTAGGAGTTCAGAACTAGACTGGCCAACATGGTGAAACCCCGTCTCTACTAAAAATATAAAAAAATTATCCTGGTGTGGTGGTAGGCACCTGTAATCCCAGCTACTCGGGAGGTTGAGGCAGGAGAATCGCCTGAACCTGGAAGGCAGAGGCTGCAGGAAGCTGAGATCATGCCACTGCCATTTAGGCAGGGTGAGAGAGCGAGACTCCATTTCAAAAACTAAAAAAATGAAGGTATTAAAATGTCCTTGAGGCTGGGCGTGGTGGCTCGCGCCTGTAATCCAAGCACTTTGGAGGCCAAGGCGGGCAGATCACCTGAGGTCAGGAGTTTAAGACCAGCCTGACCAACATGGTGAAACCCCATCTTTATTTAAAAAAANTTTTTTTTTTTTTTCACTAGGTTGTTTGCTTTTTCTTATCAATTTGTAGGAACTCTGGTTAGAGTTTTCTACATCCGGTTCAAGAGATTGTTGTTAATCCAACATTGATGAAGATAATCTATGCTTTGTTATAGAAGTTGTGCTACTTTTGACATTTGTATTTAGCTCTATGATCTATTTGAATTCATTCTGTGTATGGTGTGAGGTAGGGGTAAACTTTCATCTACCTCCCCATTGAAACGGCCATCCTTTGCCCAGTGAATTGCAGTAGGAGGCTTACTGTAAATCAAGTGACTGTATATGGATTAGTTTTTTCTGTTATGCTCTCTTGTTTGATTTGTCCATTTTTGTGCCCATTCTACACTCTTTTAATTACTATAGTGTTAAACCCTCTGATTTTGTCCTTTGCTTTTTCATGAACATTTACAAATCAAGTTGCCATAGTATGTCATAGTGTGTCATTGGGTAGTGCAAAAAGATTCACGCCTACCATCAACTGAGTTTCAAAAAGGCTGTCAATGAAATTCAGTGGGGGAAAGGATAATGCTTTCAGTAAATGGTGCTAGGGGCTAGTGCCTGTAATCTCAGCACTTTGGGAGGCTAAGATGAAAGGGCCACTTGGGCCCAGCCAGGGCAGCAGAGTGAGGCTCTGTCTCAGACAAAAAAAAAAAAAAAAAAAAAAAAAGGTATCATGGCATATGCCTGTAGTTCTAGCTACTCAGAGGGCCAAGGTGTGATGATGGCTTAAGCCCAAGAAATCGAGGCTGCAGTGAGCTGTGATTGCATTACTGCACTCCAGCCTGGGTGACAGAACCCTGTCTCAGGAAAAAAAAAATAATTGATGCTAGGAAAACTGCATATTGATATGGGAAAAAATGAACCCCAACCCTTACCTCACATTATATACAAAAATTAACTCAAAGGCCAAGGCAGGTGGATCACCTGAGGTCAGGAGTTCAAGACCAGCCTGACCAACACGGTGAAACCCCGTCTTTATTAAAAAAAAAAAAAATTAAAAAAAATTCTGATTTTCAATGTTGTTTACAGAAATTTAGGTCTCGTCTAATCTGCTAAATATGTTAATCAGTGTCAGATGCTGGATTACAATTCATTTTTAGTGTGCCTGTATGACTTTTTTCACAACCTTTAATTAAATTTATATTACTTGTTAAAAAAAATAAAATATATAAAAAAAAAGTAAATAAATAAAAATAAAAATAAAATAAAATAAAATAAAATGGCCTTGAGAAGTCATGAATCTTTCCTGGCCCCGCACAGCCCCACGGTGGGTCTCAGCCAAAACATGACCTGGATCTGGGCTTCCAGGACGTCCCCTGGCCCCTGCCTCATCCATCTTCCCTCAGCTGAGGCTGCTCTGATCTGCTCAGCACCTCTGGTTGAATTTTAAAAATCCTGTCTGCCCCCAACCAGGGCAGAACAGGCCTCAACACGCACGGCCATCCTTCCGCAATTCACAAAGCAGGGTAAAGCTCCAGTAATAGATGGCCTTGTCCAGGCCCGAGAGTGTGACTCAGAAGAAAAATGAAGCCGGGTGTGAATGGCATTCAGACGAGGAAAAGGCAGCCCCTGCCCGACCCAGCACTGTTCCCAACAGCCTTGCCTCTGTCCCTGGGCAGGAGTCACCCTCACGTAATGACGGTGCCCATCTTTCCCACCCCCTTCCCTAGTTTCCAGGCGAGGCTGTCACAGGCGCTGTGAGCACCTGGTGCTATATTGTCAACTGCTCCTGAGGGCACCATGGAGGTCACACCAGACCATGCTGGCAGGACACGGCCACCACGCCCGGCATTTAATAAACAAGCTTTGGGCCACCTCTGTGCGCGCAGCTTCTCACTGTAAGATTTCAATCTTCTTCAGCCAATAAGTGAATGAATGACTTCATTCATTCAATAAATATTTATCAAACTCCTGGTAAGTGTCAGTCCGTGAGCTCAAAGCTGAGCAAATAAAGGAGGGAAGGAGAAGCGGCCTCCGTGCTTGGAGCAAACCTTCACGGCGCTCACAATGAAGACGCCTGGCACTTTCCAGCAGCTGTTCCTCCTTCCCCTTCACACTGGGAGGTCCAAGGGCTCCACAGACACGGGGTGGTCTCTGGTCAGGGTGGCTGGCCTCCACCACCAAGTGTTCTTGGGCTCTGGAATATGGACTCACGTGGTCTCATGGACAGCCACTGACCGGCAAATGAGCCTGGAGGATTTTTGTCCAAAAAGAGCTGGGTTCATCCCAGCTTCCCCAGAGAGTTCAGGGCAGGAAGAACTCTGGGCATCACCAGGTGTACCCTGAGCCCCACTGATGGGCATGAAGAGACCCAGGATGGGAAGGGACTTGTCCAAGTTCACTGGGGAATGAGGGGCAGGCTCTGAAACTCCCAGGCCTTGTTAGAGCAGGGAATGAGGGCTCAGACCAGAAGGCCAGCAGACGACTGCCTTTGAGGGTCTCCTCTTTGGGCAGGAGACTGTGCTGATGTGTCCACATGGAATATCCTGCCCTCAATGTCCAGTGTTTGGCACCAAGCTCTGTCACTGCTGCTGGCTGTGTGGCCTCCTTTATAAGTTTATCTCAGGGGCATTGCCCCAGGAGCTTCTGTATGCTTGCAGGCAGGACCTAGAACCGCTCCTCTTGTTCTGGGGAATTTCTCCACTCCAAAGGGAACGCTCTGGATTGCAAGGGACTAAGGACCAAGGGCTGTCTGAGTTCCCCTTCCCCAACTGGCTGAAGTGGGCTTTGGCCACATATGGGCTTGGAACTGCCCACTGGGCAGCCTCGGAGAAATTCCCTAGAAATGATAAGATTTCCCCCCGCACAGGGAGTTCGCACCAATTCTTCCCCGGAGACTCCTGCCAACAAGGGAAGGTGCCAGTTCACAGTGAGGGGTCCGAGGATGTGGGCAGCAGGTCCCGCTGGGGACTCTGGGTGGAAAGGTGCCAGTTCACAGTGAGGGGTCCAAGGATGTGGGCAGCAGGTCCTGCTGGGGACTCTGGGCAGGATGCTATCTTGAGATGCTGCCATGGCCACAGCATTCGTGCCAGACCACCAAGGGTGACCTGGACACTGCCCAGATGCTGACCCCATCATTGAAGCACACACTACCTCGTCCCCTCCTGCCCCCCAGCAAAAAGATGCCAAGCCCTGCGAGGTCTGCCTGAGCTCAGCACTGTGTGGAGGAGCGGCATGTTTTCTTGGGCACAGAGACAGCTCTGGTGGGGAAGTTAAAACAGTGCAACTGCCATGGAAAGCCATGTGGCAGTTCCTCAAATAGGTCAACCTAGAGTCATCACATTTCACACCCCCAACTTCTGCTGGATACCTACCCAAGGAAACGGAAAACATCTGTCCCATAAAAGCTTGCACATGAATGCTCATAGAAGCCATGTTCACAATAGTCAAAAGGCAGAAGCAACCAAATCACGTGATAAATGATTAAACAAAATGTCTATCTATATGGTGGAATATTACTCAGTCATGAAAAGGAATGGATCCTTACACATGCCACAATGTGGATGAACCTTGAAAACATAATGCTGGATAAAAGAAGCCAAACCCCAAAGGCAAATATTGTATGATTCAATGTGTATGAAATGTCCAAATCGTAGACACGGAAAACCCCAAGCGCTGAGGGGATGGAGGGATTGATGGTTGACAGGCAGGGGTTCGGGAGTGATGAAAATGTTCTAAAACTGGCCGTGGTGATGGCTGCACAACTCCATGAATCTACTCACCGCTTTTGCCTGTGTACTCTAAATGGATGAATTGTACAGTATGTGAACTGTATTTCAATAAAACAGAAAAAAAAAAGAGTTAATGGAAGGCAAGAATGTAGAACAACTGGAACCCTCCGATACAACTAGAGGGTCTTGGATCACAGGACTGTAGAACTGGCAACATCTATGAGAGCTGACCACACACAGCCATGACTTCAGGCCCCACTCCCAGGACGCAACAGGTATGAGCACATTTGTCCGCCAGGAGACACATATGAGAATATTCACAGCAGCATGAATGGTGACAGCCCTAACCTGGGAGCAACAATACAGATGGATAAATGGACTTGGTCTATTTGTACCATGGAATACCAGGGAATATTATGCAGCAATGAACATGGATGAACTAAAATAACATATAACAGTATGCGTGACTTGCACGAATATGGCAGTGGCTGAAAGAAGCCAGGTGCACAGAAAGCACACGCTTTCATTTCACTTATGTAAGTCTCAGACTTAAATCTTTTCCTTTTTTTTTTTTTTTTTTTTTGAGATGAAGTTTCACTCTATCACCCAGGCTGGAGTACAGAGGCTCGAACTTGGCTCACTGCATCCTCCGCCTCCTGGGTTCAAGCAATTCTCCTGCCTTAGCCACCCAAGTAGCTAGGATTACAGGTGTACACCACCACCCCTGGCTAACTTTTGTATTTTTGGCAGAGACAGGGTTTCACCATGTTGTCCAGGCTGGTCTCAAACTCCTGACCTCAAGGGATCCACCTGTCTCAGCCTCCCAAAATTTTGGGATCACAGGCGTGAGCTACCAAGCCCGGCCTAATCTCGAAGATAAAGCTGATGAATGGTCAGGTTAATGGTTACTGTTGGGGAGTGGACAGTCTAGGAGGAGACATGAAAGAGGCTTCCGGGGGCTGGTAATGCTCATGGGGACAGAGTTTCCGTGTGGGATGACGAAAAGTTCTAGAATTAAATAGTGGTAATGGCTGCAACAGCTCTGTGAATATACTAAATGCACACGTTGAAATAGCCAAAAGTGATTAATTTTAATTTATTTTTTTGAGACAGAGTTTTGCTCTGTCACCCAGGCTGGAGTGCAGTGTCATGATTTCAGCGCACTGCCACCTCCACCTCAAGCAATTCTCATGGCTCAGCCTCCCGAGTAGCTGGGACTACAGGCACCTGCCACCATGCCTGGGTAATTTTTGTATTTTTAGTAGAGACGGGGTTTCACCATGTTGCCTGGGCTGTTCTTGAACTCCGGAGCTCAGGCGATCCGCTGGCCTCGGCCTCCCAAAGGGCTGGGATTACAGGCATGTGCCACCACACCCGGCCTAATTCCAGCTTAATTTTATATTGATAAGGAAGCTAATGCAAGTGCCAGGCAGATAGCCCACTGTAAGAAGGACCAGGGCCCCTCATGGACAGGTCGCTCTTGATAAGTCCTCGGTGTGTATTTTTATTTGGGGTCCTCACTGTCTGCCAGGTTCTAGGATAAGCCCCTTTTCCACTGCCTTAGTCCATTTTCTGTGGCTCACAACAGAATATCTGAAACTGGGAAATTTACAAAGCAAAGGATTTGATTTCTTACAGTTATGGAGTCTGAGAAGTTCAAGGTTGGTGGGAGCCTTCTTGCTGGTGGGAGCCCTCTGTGGCACCCAGAGGTGGCGCAGGGCATCTCCTGGCACAGGGGCTTAGAGTGTGAGCTCAGGTGTTTCTAACAAAGCCCCAGCCCAGCATCCATGAGAACTCATTCCTCTATAAACCCATTAACACAGGAATGGCATGGCCCTTATGATCCAATCACCTTTTTTTTTTTTTTTTTGAGACAGAGTTTCACTCTTGTCACCCTGGCTGGAGTGCAATGGCGCCAACTCAGCTCACTGCAACCTCTGCCTCCTGGATTCAAGTGATTCTCCTGCCTCAGCCTCCCAAGTAGCTGGGATTACAGGCATATGCCATCATGCTCTGCTAATTTTGTATTTTTAATAGAGACAGGTTTTCTCCATGTTGGTCAGGCTGACCTTGAACTCCTGACCTTAAGTGATCCATCTGGCTCAGCCTCCCAAAGTGCTGGGATTACAGGAGTGAGCCATCACACACAGCCTGACCCAATCACCTCTTAAAGACCTACCTTGGGGCCTTTAAGCCCCTGGCTGCATTGGGGATTATGTTTCAACATGTATTTCAGAGGGGACAGACATTCAAACCACAGCACCCACAATCTCACATTTCATTCTAAACACTGTCCTGGAGGCACTGCTGTCACCATCCTCATTTTACAGAGGAGAAGTCTGATGCCCAAAGAAGCCAAGCTTCCTGTTCAGCCACAGAGGGCAGAGCAGGACTTGAACGATTCTGCCAAAGGCCACACTCTAGCTGGGCCCGGCTGCCGCCGCTCCTGGTCTATGCAGATGCCTGACTTCCTACCACCCATGGGAGATCGTGACTAGGGCTCCTCATCCACAACTTGCCTGGAGTGGCAGCAGGGTGAGCCACTTGCTGACAGGCTGCAAGAAGATGGGTGGATTGTGTGGCGCCCTGCAGAACACCGCCTCCCCACCAAAGCCTTCTCCTGAGGGAAGCCCACAACAGGGACAGGGAGGAGGGTGGGACATGAGCCAGTTCCTTAAAATAAATGCCCCTACACACACACGCACGCGCGCGCGTGCACACACACACACACACACACACGATAAGGACACTGAGGGCCGTGGCAGCGTTTAGTTCATGGACCCCCCTCTATGCCCCAGGCCTGCAGCAGACAGCTCCTGCCTCCTTCCCTTTGATTCCCACAGCAGCCCTGGAAACAGCTTCTAGTGTTTTCTCCATTTTACAGCTGAGGAAACTGAGTCCCAGGGAGGCTCAGGCCGCCACACAGAGTGGGGATTCCAGCCGGACTCGGACTGCCGAGCCCCCACGTGACACCACCTGCCCTCAGGGAACCTGGGCCTGAGCAGTCCCCTGCAATGGCAAGTTCAGTTCAGCACAGCAAGATGTGGAACCCTCCCGAGGCGGCAGGTTACATAACAAGAGGGAGAAGCCAAGCTGCAGGCTCCAGGTCAGTGTCTAAAAACAAAGGCTCCGTCATTCCCCGCAGGTGCTGGTAGGTGTTTGGAGGCCACCGCCTGTGAGGACCAAGCTGGCAGGTTTCCGGAGAGGCCACCAGCCTCCTGGCCGGAACTGAGACGCCCTGCAGGGCTGGGCACGGCTGTGTGCGGAAGTGGCGGCTGGGGGCCGAGCTGGCCCATCCTGGACTCATCTCCTCCAGCAGGGAGCAACTAGGAACCCAGGACTAAGGCCACAGCAAGTGGCAGCCACTCGGGCAGGAGCTAGCCACCGACCACAGGAGCTTTTTCAGACCTGGGTTCATGCCCATGAACAAGGAATCTGCCCTAACAGAACCGGGCCTTGCCTGGCCCCAGGAAGGTTTATTTAGTCATTCAACAAGTAGTTATTGGTGTTGTGATGGTCAATTTTATGCATGAAATTGGCCGGGCTATGGCGCCTACATATTTATCAAACGTTATTCTGGATGTTTCCATGAGGATATTTTGGGATGAGAGGAACATTTTGATTGGTGGACTTGGAGTAAAGCAAGCCACCCTCCAGAATGTGGGGTTGATCCAGTTAGTTGAACAGAAAACAAAGAACAAAAAACTGATATTCCCCAAGCAAGAAGGAATTCTGCCAGCAGACGGCTTTGGCCCTGAGCTGCAACATCAACACTTCTCCCTGTTGCCAGGCTCATGGCCCACCCTGCAGACTGTGAACTTGTCAGCCTCTACAATCACTTACGCCAGTTCTTTAAAATAAATGCTACACACACACACACGTATATGCACACACGTGTAAACACACATGTGCACACACACGCATGCACGCACAGATGCACGTGTGTGCACACATGCACCCACATGCATAGACATGTGCACACACATGTACACACACGTACACACACCCACATGTGTAAACATACACATGCACACACATGCATGCATGCACAGATGCACAGGTTCACACACATGCACCCACATGCAGACATGCGCACACAAGTGTACGCACACGTATGCACACACACATACATGCACACACACATACATGCACACACACATGTACACATACACTCTTTTGGTTCTGCTTCTCCAGAGAACCTACTGTCTGGAAGGGCTGGAACTCAGTATGGTCACCCAGCCCCTAAGGCCTTAGTCCATTCTGTCTATTAAGGGTGGGTGGCAGCACAGACCTTCAAGTGCGTTGCAAGATCAAACAGGACAGGACAGGTGCGGTGGCTCATGCCTGCAATCCCAGCACTTTAGGAGGCCGAGGTGGGATCACTTCAGGTCAGGCGTTCAACACCAGCCTGGCCAAAATGGGGAAACGCTGTCTCTAAGAATACAAACATTAGCCAGGTATGGTGGTGGGAGCCTATAATACCAGCTACTCAGGAGGGTGAGGCAGGGAATCACCTGAACCCGGGAGGAGAGGTTGCAGTCAGCAGGGATCATGCCGCTGTATTCCAGCCTGGGTAACATAGTGAGACTCCCTCTCAAAAAGAAAAAAAGAAAAAAGACCAAACAGAACAGAGCAGCTGCAAGGGCTTTCTCGCCGGGAGGCCAAGGCTGTCTGCCAGGGGCAGGCTCCTCTGGAACTGCTGTGCGTCCTAGACCACAGGACTGCACCTCTCTGGGCTTGCATTTCCTTGTCTGTGAAATGGAGTGGTGATAGTTTGAACTCGTGAGTAGCGATCCTCCAGTGAGGACCGAACAGAAGCAAATGTGTCCACTGGGTATAGAGCTGTGCCCCCCGGACAGAAATCTGTAGTCAAGCCAGGGACCTCGTGCATCCCAATCACCTGGGAGCTTGTCTAAAAATGCAGGTTGCTGAGCTCCTTCTGACCCTTCTGACCCACTGAGTCTGAGTCTCTGGGTAACAGAGCCTGGGATCTGCATCTCGGGTGACTAGGAGGCACTTTTTATAAAGGGGCAGCTCGGACTCTGCAGGCCGACAGGGCTGTGCTCTCTCTTCGCAGGCAGCAGCAGGCCTCTGACCTGGGCGGAGCTGAGTTCTCAGCCACAAATAAAAATCACCTGATAATGAGCTACCTCATTACTTCCCAGACTGGCACCCCCCTCTGCCACCATCTGCCATCTCACCTGTCACCTGGCACGGCCCCCATCCTCCCATCAGCAGGAAGCGGGGCCTGCTGCCTTGAACCTCCTTCACCAAATCATGCCTGCCTCTGCTCCCACAGGGGTGGGGGGTCCTGCATCAAGGCCGTGCCACAGATATGGGCTGGGGGTCTGGATGGGGGGATGAGCAGCTGGCTCCCCTGGGCACGTTCTCAGCCATGGCTCCTTGGCTGATATTGGATTTATCAGGCAGGGAACAGGGTTACAGAGTGCAAAGGCCACGAGGTGCTAAGATGCCAGCCCCAGCTCCACGTTCACTTCCTACAGAGCTCCAGCTCTGTCCAGCGTGCCAGGGTGCTGCTGAGAAACGACATGTCCCCAGCCTTCTCTGTGGCTGGCAGGGTGATGTTCCCAGGGCTGCCAGTGAAACCTGCAGGTCCATGTGGAGGCTTCTGGAACAGCCCTTCCCTCCGCTGCACAGAGCACTGCTCTCCCTACGGCCCGGAACGCCTCGTGACCTTGGCGGTGGAGCCACCGTCGTGCAGTCAAGAGGACAGGGGTGGATAAGGCTGCTGCTCCAATGGAGCTGCTGCCCTGGCCAGGACTGCTTGTATCTGGATGCCACCGGTCCCGGGGCGAAACGTGCACCTTAGCGCACTGGGCCCTGTGTCTGGTTCTGTTCCCCAAAGCCACACAGCCCCAGCTGGCTCAGGAATAAAGGGAGAATAAAGTGGGACGTCTCCCTCGCAGCCCTGTCCCACTCCCAGCTTCCTAGAGGCAAGCAATATGACCAGTTCAGCGGGGTCTTTCCAGAAATTCTGGATGCATAGATAACCGCATGATTATATGTTGTTCTGCTTTTGTGCCAAAATGCACACAGCATGCAGACCACGCTGTCTGCCCTTGCACCTTCTCCCGGACAACGCACCTAGACGTCCTCGCAGGGGCAGTTACACCAGCTGCGGTCACCTTGGTCGGTTTAACCCGTCCTCTGACGATGGTCGTTTCCAATCCTTACGAGCAAACGCTTTGGCAAAGATTCTCAAAGGTACTGTTTGGACAGATGTTGACGAAAGACGAAGGCACCCTGTGAAAACCAGGCTGCCAGGCTCAGCCGGAAGCCCAGCAAGGAGGCATCTGTTCCGGTTTCCTTCCCCAACCAGGCAGTAGCTTGGTCTTGACTCTGGATTGGTCCCACCCTCTGGACCTCCCTTGGCACCCAGGAGGCCTGGCCCCACCCCTACTTGGCCCTGCCCACAGGAGACCAGGCTCCTCCTTCAAGTGTGGCCCCACCGCCAGGAGTCCTGGCCCAACCCAAAGGTCTGGCCCTGCCCCTTGAGGTCTGGCTTCTCCTCCAAGCCTGGCTCTACCCCCAAGATATTGGCACCTGCCCTGGTCCTAGCCCCACCCCTAGGAGATGGGGTTCCATCCCAAAGAGATCTGGCTACCTCCACAGTCATGGCCTCACCCCCAAACATGGCACCACCCCAAGGAGACCTGGCCACACCCCTTGAGGTCTGGGTCCTGCTCCAGGCCTGGCTCCACCCCCAGGAGATCTAGCTACACCTTAAGAAAATCTGGCTTCTCTCCCCAGTTACGGTCCCAACCCCAGGGCACGTGGGTTCTCTGCAGGAGCCTGGCTCCGCCCCCATGGCTAGCTCCACCCCAGGCGGCCTGGCTCCACCCCCAGGAGACCTAGTTACACCCAAAGGATATGGCTCCTCCCCCGATAATGGCCCCGTCCAGGCAGGTCTGGCTCCTTCTCCAAGAGCCTGGCCCCACCCCCAGGCTGTCTCCGTAGCTTGGCCCAGCCCCCACGGCCTAGTTCCTGGGCTGCTGAAACTGCCTGCCTGCTTCTCTCTTAGTCCCCACTCCCGCCCCCTTCTCACTTCCCATCCATGCCATTCACTCTTCTCAAAACCCTCCAGAGACATCCCGCCCCCAGGGTGAGGACCAAGCCCGAAGACTGGAACTGGGGCTTTGGGGGACTTGCCTCCTGGCTTTTCTGTGGCGACACACGTGCTGCTTCCAACCCCGCCCCGCTGCTGCTCCCGCTGCCCAGAGTGCCTCCACCCTGCAGACCCTGCTTCCAACGGCAGGCCAGGTATCTGTTCCCCCGGCCCCAGGGCCCCCAGCCAGAGCTGGCTACTCCTCTGTCACCCGGTGCCCCCCGTCCCCCACAGAGCTTACAATTCTAAGAGCTGGCGACATCCACTGCGAGCCTGCATTTTGCTCGGCTCTGGCATCCTCTCCCTTAATCCTCAAACTGCTTAGGGAGGTCAGACCATTGTTACTGTTGCCCCAGAAGAGGAGACGGGGGCGGTTTGTATCCATGTCCCCTGGGCTCAGCACATGGGTTTTGTTGGTTGAAAGAATGTGTAAATGGGGTGGACAAATGAGGAAAAAGAGGCAAAGACAATTCCAGTTTCCATGGCAACCCAAAGGCTACAGGACCATGAACACAGGGGGAGGAGGAGGGAGGCGCCCTGGAGAGCAGGACCAACCATGGAATTTCAAGATCCAAGGAACATAGATTTCCTGTAGTCCAGAAGTTCTCACCTGGAGTCAAGTTCACCCCCCAGGGGCTATTTGGTAATGACTGGAGGCATTTTGGGTTTTCATTTTGCTTAGGAGGTGGGTGCTCCTGGCAGGCAATGGATTGAAACCAGGAATATGACAAAATGTCCTGCAGTGCACAGGGCAGCCTCAAAAGTTATCCAGCCCAAAATACCAACAGTGCAGAAGCTGAGAAGCCCTGATGGAGTTCAACCTCGTTCTGGGTTAAATTTTCTCAACAACATCCTCCAGCCCTCACCAGAGCTTCTTTCAGTCCTTGCTTAACCACTTCCAGTGATGGGGAGCTCACTACCTCTGGGGGAAGCTGGTCCAAGGTGATGAGCTTGCACCAGTGCCAGAGCTGGCCAGACATCCAGGGGAAGTTAAGCAAAAGCCTCCACAGCCAGAAAATCAAGTGCTCGGCTGTCACTAAAGGGCTTCAGGAGGAGGAACCGCTGTGAGCAAAGACACCAACTTCAGGCTGTCCTTAGATCCTCCTCCATAGAGGGGCTTCCAGAAACAAGGGGCCTAGGAGGAGTTCAGAGGGTCCTGCTGGTTCTTGCCTTAGTATATCTCAGCCTGGAGCGGCAGGGTGGAAGTGGGGAGAGGCAAGGAGGAGGAAGGACTTGGCCAACTTCATTTCTAGAGGTAAAATTAAGTTTCTGAAATATTGAAGCCTGATTAATGATTTGCATGTGGAAGTATTTAGGGGGAAATGTATGTATTCTGAGAAATATCAAAAAGTAAAATGGATTGGTAGATGAAGTGATGGATGGCTGGGTAGATGGATGGATGGATGGATGGATGGATGGATGGGTGGATGGAGGAATGGGTGGCTAGATGGATGGATGGATAGATAGATGGATAGGTGGATGGATGGACAGATGGATGAATGGGTGAGTGGATGGATGAATGGGTGAGTGGATGGACTAATGGTCAGATGGTTGGGTAAATAAATGTATAGATATGTGATCAAGCAAATATGGAATAATTTTTATTGTTCTATGATGAAGCCTATGTCACAGATAAGGAAACAAGAGCCAGAAAGGATAGGGAAATCACTCAAGGTCTCCCAGCTAGTGAATCATGGGGCCAGGTTTTGCACCTGGGCGGGTTTCGCAGAGCCATTTCTGCACACCGCTCTGGAACTCATGTCTCCCATACGTGGTTATTGAGGGGCATGGCAGCTCCAGGGTTCATATGGGAGACCCATCTTGTCAGAAGCCTCACCAGAAGGTTTTACCTTGAGGCTGCATTTGCAGGGCACTCTGTACAACAGCCTCAGCGGCACCAATGGGGATAGTGGGGGGGGAACAGGTAAAAGGTGTCAACTTGGGCACCCTTTATGGAAATCAGATGCTGTCCCTGACCCAGAGCTCATTTAGAGGCCAGAACAAGAGCAGTGCGCTGGAGACAGGCAGGTCCTGCTCTCATAGAAATGGCATTGTATTTTTCACTGCCTCATTATGATTTTACTAACAGGTTCTAAAGCAAAGGTTCCTAACCCTTTCCATGCCATGCACCTTGTTGCCGTTCCTTTGAAGCCTGTGGATCCCTGCCCAGAATAATGTTTTAAATGCATAAATAAATGCACAGACTGTCATCAAAGCCAGTTACACACACACACACACACACACACACACACACACACACACACACAGAGCTCTAGAAGGAAATTTAGTGATAGGGATTTCTTTATAGCACATTACATAACCAGCTCTAACCATCCTGTCTCCTCTGCTAGAGCTGGGCCTGTGTGGGGTGGTCAGCCGCTGTGGAATCCTGCAATTCTGGTTTAGTGCATTAACCCTGCTAACCCTGGGGAGTCTCACTGACCTGGGCAACCTGGGCTCAAATGCCAGTTCACAAGCGAGGCACCTTGAATAATGACATCACAGCCTGGGTCTTCTCATCTGTAAAGTGGGGTGATCACAGCGCCTGCCTGGAGAAGAAGTAAAGACAGTGCTGGTGTGAGGTGTCTGTCTGGACACTAGCTGCTGGGTCCCTCTCGAGGGCTCTGTGGCGGCAAAATCACAGCTAACTGATCTCCCGGAGTCCAGGGTCTATGTGTGTGTGTTAACGGTTGGTGAAAACCAGCACATACATTTTTCTTGCTGTGTTCACAGGCCCTCAAAGTCTTCCACAAGTACCACGGGATCCCTGCTCCTGGGGGTCAGACACCCACAGCCTGCTCTAGCAGACACACTTGGCCTGTCCTTGTCCTCTGAGCGGTGGGAACTTTTAAACCTCTTGAGCCCAAGTGGCTGCGAGAATGTCCAGGTCGTTAGAGGGCAGTGACACCTGCCCCCCTCAACCCCCGTGGGCCGGCAGGCTGATGTTTTGCTTTCTGTTCAGCCTGGAAGGGAAGCAGGGCCAGCCCTGAGCCGGGGACAGGCCTGTCAGGGTCCCTTAGACCTTGAGCCGGCAGCTGGGGAGAAGGGGGACTGTTTTGTGCCTGTTGTGTCCCTGGGGCCAGCCAGCCAGGAAGGTCACCGAGGGCCAGGCCCCTCTACTCACCAGCCACACAGCTGTTTTCCTGAAAGTTCTGGCAAGATACAAAAGCTCTGGTCCAGCTAAGAAGTGGAGACATTACGCAGCTGAGTGATCCCAGCAGTGGCTGGGGCCTGGGTGTCTGATGTGGCCTGAAGCTGCGTGGCCACTTTACCTGCAGGGGGAGGAGTGTTGCCCACTTACCTCCCTGCCCCTGGGGCCCTGGCATCCAGCCCTGCCACTTTTGCCTGGGCCAGAGGGGGAAGTCGAAGGCACTCAGCTAGGGCAACAGCCAGACACACGGCAGGGGTACTCGGCCGCAACAGGGGCCATCCGGATCCTGGGCAGGGAGGAGCTTTCGTTGACTAGAGAGGAGTGGCCCTTCCGGGGAGAGGCAAGCCTCGCGCAGCCTGTGCCACTGGAGTCCAGCAGGGTTCAAAGCCCGCTTCTGGCTGAGCGGTGAGGGACCAGTTCCATAAGCTCTCAGCTTGCTTCTCCATTCAGTGGGGATTGTAGGGCATTTAGTCCTAAGAGGGAGCAGGTGCAGAAGGGCCCGCTTGGGGTGGGGGAGAAAAGTGAGCCAGCACTAATTAATAACAGGCTCCCTCTGGGCCTCAGCTTCCCCAGCTGCAAACTGAGAGAGCTGGCCTCCAGACCTGACCTGACGCCTTCCTCTTCCCTGGAAACGGAGCCCAGCCTCCTCCCTGGCCAATCCTTCAGCCTCCTGCTCTCCCTTAAAAATTCATTTGGGATCAGGTGCGGTGACTCACACCTGTAATCCCAGCACTTTGGGAGGCCTAGGCAGGAGTCCAGGGGTTTGAGACCAGCCTGAGCAATGTGGCAAAACTCCATTTCTACAAAAAATACAAAAAGTGGCAGGGCATGGTGGTGCATGCCTGTGGTCCCAGCTACGCGGGAGACTGAGGTGGAAGGATTGTTGAACCCAGGAGGTGGAGGCTGCAGTGAGCTGAGATCATGCCACTGCACTCCAGCCTAGGTGACAGAGCAAGACCCTGTCTCAAAAAAAAAAAAAGCCCACTTGGTTTAGTTTTGTGCATGGAATGTGGAAAAAGAACAAAAGCACCACCCCCGACGTGGCCTCCACCCCATCAGAGTCTACCTCCTCCCATCCTTCCCAGGCGGGGCTGCTTCCGCTCACACGCGACCTCATTCTTCATCACACCCAACACAGCGGGCACCGGACTTTTCCCACCTCACGTGCGCCAGTGCACGTTACGCTGTAACCCACGTAAACACCACTTGTCCTTGCAACATTATTTATTTATTGCAAAATAGCTGGTTTTCTCATTGAGAACCGCACATACTCATTGCAAAAATAGTCAGAGAATCAAAGGTATAATGAGTGGAGGGAGGACAAGGGGCCGCCAGGACTGAGGACTCGTCCCTGGGAGCCCTGTGGTGCGCAGACGCCAGATGGTGATTTTTAAAACTCTCTACGTAAATGTATTTATTGATTGGTTCCCAAATTTAAGATCATACCTACCTATCTGCTTGCTGCTATTATATTATTTCATCATATGCATGGATGTGCACATGGATATGCATACACATGTATATTCACACTATACATCTATGCCTATAATGTTTTTATTTCATTGTACACTCTTACAGCTCCACTGAGATTAGGACAAGGACAACGAGGATACTATAATATGTCACCGTCAGAATTTCCGGACACACACGGGTACGTTTTTAGATATGGTGCCATCTTTCCAGCTTGCCCCTATGTGAGGCTCTCCTGCCAGCCCTCAACCTCCTCTCTTTTCCACACGCCCCATGCTCTGGGGGCTGACCTACCCCATCCCACTGAGCCCTCTGCCTTCCAGTTGGATTTGGCCAACAGGAGGCCAGGGCAGAGCAGAGAATGGGTGGAGAGAAGAGTGTTCCTACCCCCATCTCCTCCTGGTTGCTGGTGGTGGGCAGGGGCCTCCTTCCCTTCCCAAAGCCTCAGCGCTGCTTGGTGGCCCTGGTTCCAGGTCTATGGATGGTCCCAGCTCCCCTCTTTCCAGTCCTGAGTGGCTTCCTATCCTTTGATAACGCCTCTTGCCACCACCGCTCCTGCCTCCGGCAACACAACTTTAAATATCACCCCTTCACTAGGTCCTTGAACTTGCCCACCTGTTTCTAATCGAGCACCGTCACTGCATTCCATGCTGTGCAAGTTCATGGGTTCACGTCACCAGGCCTCTACTGAGGGACCGTGGGTGGTTTCTGATTTTTTATAAGAATTGGGAAACCCCATGACTCTTCTTTCTTCATGCTTGCGCTTGTGCCTGTCTTTGGGATAACTTCTGGGAAGTGAAATTGCGGGGTCCCAGGATAGGCACATTGTAACCATCTCTCTCTCCCTTTTTAAACCATCCCTTTTGATGATCCCACAATATTCCATCTGAAGAAAGCAGCATCATTTATTTCACCCTCGCCTCTTGTTGGACATGTAAGTTGCTTCCAATATTTTCTGTCACAAATCACACTAAGACAAGCATGTTTACGTGCGAAGCTTCTTCTGCGTCCACGATTGCTTCCCGGCTGCCTAGTTTTGTTGAACCGGCTCAGAGAGGACACACAGGGACCTTTGAGGCAGTGTTTGACAGTTCATTTAAAACAACCATGCTTGCCAAAGTTCAACTCTGACTGAGAGACAAAAACTAACCATTATAACTGCTTTATCTCTAGATGTCTACGGGTATTAGTGCATGTGGGCTGCCATGATGAAAACATGGACTGGGTGGCTTCTAAACAACAGAAATGTATTTCTCGCAGTTCTGGAGGCTGGGAGGTTTAAGTTCAGGGCCCCAGGAAACTCAGTGTCTGGTGAGGGCTTGCTTCCAGGTTCACGATGACGCCTTCTCACCGTGTCCTCACATGAAGGAAGGGGGGCACTAATCCCATTCATGAGGCTCTACCCTGGGGACCTCAGCACCTCCCACAGGCCTCACCTCCCAAAGCCATCACTTTGGGTGTTAGAATTTCAACACAGGAACTTTGAGGGGGACACACTCAGCCCATATCACTGTGCACCCATTGGCATCGAGACCATAGCATTTCCATTAAGAGGACAGCATGTACAGTCGCACAAAAATATGTAACCTTAAAAAAATAAAGAAGCGGCCAGATGTAGTGGGACATGCCTGTAATTCCAGCACTTTAGGAGGCCAAGGCAGATGGATCACCTTGAGGTCAGGCATTTGAGATGAGCCTGGCCAACATGGTGAAACCCAGTCTCTATTAAAAATACAAAAATTAGCCGGGTGTGGTGACTTCTGCTTGTAGTCCCAGCTACCCAGGAGGCTGAGGCAGGAGAATCACTTGAACCTGGAAGGCAGAGGTTGCAATGAGCTGAGATTGTGCCCCTGCACGCCAACCTGAGTAGCAGAGCAAGACTTCATCTCAAAAAAATAAAAATAAATAAATAAGCAACAAAAATCTAACCTAAAGCTTCTCCCAGAACGGCTGCTCCCACCCACCGTTCCTCCTGCAAATGGAAGCTGAACATGCTTGGCCATTTAGTTCCAGCCGGGCCAACAGCACGGGAAGAGGGCTGGGCTTGGGGCTTCTGTTTGGTGCCCTCTCTGTCGTGGTACTCCCTGAGCCCTCTGTTCAGAGAACAGAGCCCTTGCTGGTTACAAGGGGTCTGTCATCCATTGCTCCTCTCGACATGAATGAATTCCAGGACTCATTGAAAAAGTGAGTCACTGGAAGGGAATCTCCAGCATGTGCTGCAGAAAACCTCGTGATCCAGCGTGCACCTTTCATTCCACCCGACTCAGGAATCCTCCTGTTCCCCTCTGGAGCCTCAGAGCAGCGTCTGTTCCTCTGACTCCAGCGTTCCTCCCAAGGAACCTTTGCTTTCTCTCGGATTACGCGGGTATTAGGTGGACTCTCCCCTCTCTGTCCTTGAGGAAATCTTGTCCCTCTGAGGAAATGCCAAGCAAGAGCCACATGCACGTCCGGGCTCTGATCCCACCCCCACTCCATGGGACACTACTCCAGGGCTGGGTCACTTCCCAGTGGAAACCAAGGGGCAGGTCGTCTTTGCACCCATTCACCCACCGTTTCCAGGAGCGTTTGTATGTGTGACGTCCCATGCCTTGTGCGCCTATTCTATGCCGCGCTTGACAGGCAAAGTCCAGTCTCATCCGTACAACAGCCCTGTGAGCTAGGTATTATCAGCCCCTTGTACAGATGAGAAGATGGAGGCTCGGGGAAACTCCCCTACTCATTCTTGAGAGAGGTGGAGGCGGGACTCCAGTGCTGAGCCACGTTGCGGAGCCCGCCCTTTCTCACCATGCCACAGCCTGGAGCACCTCCTCGGCCATGTCTCAGAGCACCCACAGAGCCAGGGAAGGGGAAGGACACCCAGGCCCGATTGCAGTGAAGGTGGTGCTGCCGCCCGGAGGGCTGTGTGCAGCAGCTGGGCATGGCGCTGTGCTGAGTTTGGGTACTAGCCCTCTGCTTCTAGCACAAGCCACCCACCTGGCCCAGGTGCAGCTACTACCAAGCTGGGTCTCAGAGCCATACGGGGCTGGGGGCCAGCCCACCTCTCAGCCCTGCTGTGGTGTTCCCTGCCTCCTCTGTGCTCCTGTGCTCTTCCTCTGCCTGAGCCCTGGGGCTGTGGAGACAAATGAGCACACGTTGCGTGGCTTACAGCAGAAATGTACCCTCTCTGTCACAGTCCAGAGCCCAGAGCCGGAAATCAAGGTGTGTGCTCCCTTCAAAGTCTGTAGAGGAGGACCCTTCCTGCACTGACATGGGGACAATGATCGGCACCACCACAGGGGTCCTGGAGAGACTGGCTGGGCGTGAGGACACCCTGCAGAGACACTGGGGTCCCTCCGCTCAGGCACCATGGCCAGACCATCCCTAGTTCTATTGGATGGGATAGAGCCGTGCCTGGTGGCTCCAGGCATTGCTGGACTTGTGGCAGCACCACTCTGGTCTCCTCCACCCTTTTCACGTGGCCTCTTCTGTGTGTGTCTCTTTGCCTCTTAAAAGGACACCTGGCATTGGACTTAGGGTCGCCCCTCCTCCAGTACAGCCTCATCTTAACTAATTACATTGGCAAACAGCTTATTTCCAAATAAGGCCACATTCACAAGTACCAGGGTTTTTGACTTGAACATATCCATTTTTTTGTTTTGTTTTGAAACGGGGTCTGGCTCTGTCACCCAGGCCGGAGGACAGGGGTGCAATTTTGGCTCACTGCAGCCTCCACCTCCCAGGCTCAAGTGATCCTCCTGCCTCAGGTACTGAGTAACTGGGACTACAGGTGTATGCCAGCATGCCTGGCTTATTTTTGTATTTTTGGTAAAGACGCGTTTTTGCCATGTTGGCCAGGATGGTCTTGAACTCCTGAACTCAGATGATCCACCCACCTTGGCCTCCCAAAGTGGTGGGATTACAGGCGTCAGCCACTACTCCCAGCCTTGGACATACTTTTTTTTTTTGAGATGGAGTCTTGCTCTGTTACCCAGCTGCTCACTGCACCATCTGCCTACCAGATTTAAGCGATACTCCTGCCTCAGCCTCCCCTGGGTAACTAGGGCTGCAGGTGCACACCACCACTCCCAGCTAATTTTTGTATTTTTAGTAGAGATGAGGTTCCACCGTATTGGCCAGGATGGTCTCTATCTCCTGACCTTGTGAGATGCCCGCCTCAGCCTCCCAAAGTGCTGGGATTACAGGTGTGAGCCACCACGCCCGGCCTTGGACATATCTTTTTAGGAATGCAATTCCCCTCTCTACACCCTCCAATGAAAAAAGGGACGGTCTGGCCATGTGCCTGTGTGGGGGGCCCGTGTCTCTGTAAGGCATTTTCATGCCTGGTCAGCCCTCCCCATGACCCTCTGTGGTTGTCACCATCATTGACGCCACCTAAGAGGTCATGCAGCCTGCCCACGGCCACACAGCTTGAGCATGGTGAGCCTCGTGGAGCGGGTGTGCTGACCCTGTGCCCCCACACTCTGTCCACCAGGATGGGCTGCCTGTCCCCGAAACACGCAGAGGTGGAGGCGGCGGGACCCTTGCAGGGGTTTTCAGGTTCACAGGAGAGGTGCGCGGTGCATGGCAATGTCTGTGTAGGCCCCACGCGGCCCACGGCTGCGGATGCTGGGGGTATCACATGCAAACTGTGCTGGGTGTGAGTGGGTGGCAGAGCCTCAGGGTCAGGCGCTCCCCAGGGGATGCATCCCTGTGTTCTCAGTGGGACGAACGATCCGGAAGGGGAAGCCACGTCTGTTCTGCTCAACATGGCTCCCAGCACCCAGCCAGGCCCCATAAGCATGTGGACTGTGGGAATGGACTCCCTGGTGTTCAGGGGAAGGAGAAATCCAGCCTCAGTTTCCCCGCCTACACCAAGGGGTGGGCAGGATGCCTGACGTCCTTTGGCAACTGCCCAGGCGCGCCACCTGCTGGACGGCCGGGGCAGCACACCTGGTGGGAGCTGTCTCCAAAAAGCCCCAGGTGCTCAGCCTGGCCCCCTGGTGACCCACCTCAGAGGCCACTCCCTCGGGCAAAAAAGGCCAGGAGCTTCGTTCCTCCAAAGCCCACCCACGCCAGGCACTGGTGGCACAAGTTCCCCATGCCCCGTGACAGGCAGGGGCCGAAGGCGGAGGCAGGACCTGGGCAGTGGCCCAGGAAGGATACCTGCATCCAGGGAGTCTGAAACCTCTTCCTCGGCACACTCACACTCATCATCACACACCACGCACACTCAGACACACACACACTGTCACACACCCACACAAACGCAACTTTCACATACACACTGGTACACGTACACAGCCACAGCTCACACACACACACTGCCACACACTTATACATCCACGCATGCACACTGCCACGTGCTCACACATACATGCACACACTGCCAGACACATCCGTGCATGCACACTGCCACATGCGTACACATCCATGCATGTGCACTGCCACGTGCCCACACTTATGTGCAGGCACACTGCCACATGCTAACACACACATGCAAACACACTGCCACACACTCACACACCCATGCATGCACACTGCCACATGCTAACACATAGATGCACACACACTGCCACACACTCACACGTCCATGCGTGCACACTGCCACATGCTAACAATACATGCACACACAGTCACACTCACACATCCATGCACACACACTGCCCCATGCTAACACATACACGCACACACTGCCGCACACTCACACGTCCGTGTGTGCACAGTGCCCCATGCTAACACATACATGCACACGCACTGCCGCACACTCACACATCCATGCGTGCACATTGCCACACACACCCTGCCTTCCCCACGCATTTCTCCCTGAGAAAGCAAGTGAGGAGCAGGACGGAGCTCCCAATTTCCCATGCAGCTCCCGATCACATTTCCCAGGAATGATTCCAGCTGCGTGTCCATAGAGCTGTGCGCCATCCACCGTTCAGCCTTTCTGCCTTGACATTCTGCTTTGGACTTGTAGCCATGTGGCCTTAGTTCATTTCTTGTCGTGGCTCCAGTGTCCCACTGTGGGAATTTGCCATAATTTATTTATTCATTCTATCAACGAATGTTTCCAGGTTGCCTGCCATCCTGGGTGACACTGCTGTGGACCACAGAGGCTTGGGCTTAAAGAGGGGGGTCTGGTCATGGGCAACATGCCGTCCGCTCCACTGGCCATTGCACGCAGCCACCCTCTTTTCAGCAAAGTGCACGATACCCGCTTCCCCTCCTCCCCTCCATCACTTAGGTGGCTAGGTTTTTAAAGTTTTGCCAATCTGCTGGGCATGGACAGGTATCACAGTGTGACTTTGGCTTGCAATTTCTCAGCCAGCAAAGGCACTGGTTCTTCAGACATTTATTAACCACATGTGTCTTCTCTGACTTGCTTGTGGAGCCCTTTACCCATCTTTCCATTTTCTTTCTTTCTTTCTTTTTTTTTTTTTTTTTTTT